>NC_142873.1:76945603-77255775 GCF_051225735.1 Oryctolagus cuniculus
TCTGCCTCTGCTTCTCTGTAACTCTGCCTTTCAAATAAATACATCTTTAAAAATAAATAAATAAATAAGTAAAAGATCTGTAAACTTGTGTGCAATCTGGGCAGACGTTAATGTCCTAGGTTTTAGGTGAGAATGTGACTGAATTGATGATACCAGAGGGAGTTGTGTGTGTACCCTATTTTAGGGAAATGAGCTTTGCTTCTGGAAGAAGCAATGCTAATGGGTGCTGATGGGGAGGGAAGGGTGGCTGACCAGGCTGACAGGCTTTATTTGCCCCTTCTAGTTGAGAAATGCCAACAGCATCCTGCAGGTGCTAGCCCAGGTACTCCCTGACCTCTTATGGTTTCCTCATGTCTTTCACACGTCTGTAAAGAGTGCTTTCATCAAATTTCTTTTAATAACCCCTGTTGAGCTTCCCTCTCTTTCTTGGCAGGCTCCTGACTGATAGAGCAATTAAAAAGGGAGTGAGATGGTTCCAGGAAACAGAACACATGAGTAACTTTTCGCTAAGGGGAATATTGGGACATGGATTACTCACAGTAAGGAATGGAATGCAGATGAAAGGCAGGGTGCTGGAAGGTGGCCCTGGCATTCAGTGGCTATGGAAACAATCGTGAGTACAAAAATACTGCATAGCATGGGATGGCCACGTCTCATAACCTTGGAGAGTATATATAGGAAAACAAAGACACAGTTGAAGCATCGAATGCCTAACTCTGGGCATGGGTGGAAAACTGGGAAGTGTCTATCACATTTTTAAAGGAGCCCCAGAGATTGTATAGGCACTGGGAAGAGGTGGTTGAGATTTAAACCCAGCCTGATTATAGAGGTTGCAGAGTTGCAATGTCAATTAAGTGCACAACACCGTGATGCCTCTTGTATTAAGTTAAGGAATTGATAGGAAAGGATAGAAACCTAATGTGTATTCTGGGGACATTCAGATAAAAATATGGGGTTGAGAACTTTGAATCACATCTCCAGAAACTTCCTTGCCAGCACAAGCATTCCCTCACTTCTGCTCAAAGGGAGCCAGTTTCTCCCTGAAAAAAGACCTACCAGTAGCTAGATTCTCCCTGTAACTTGCCCATTTGGTTGGTGGCAAAAGCCAAATTGGCCTTGAAGAATGAGTGTGGGCTTTTGCGGCCCTAATTAGGCGATGATATCATTTGCAGTACGGCACTCAGTGCGCAGAGACTGACCTAGAAAGTGCTTGTTTTCTGTTCCCATTAGGAAAGGTAATCAGAGCCACTTCCCTTTATATGCAGAGAGCACGCTTCACCAGCATTGTCTGATCTCAGAGCTGCGTCAGCTGTCCTGACATCTGCCATAACAGGATCCAGAGGGAAGTCATTATTGTAACATCTGGCAGATTATCACACTGGTCCAGTACATTGGTCATATTATGTTAATTGTACCCTATATGCCTAGGTAAACGTGTGTATGCTAAAGGATAGAAGACAAATTCTGAGGAAGTCCAACAGTCTGACATGACAGTGAGGTTTCTATGGGTCTGTCCACCAAGGACCCAAGACTCCCTTTAAAGGTTAGAACAAGTTGCCATAGCTGATGTTTCCCATCACAAAGACTTCACTGGATTTTGAAGGATCCTATGCCATGTTTGAGCATGCTTCACCAGCCCTTTAAGCAACTAACACGTAAGGCATCCGGTTTTGAGTGGCAGCCAAAGCAAGCAAAGGCTCTGCACCAAGTTCACTCTGCAGAGAAAGTGGTGCTGCCATTTGGGCCTTATGAATTCATAGGGCCCATGTAACTGGAAATATCTCAAACAATGTAGATGCCATAGGCTTCTCTTGATTGGTTAAGAGAAATGCTAACCCAGATACGTCCTTCATTTTGCAGCTTTAATTATTTTGACTGAGTCACCTGGATTCAACTGAATTTTATTGAATATTTGATTTGATTGGATAGATTTTCCATCTCTTTCTCATTTCCTCTTTCTCTCTGTCTTTTCCTCCTTCTCCTCTACTTTCTCTTCCATTTTACTCATTTTGAATAAGCATATCGAATGTCTATTATTGCCATGAATTGCTTATATTCTATTTTTCCTATTCTATTCATCAAGGAATTATTATAATCATTTACAATAAGACTTTTCCAGACAGACCCCTTCCTCAGAGAAAAGCACAATTCTCTTTACAAAGACTCAGATTTGCTTTGTTTTCAGATTTTAGGAGAGCACATTTATTTTTTGTCATTTTTACTAAAAAGTGATCCTCTTATGAGAGGATTATCCTCATCCAGTGAGCCCTCATCTTTGGGAAATGTGCGTCTGTGGAGCAGGAACAGAGAGAAGGTACAACCACATGAACTGTCCTGGTCAGCGGGATGGATATGTCAAAGTCAGATCACCCTTATAATCAGCAACCATTCTAATATGAGTTGGGTAGACTGTCTCCAAAATTACAGCAAAATGTCATTCAGGATAGACTGGATTTGTGCTGGATTGCCAACTGCCAAATCTAAAACAACAAACAGAATTTCTTGCTCATGTCTTATTTGGGTGTGCATGTGACTTCCTGTGTGTACTACTTTGTATTATCCTTACAAAAGAACTCAGACCGATGTAACTTCATCTGTAACTTTCCACATCACCAACAGCAGGAAGAAGGAAATCTGACAAATTGTGCACTGGTTTTTAAAGGCTTCCCCTTTGTATTAACACAAGTCATTTCCACTCACATCCCATTGGGTAAAGCTGTGGTTGACGTCAAGGGAGTGGAGTAGTACAATTCTACCATGTACTTCAAAGGAGAAGCAGAGGGGCTGGTGATGTGGCATAGCAGGTAAAGCCACTGCCTGCAGTGCTAACATCCCATATGGGTGCCTGTTTGAGTCCCAGCTGCTCCTCTTCCAATCCAGCTTCCTGCTAATGCCCCTGGGAAAGCAGCAGAGGATGGCGCCACTGGCATCTCTCCCACACTCACATGGGAGACCCAGATGAAGCTCTGGCTTTGGCCTGGCCTGGCCCAGCCCTGGTTGTTGCAGCCATTGGGAGTGAACCAGTGGATGAATAGAAGATACATCTCTCTCTTTCTCTCTCTCTCTGCCTCTCCCTCTCTCTCTGTAACTCAACCTTTCAAATAAATAAATAAATCCTAAAAAAAGAAGCAGAAATGTGTTGAACAACACTAATCAAACTAATTCTATCAAACCTATTTAATCCCTACTTCCCTCCAGAAATCTCTAGTTATGTAAATAGATTATAATAAAAAAGCATATTTGTCAAGATAAAAACTTGCTCAATGAATGATTCAAAAATACAGAGAGTAGTTACAGGTGAAACTATAGACACCTTATTGTCCTCTAATTTTTGGCTTTTTGAAATTATAAATTGTGTACAATGGTCAAGTCATATTTTTATAATGAAAATGCCAATAAACATAACTGTTTAAAGCATATTTATGAGACTTCAGTAACAGAAAAAATGTTGCCACTTGGGACAGCCACATCCCATATTGGAGTGCCTAGTTCAGTCTCAGCTCCTCCAGCTATTATGGGCATTTGGTGAGTGAACCAATGGATGGAAGATTTCTCTCTCTCTCTTTTCCTATGTATGTGTGTATGTTGGGGTGGGGAGGGGTGTCTACCTTTCAAATGAAAATTAAAAATGAATAATCATCTTTTAAAAAAGAAACGCCACTCCAGTGTCACACACTAAAGACTTGATTCTGCTTCACAGAGAAATGCTTAACATGGCATCACAATACAGGATTCTTATCAAACGAGGGAAAAGAATCTGTAAAATAATAAGTCCAAATAACTTTCCTTCAACTGCTTGCAGTACAACAAAATTATTGAAAGGAATGTTTCAGGCAAGTTGAGCAAACTCCTCAGTCCTGAATGTTTTTAATTAAAATGCAAAGGATGCTTCCCTTCCTTATGCTAGACTTAAATAAGAAGACTTCAAACAAATTAATCTCATGGACACAGAATTTGACCTTCCCTAAACTGGAAGGGGAGAGGGAGTGGATAAGGGGAGGGTTGCGGGTTGGAGGGACGTTATGGGGGGGAAGCCATTGTAATCCATATTCTGTACTTTGGAAATTTATATTCATTAAATAAAAGTTAAAAAAAAAGAAAAAAAATTATTGCTACTCATCTGTTTACATACATAGTCACAATGCTTCCTCTATAGGATTAGGAGTTGTGACAGCTTGAGTCACTTCTGGGAGTGCTATAGTGGAGAGGTAACTAATTTACCTAGAACATCAATGAAAAGCACTGAAGTTCCATGTCAAACAGTCTGTTTTTCTTCAGCCAAAATCTGAGGCCCCAATATCCTTTGCTTACCCAGGGCTTTCTCTCTGACTACCAGTTTTGCGGTTTTGTGTCCTGACTCCAGGCTACAGCAATTGTGAATAAAATGTGACCAGTGTCACATATGCTCCAAGATATATGGAGGATTTCAGACAGTCTGTGGAAAATGGAATTAAAAGGTATTATTTTGGTGCCAGAAAATCCGTGCAGAGAGGAATCTTCAAAAGGTTCATGAAAATGCATCATATGAAATATTATGGCACAAAAATTTTATAGACTCACCTTTTATTCCATTTTTCCACAAGGTTTTTGAAATACCCTTGTTTATCATTGGGCCATGTCCCATGCATCACAAGAATCATTCAGAGACATTGCAAGAATCTGTCAGTTTAGTACTCTCTTTTTTGTGTAATATTTAATAAACTTGGTTGTATATATTTACTTTGTTCTGTTACAATGTTGTGGTTTTTTGATTAGCTTCCTATGGCGCAAACTTTAAGAGAAGAAATATAAGAGGCCTACACCAATGTTCGTCCACTGGAAAAGAACTAGCTTCTCATGGATCTACAGTAAATGAGGTGGACAGCCTTCTTTTCCATAATAGCAACTGACAAGAGCCTTAAGTTCATAAGTTCTTCATTTTTAAAAACTATTTATTGACTTGAAAGGCAGAGTAACAGTGAGAGAGATATCTCCATATACTAGTTAATTCTCAAATGTCTGCAGAGGACATGGCTGGACCATACTGAAGCCAGGATCCAGGAATTCCATCCAGGTCTCCTGTGTAGGTGGCAGGGACTCATGAGCTTGGGTCATCTTCTGTGGCAAAGCAGGGCCCAGAAACGTGGCATAGCGAATGAAGTTGCCGCTTGTGATACCGACATCCCATATGGGTGCCAGTTTGAGTCCCAGCTGCTCTACTTCTGATCTAGCTCTCTGCTACATCCTGGGAAAACACTGGAAGATGGCCCAAGTGCTTGGACCTCTGCACCTGCATGGAAGACCCAGAAGAAGCTCCTGGCTCCTGGCTTCAGAAAGGTGCAGCTCTGGCCATTGCAGGCACCCAGGGAGTAAACCACCAGGTGGAAGACCTCTCTCTCTCTCTCTCTCTCTCTCTCTGTCTCTCTCTGCCTCTGCCTTTCAAATAAATAACTAGATCTTAAAAAAAAAAAAAAAAGGCAGAGCAGCCAGGACTCAAACTGGCACTGTAACATGGGATGCTGGTGTCCCAAGCAGCAGTCTAAGCAACACTAAGCCCTGACCTTTGTAGAAGAGATCAACAATCCCTTGTCTGGAGACATCTGAAAGATCACACCAGAGGCAGGTTCCTTTCAAAGTCATGTTTGTCTTCCTTAACAGCTTATCTGTCTTCCCTCTTAGCCTCCAAACTGCTACCATGGGAAGATCTCAGCATAGTCCCAGCAAGGAAACAGAGGTCTAGCTCTGAGAGGAAGATTCCAAATATCAAAAGAATGAGAGGCGGCAGTAGTAGATAAGCACCCATAGTTCCAGCATCCATATTGGTTCTGGCATCCCATATGGACGGCCAGTTGGAGCCCCAACTGCTCTTTTGCTGATCCAGCTCTCTGTTATGCCCCAGGGAAAGCAGTAGAAGATGGTTCAAGTCCTTGGGCCCCTGTACTCACGTGGTAGACCCAGAAGAAGTTCCTGCCTTCTAGCTTTGGATTGGCCCAGGTCTGGCCGTTACGGCCATTTGGGGAGTGAACCAGTGGATGGAAGACATCTTTCTCTTACTGGCTCTACCTCTCTGAAACCCTGCCTTTCAAATAAACAAATAAATCTTTGAAAAAAAAAAAGGATGAAAGAATTCCAGAATGGCAGAGGTCAAAGTCTATGGCTTCACTGTTAGAATAAGGGGTACCAAATTGCTGTAATTAGTAGAAAAGCTAAAATAGTGTTCAGTATGCCTTGACCCTATGGGCTCATAGCAATATCTAAAAAAACGGAGATATTCTGAGGGGGTGTAACAGGTGCAGAGTCAACCAGGATGTTATCAGACTTATAGTATGCAAAGAAAATATCAAGAGCTGGTGAACTTTCATTGCTTTCACCTACAAAGTAGAAGTCCCTCACTGAGTTTCCAGAAAAGTCAGTTCACCAATTGCGAGCCGAACAAGAGATGGATCCCTTGAGGCGGGACAATGCTACCCTAGTCCTTTCTATCTGTATCACCTTCCTCTGTACCACCTCCATGGGAGATGTATATTATTGCATTTCACAGAGGAGCAGGCATATGATTTTCTTCAGTCTGTATGGTCATGAAAGGATAGAAACAGGCCCTTGAACTCAGTGATTCTCAACTTCAAGGCTCACAATCTGTGTATCAGGACGATTCACAAAATGTGTATCATGACGAATTACAACAGAAGGATCAGGGCCTCTGCTACATGAATGTTTTAATCCTGGTTGGGAGAATCTGGGGCACATTTTAGAAGAAGTAACACTTAGGAGTTGAAGAATTCAACAGCAACTATGAAAAAGAAAAAAGAGGGACTGGCACTCTGTGGTATAGCAGGTAAAGGTATCGCCTGCAATGCTGGCATCCCATATGGGTGCCAGTTCCAATCCCAGCTGCTCCATTTCAGACCCAGCTCCCAGCTAATGGCCTGGGAAAAACATCAGAGGATGGCCCAAGTGCTTGGGCCCCTGCCACCCACATGGGAGACCTGAAAGAGGCTCCTCACTCCTGACTTTGGCGTAGTCCAGCACTGGCTGCTGTGGTCATCTGGGGAGTGAACAAGTGGATGGAGCATCTGTCACTCTCTTTCTCTCTCTCCCTCTCTCTTTGTAACTCTGACTTTCAAAATAAATAAATCTTAAAAAAAGAAAAAAAGAAAAAGAAAAATGAAAAAACTATTCCAGGCTGAGGCCAAGCCTAGAGAAAACCATGAAGCTTGTCTGGCAAGCCATGAGTACCTCGGGACTGCAGAACATGGAAGAGCGAGACACCATGTTCCAGACCAAGCTCAGCGAGGCCTCCCTTATATCCTAAGGCCCAGGACAACACTGGGCACAAAGGAGCCTTTAATGAATCTTGGACAAACAAGCTGAGTGACAATAATACCGGAGTATGGTTAGATCAAGATGTAAAGATCTGAGAAAACCAGGCTGGGTTTGAACTTTATTCTGTGTGTGATAAGAAGCCACCTGAGGATTATAGAGAACAGTCCTATCGCTGAATCTGTGCCAATGCCTTCCCAAGAGCCACGTGTAGGAGGCAAGGGGAAAAGATGGAAGGTGGAGTCCACATCCTGTCACAAGCAGCAAGGACACATCCTCCATGGCAGGCTGCACGCGGGAGCGAGACGGTGGGCCCACATGGCTGTGTGGCTTCGTGGTATCGTAGCCATCTTGGTTTGAATAAACACACCCTGAGGTTTGCACAGTGATGAAATCGCCCAGTGACATATTTCTCAGACTGCATCCCATTGTTAAGCAACACCTGACTAAAGTTGTATATGATCCTGACAGAGGGTGCAATTGAAACTGTGGAAACAGATAATCAAAGAGAAACACAGGTTATCAAATGAAGAAACAGCTTGAGTAATATCTGAAATCAAATGCTGGATCTATCTAGAAACAATACTTTCAAAAGAACATTTGAGGGGCTGACATTGTGTATAACAGGTTAAACTATAGCCTGCAATGCTGGCATCCCATACGGGGCACTGGTTCAAGTCACAGCTACTCCACTTCTCATCCAGCTCCCTGTTAATGGCCTAGGAAAAGTAGCAGAAGATGGCTCAAGTCCTTGGACCCATGCAACCACGAAGTAGACCCAGAAGAAGCTCCTGGCTCCTGGCTTCAGTCTGGCTCAGCTCCAGCTGTTGCAGTCATTTGGGGAGTGAACCAACCAGCAGATGGAAGATTTCTGTCTGTCTCTCCCCACCACTCTGTAATTCTCACTTTCAAATAAATAACTATTTTTTAAAAAAGAAAGAAAGAAAACCACCTGTAGCCAAAGAAGGTGAATTCAGGTAAAGTCATTCCATTTTTTTTTCTAATTAAAATTTGGGAAACATATTATAGAAAAATATATACTGGCACACCCTGAAAAAATAAGAGAACTATAGTAACAAGTTCTCTTTATAAAATTGAGGGGTTTTTTTAAAGATTTATTTTATTTATTTCAAAGCAGAGCAGTTAAGAGGGAGAAATGGAAAGAGAGAAGGAGAGAAAGAGATCTTCTACCCTTTGGTATACTCCTCAAATGGCTGCAAAGGCCAGGCTGGACCAGGTTGAAGCCAGAAGCCTGGAACTCCATCTGGGTCTCCCACACTGGTGGCAGGAACCCAAGTACATGGGTCATCCTTTGCTGCGTTCCCGGACCATTAGCAGGGAGCTGGATGAGAAGCAGGGTAGCCAGGACTCAAACTGGAGCTCTAGTAGGGAATGCCAGTGTCACAGGTGGCAGCTTAACCCCCACGCCCCAGTACCACAATGCCCATAAGATTGTTTGTAAATGGAAAACGCCTTTAGAAAAAATGAGAGGCTATCTAGAACAAGTTCCTTTACAAATTAACTAACTTGCAGATAATTTCTAAGAATGTGGATTATCTATTGTCGCATAACCTAGACAGTGTCCATTGAGCTCGGGTCCATGCAGAGAAGTCACTACGCTTCTATGGAAACCACACTTCATGAATGCCTGATCCCTTGTTTGAATATTTTTCTTCCACTAAATGTCATAATGGGCTTGGTTTTGCAAAGATAAACCTAATATAAGTTTGTGAAAGGAACCCAGAAATGGAATTGTTTATCATCATGGAAGAGTTTGGAGTTCACTGTGGCACGGCAGGTTAAAGCCCCAGCATGCCAAGCCAGCATCCCACATGGGTACTGGTTCATGTCCTGACTGCTCTACTTCCAAATCAACTCCCTGCTATAGCACCTGGGAAATAAGCAGAGGATGGCCCAGGTCCTTAGGCCCCTGCACCCATGTGGGAGACCCAGAAGAAGCTCCTGGCTCCTGGCTTTAGATCAGCTCAGCTGCAGCTGGTGCGGACATTTGGGGAGTGAAAATCAGTGGATGGAAGACCTCTCTCTGTGTGTCTCTACCTCTCTCTCTAACACTGTCTTTCTTTCTTTTTTTTTTTTTTAAAGATTTATTTATTTATTTGAAGGCAGAGTTACAGAGAGGCGGAGGCAGAGAGAGAGAGAGAGAGAGAGGTCTTTCATCAGCTGGTTCACTTCCTAGATGGCCACAACAGCCCGAGCTGTGCTGGTCCGAAGAAAGGAGCCAGGAGCTTCCTCCTGGTCTCCCACATAGGTGTAGGGGCCCAAGGACTTGGGCCATCTTCCACTGCTTTCCCAGGCCATAGCAGAGAGCTGGATTTGAAGTGGAGCAGCTGGGATCCGAACCAGCGCCCATATGGGATGTCAGCACTGCAGGCGGCAGCTCCACCCACTACTCCATAGCACCGGCCCCAACACTGTCTTTCAAATAAATAAAATGAGGCCGGCGCCGCAGCTCAGTAGGCTAATCCTCCGCTTGCAGCGCCAGCACCCCAGGTTCTAGTCCCAGTCGGGGCACCAGATTCTGTCCCGGTAGCCCCTCTTCCAGTCCAGCTCTCTGCTGTGGCCCGGGAGTGCAGTGGAGGATGGCCCAAGTCCTTGGGCCCTGCACCGGCATGGGAGACCAGGAGGAAGCACCCGGCTCCTGGCTTCGGATCAGTGCGGTCCACTGGCCATAGTGGCCATTTGAGGGGTGAACCAATGGAAAAGGAAGACCTTTCTCTCTGTCTCTCTCACTGTCCACTCTGCCTGTCAAAAATAAATAAATAAAATGAAAATCTTTAACAAAGGTGGGGGGTGTGGCTGAGGAGGGAAATGGGGACAGCGAGGCGGTGAGTAGCCTGGCGCCATACAGGGTGGAACAAGGGTTCTGAGAACTTGAAGAAACAGAAATGGGGGACTTAGGATATTTTATGTTGTTTTTATAAGTCACCACCACTGCTTCTAGTCTCCACCAAACCAACAGTAACAGACAGAGAATGCTGACTGCCTGCAACTACACAGATGTCTTGTTAGACAGAGGCTGGGAAAAGTGGCATGACCCACCCAAGATGGGTTGCAGGCAGCAGAGTCGGAACACAAGTCCCTGCTTTTCCTATGGCACTGGACCAAAGGTAAGATGTCTTTGAGGCCGGTGTTGTGGCATAGCTGGTAAAGGCACCGCCTGCAGTGCCTGCATCCCGTGTGGGCGCCAGTTCAGGTCCTGGCTGTTCTACTTCTGATCCAGCTCTCTGCTATGGCCTGGGAAAGCAGTAGAAGATGGCCTGCACTTGCATGGGAGACCTGGAGGAAGCTCCTGGCTCCTGGCTTTGGATCAGCACAGCTGCAGCCATTGCAGCCAATTGGGAAGTGAACCAGCAGTTGAAAGACCTCTCTCTCTCTCTGCCTCTCCTCTCTCTGTGTAACTTTGACTTTCAAATAAATAATTAAATCTTTTTTTTTTAAAGATACCCTCGAGCAAGACATCAGACTTTCCTTAAATTGCGGAAATGGAGGTTCTAGTATATCTTAGCAGAGTAAGTCTCACCTGGAAAAAAGTCTGCAAGTGGAGAATCAGAGGCAAATACTCTTTATGAACACATGTACTGAGAAGAAAAAGTTAGCAAAGCAAGGTGCTCACAGCTGCTCCTCGCTGCAGGACAGCAGCTGCCCAGCAGGTGAAAAGTGCCGTAAATATGAACAGTGTGTTGACAGTTCTCCAGCTTCTGTCTTCTGAGCTGCTCCACTTCAAGTGTGGCCTCTTGGCTTGTTTGCGCTCTCTGCCTCCTGGCTTGGAATTCTGGAGTCAGCCCAGGTGTTGGGAAATCAAAAATCTTACTCCAGTCCACGATTTGATTTCATTTGCTCAAGACCCCTTCTAGACTTCCTAGAATGCTAATCATTAGAGAGTCTCTTTTTTGTCTTCTGACTGTTGCCTTCACATGTGGCCACTTGCCCTTTTCCTAGACTAAGAATATCTCAATTTCTGGAGTCAAGATGGTGGAATAGGGAGGGAGCTTACTGCTCCAGTCTAGGGGAAGATGGTTAAAAAAAAAAAAAAGTGGAGAGAGTACAGTCTCAGGGAAGAGTTAAAGAGAAAATGGAAGAGGAAACTCCATACAAATTAAGAGGGACACTGTGGACCTACGTGGAGGGTGTGGACACGCACAACTCAGGACCCCAGCAGCTGAGAGCCTCAGCACCAGCTTTGGAGTGAGGCGAGACCAGACTGCAGCAGCCCAAGCCACTGGTGATAAAGCTGTGGGAAGAGCCTGGCTTGAGTCTGGCTTGGGAGCCCTACCTAGAGGGAAAAAGGGGGGGGGCACATTTCTCTCTCCCCAACCACCTGGCACTGGTGTCCTGTAACTAACCGAGATAGGGCAGGCACCATTTTGGATATATGCACCAGCTGCGCCAGCTCAAGTCTGCACCCAGCAACCAGCTGAGAGGAGATGCCTGAGTCTGGCTGGGAGAACTGACAGTGGGCTGGGTGCTTTTGCTGTGGCAGCCTTATGTGCCAGGACTGTTGAAAATCTGTGGCTGCAAAGGAGGACACAGGGTGTGGCTGGGACTTTGGGCAGTCACTATGGGGGCTCCACTTGCTTGGAGCTCCCTGATTACCTGGTGAGTGTCACTACTGCAGGATATGTGTTCACATTGTGGACTGCATGGTTCCTTTGTGTGGTTCTTATGATAGTGCAGATGAAAACTGTATCCACTCAGGCTAGCACTACGCATTGGTTTCCTTTGAGGAGAGGAGGTGAGCATAAGACTATGCCAGCACAGTAGAACAAAACTCCCCTATGATAAAAAAGAAAGAGATTTACCATGCCCATCTTAGACCCTCTCCTTAACCTGAAGCACTGAACAGAACTCCTTGACCACACTAGGCATACACTTCTGAGTATTCACTGAAAGAGCAGGCACTCCACTAATCCACAGAGGCATAGTTCAAAGATAAAAGCCATCATAGGGGAGGAAAAGAAAAAAAAAAAAAACAGTGTCACTGAAAATGCCCAATAATAAACACAGCGATTCAAGAAACAAGAATAAGGAAGACAACATGACACCCACAAAAGAACACAACACTTCAATACTAGAATGTGAAGATGAAGAGACTGATGAAATGCCAAAAACAGAATTTAAACAGTTGATTGTATGATTGCTTAGAAGGAATCAGAAGCAAATTCATGAGCTAAAGAAATCCGTACATGACATGAATGAAAATTTTCCCCATGAAATTGAGATTTTAAAGAGAAATCAAAATGAAATATTGAAAATGAAGACTTTAATAGAACAAATAAAAATACAGTGGAAAGCTTTAAGAATGGACTTGGTGGCAGAAGAGAGAATATCCAAGTTAAAAGACAAATCTTTGGAAATTTTACAGTCAGGCCAAAAAAGAAGGAAGAAGAAGAGGGAAGAGGAAAAGGAGGAGGGGGAGGGAGAGGAGGTGGAGGAAGGGGAGTGGGGGGAGGAGGACGAGGGGGAGAAGGGGGAGGAGGAGGAAGGGGGAAGAGAAGAAATAAGAAAACTAATGGCTCTGGCTAAAACTTCCAGAACTATATGGGCATCCTTGTCTGGTTCTGAATCTCAGTAGGAATACTTCCAATTTTTCCCCACTCAATACCATATTGGAGGGGCTGGCGCTGTGGCATAGTGGGTAAGGCTGCTGCCTGCAGTGCCAGTATCCCATCTCGGCACCAGTTCAAGTCCTGGCTGCTCTACTTCTGATCCAGCTCTCTGCTATATTCTGGGAAAGCAGTAGAAGATGGCCCGACAAAATGGAAAAATCTTCCATGTTCATGGACTGGAAGAATCAATAACATCAAAATGTCCATACTACCTTGCCAGAGACCAGCTCCAGCTAGTCCAGGGGCCCGAGGTGTGAGAGGTGTCGGTGCTTGAAGAAACGAGAGACACTCACTGCAAGGCTGATGGCGCGGCTCTGGCTCTCGAGCACCAGACTTTATTTTTATATAATGATTCTCTTTTCTCACAATAACAAGTCTATTGTCCACTTTTGTTCTAATTACAATTTCTTTTATTTCCAAGGGCATATTCAGGGCATAGGTTACAATCACAGACAGGTGCGAGATAACGGGCAGCCCACACAAGCCAAGGCCTGGAGTGCTGTCGAGCTATGCAGAAATTGGCTACACAAGCTAGAATAGTACCTTCTTAATCTAATCTTTATTAGCAGCCCCAATGTTCAAAGCAGGCCCTTTTTAAAATGTATCCCCTCTTTGCAGTTCTTTCTATAACTCTAATTTCTTTATTGTACTTATTTAAATGCTCACTTAGATCTGCTCTACAGTTTTGACATCCTAACCATTGTAGTATTTGTAGGATAGATTGAATTAAAACTTAAATAACATTTATCTTTATTCTAGTGGGAAGTATATACCAGGGAGCCTGTTGCCTTTTAATTCGTTTCCACAGACAGCTCAACCTCGCATAAACCTGTTCTCCTACACTAACATTCTGCTTGATTAAAATTCCACAAAGCAATGGACATTTTGGGGATAATGAGACTAAGCATTCTTCCCTAAAATTAGAAATACAGGCCAGCGCCATGGCTCACTAGGCTAATCCTCTGCCTTGCAGCGCCGGCACCCCAGGTTCTAGTCCCGGTCGGGGCGCCAGATTCTGTCCCAGTTGCCCCTCTTCCAGGCCAGCTCTCTGCTGTGGCCCAGGAGTGCAGTGGAGGATGGCCCAAGTACTTGGGCCCTGCACCCGCATGGGAGACCAGGAGAAGCACCTGGCTCCTGGGAAAACTGGATCTCCACATGCAGAAGTATGAAGCAGGACCCTTAACTTATACCTTACATAAAAATTCACTCAAAATGGACTAAAGACCTAAATCTATGATCCAATATCATCAAATTATTAGAGAACATTGGGGGAAACCCTGAAAGATATTAGCATAGGGAAAGAGTTCTGGCCAGCACCGCGGCTCACTAGGCTAATCCTCTGCCTTGCGGTGCCGGCACACCAGGCTCTAGTCCCGGTCGGGGCCCCGGATTCTGTCCCGGTTGCCCCTCTTCCAGGCCAGCTCTCTGCTGTGGCCCGTGAGTGCAGTGGAGAATGGCCCAAGTCCTTGGGCCCTGCACCCGCATGGGAGACCAGGAAAAGCACCTGGCTCCTGCCATCGGATCAGCACGGTGCGCCAGCCGCAGCGCGCTGGCTGTGGCGGCCATTGGAGGGTGAACCAATGGCAAAGGAAGACCTTTCTCTCTGTTTCTCTCTCTCACTGTCCACTCTGCCTATCAAAAAATAAAAAAAAAAATTAAAAAATTTAAAAAATAAAAAAAGAAAGAGTTCTTGGAAAAGACCCCAGAGCCACAGGTAATCAAAGCCAAATTTGACAAATGGATTACATCAAATTGAGAAGCGTGTGCACTGTGAAAGAAGCATTCAGCAAAGTGAAGAGGCAACAATAGAATGAAAGAAATCATTTGCAAACTATGCAACTGATACTGGATTAATAACCAGAATAAATAAAGAGATCAAGAAACTCAACAACAACAAAACAAACCCAGTTAAGAAATGGGCAAAGGACTTAAACAGGCATTTTTCAAAAGAAGAAATCCAAATGGCCAACAGACAGATGAAAAAATGCTCAAGATCACTAGCTATCAGGAAAATGCAAATCAAAACAATAATGAGGTTTCACCTCACCTCTGTTAGAATGGCTTTCATAGAGAAATCAACAAACAACAAATGCTGGCTAGGATGTAGAAAAAAGGTACCCTAATCTACTATTGGTGGGAATGTAAACTGGCACAGCCGCTGCGGAAGACGGTATGGAGATACACCAGAAATCTGAATACAGATCTACCATATGACCCAGTCACCTCACTCCTGGGAATTTGCCCAAGGGAAAGAAATGGAATGGAATGGAATGGAATGGAATGGAATGGAATGGAATGGAATGGAATGGAATAGAATGGAATGATGAAATGAAATGAGAATTATGGGATTGGGGTGGCGCTGTGGTGCAGTTGGGTAAAGCCTTGGCCTGAAGCACCAGCATTCTATATGGGTGCGGTTTGAGTCCTGATTGCTCCACTTCCGATACAGCTCTCTGCTAAGGCCTGGGAAAGCAGTAGAAGATGGCCCAAGTGCTTGGGTCCCTGCACCCACGTGGGAGACCCAGAAGAAGATCTTGGCTCCTGGCTTCAGACTGGTGCAGCCCCAGCCATTGCACCCATTTGGGGAGTGAACCAACAGAAGGAAGACCTTTCTCTCTGTCTGTCTCTCTTACTGTTTGTAACTCTACCTGTCAAATAAATAAATAAAATTTAAAAAAATTGATATGGGATCAACCCAAATGCCCATCAACTGAGGACTGGATAAAGAAATTATCTGATATATACACCATGGAATACTATACAGTGGTAACAAAAAAAAAAAAGAAATCCTGTTGTTTGCAACAAAATAGATGAAACTGGAAAACATCATAGTTAGTGAAATAAGCCCGTACCAAAAGGACATAATACCATATGTTCTCCCTGACCTGTGATAACTAATAGAAAACCTAAAAGGCAATCAATCTATAGAAGTGAAATTGACTCTTTGAGAAGCAATGACTTTGAACAGCCCTTGTCTATACTGTTAAGGAACAGTGGTTTTTGTTTTGTTTTGTTTTGTTTTGTTTTGTTTTCATATAATTTGTTGAACTCTTTACTTAGTATAGAGTTAATCGTATGTATATAAAGTTAATTGAAAATAGACTCTAGTGAAAAATAAGAATGGGAATAGGAGAGGAAGGAGGAAGAGGGATAGGAGTGTGGGTGGGAGGGCAGATATGGTGGGAAGAATCACTATATTTCTGAAGTTGTATTTATGAAAAGCATGATGTTTGTATTCCTTAAGTAAAAGGTTTCTGGGGGAAGAAAAAAGATGCCACATCGCTCCACTCTGGAACAGATGTTTCCCAGAGAGCAAGATTCAATGTGCGTATCTGCTGCAGAACCACTCAGCTCTCAGGGGTTGATCTTGCCCTTAAGACTCTGCTTACTGTCAAGGTCATCCACAGTGGCCGCTGCTTTTATTAAACAATTTCAGCCCTGGGGCCATATAGCTGGACTTCACAAGTGACTGCCTTTATGGCTGAGTGGCCCAGTAGCTCCTTGCCTCTTCCTTCCATCTACTGGGAACTTTGGAGAAAGTGTGTCTTCCTCTCAGACCCCAGGCAGCCAGTCACATGTGAGGGTGGTGGTCTGCACCAAGTGGCAGCGACCGTGAGTTGAAAGAGCCCCTTCTTTCACTCTGCATGGGCTTTGGAATCTTTCAGGGACACCTGAGACTGCTGGGTCTGGGAAGCAGAGGAGTCCCACCACCCTCTTGAGATGCTGGCCTCTGTTGCACAGTCATCCTTAGTAGCGCAGGTGTTGCATAGCTTTCAGCAAAACGTCAGTTTCAGAAGCCAACTCTGAGTGAGTTGAGTTGCTAGTGGTGCTCAGGATAAGAAACAGTAACCACCATCGGATGGGCCCTGTTCTTCATATGGATTATTTCATCTTAACCATTACAGCAACCACGCAAAAGTGATACGATTCTTGCTAATCACTGGTGAGAAAAAGCTGAGACTGAGTGGCTTCCCCTGAGGGACACAGATAGTAAATGGCAAAACTGAAATTCCAGCCTGGCTCTGCTGGACTTCTGAATCCCAGCTCTCAGTCACCATGCCGATGGCCCCCACAGAGAAAACATTGAGATCCACTCCACTGCGGTAAAAGCATGGGTCACATTATTATAAAACTGGTTATTTGGAACCATCGGTCAATGATTTACAGGATCCAACTAAACACCAGGGACATTGGCAGGTCAGAGAAGGACAAGTAAAATTAGTATATGGTCTTTGCCTTGAAGGTGGAGAGATGATGTAACTGTTGATCAAGAATGCAAGAGTTAAAGAACAACATGAGGTGACTGTGAGAGAAATACAATTAATAGCACAGAGAATTCACTCCCCATCAGACCCTGTTCCCAGCATGTTTTTAAAAAGTTTTGAAAATTGCAACACAAAATCAACCATTTTTAAGTGTACAGTTCAGTGGAGTTAAGGACATGCAAGTAGTACACGTTGGCCAGCGCTGTGGCTCACTTGGCTAGTCCTCCGCCTATGGTGCTGGCACCCTGGGTTCTAGTCCCGGTCGGGGCGCCGGATTCTGTCCCGGTTGCCCCTCTTCCAGGCCAGCTCTCTGCTGTGGCCCGGGAGTGCAGTGGAGGATGGCCCAAGTGCTTGGGCCCTGCCCCGCACGGGAGACCAGGAGGAGGCACCTGGCTCCTGGCTTCGGATCGGCACAGCACTGATCGTAGCAGCCATTTGGGGAGTGAACCAACGGAGGGAAGACCTCTCTCTCTGTCTCTCTGTCTAACTCTGCCAGCAAAAAAAAAAAAAAAAAAAAAGTAGTACACGTTGACCACTCGCTGTCATCTCCAGAGCATGTTTATCAGCCCAGTCTAAAACTCTGAACCCATGAAACCATCTCCCCCAAGTCCCCCTGCCCTTCAGTCTCTGTGGCCACTGTTCTGCCTTGTATCTCTACACATTCGACTGTTCAGCTACATCATGGAAGTGGAATCACACCATATGTGTCCATTTGCATCTGGCTTATTTCACTTAGCATAATGTCTTCAGCATTTGCCCACGTTACAATCTGCAGCAGAAATCCATTCCCTGTCATGAAGGAAGCCACCAGTAAATGAAACACAGAATGCTACGTACACACAAACAAATATATGTCATATATACCATTTTGTCTTCCCACTTCTCCATTGGTGGACAGGTGGGATGTTCTAAGCACTTTTGTAAAAATTAACTTAACCACTGAGGTTCCTCTTATCCCCACTTTCAGATGGAGAAAGCTGAGGTTGAGATAGAACTGGCCCAGTAATTGCTGAATCTGAATCAGAGACTGCAGTAAAAGGCCTGACATCTTCACCCTCATGCTCTGCTATACCTGTATCATCAAGTGAGGGGTATAGGTCACCAAGTTATGTATGCTGTAGGGATGAGGAAATCCCCACGACTTGGACTGAGGTGGGAGCTCTTTGTGGAGGCTGTGGCTCTGGCCCCATGCCTTAAAGGACATGAAAGAGTGAACCAGCCCATGGGCGGCAAGAGGCCAGGCACATGAGGGCAGGGACAAGATTGGCTTTGAGAAGAAGGATTATGTAAGGGCTTGCCAGACCAGCCGTTTCCCACAAGGGAGATCATGTGCCAGGCAAAATACCTGCTTAAAAAGCAAGGCGAGCAGTCACCTGAGTGCCTCCCGGCAGCCTAAACTGCCCGGAACAGCCTGGTAGGGATGGTTCAGTAGATTACAAGGATTTTGAAAACTGCATAAACATTTCTTCCAAAACCTATCTGTACACTTACATTTTCCTCATCAGTTGACATTTTAAGTGCCCTGGAATGTGGTGGAATGAGAAGGCCGTGCCAAGATGGCTGCTGGCAAGCAAGCATCAGTTACTCAGGAATGGCTTCGGAACCTACCTGGCAAAGGAGTCTGCCTGGCAACAGGCAGTGATCGGTTAAAGCATAAACCACCCCTTGACCGGATTGGCTGCCTCAGCTATATAAGCTGCTGTACCAACTGAAATAAACGAGTCTGTGAGCTGCTTGCCTCTAGCCTGCTTTCACCTGACTCCCGGTGTCATGACACCGCACCTCTTGCCCTCACCGCACTTCTCCTCTCAGAACAAATCCACAGCAACACTGGAAGGACTGGCTATTTAAAGAAACATATCAAGGCCGGCGCTGGGGCATAGTAGGCTGAGCCTCTGCTTGCAGTGCCAGCATCCCATGTGGGACCCCTGCCCCTCCATGGTTAAGTCCAGAGAAGCTCCTGAATCCTAGCTTCAGATCAACTCAGCTCTGGCCGCTGCAGCCATTTGGGGAGCGAACCAGTGGATGGAAGACCTCTCTCTCCTCTTTCCCTCTCTCTGTCTGTGACTCCACCTCTCAAATAAATAAGATCTTTTTTTAAAAAAAGAAACATATCATTTGTTCTCCTCATTGTATATTTCACTGCATCACCCATCACACCATCTAATCACAATCCATCTTTTCACTGTTTACCTCCTTTTGCTGTGGCCTGAGTAGGTGAAGACAACAGGGGCAGCTAAGAATCTGCTGTAGAGGGGCATGCGTTGGCATGGTGTAAATGCAGGTTGGGATGTCCACACCCCATATTGGAGTGCCTGGAATCCAATCGGGACTATTTTGCTCCTGATCCAGCACCCTGGGAGGCAGTAGGTGATGGTTCAAGTAATTGGGTCCTTGCCACCCACATGGGAGACTCGGATGGAGTTCCAGGCTCCTGGTTTTGGTCTGGCCTAGTCCCAACAGTTACATGCATTTGGGAAGTGAACTGGTGAATGGGAGCTCTCTCTTTGTCTCTCTTTCTCTGTGTGCAACTCTTTCTCTCTCTCTCTCTCTGTCTCTCTCTCTCTGTCTCTTTCTCTCTCATTATTTCTCTCTGACTCTCCCTGCATTTCAAACAAATAATACAAATTTTTTTCCCTAGACCTACCAGTATTCAAATAGCAGCAGGTTGAGGCTTTAAGATTGTGAACTCCTTGGAAGAAAATCTTCTGTCTTCTGTATCTCTGTTCCCTGGGAGCCTCAAACAAAGGAGTCACCCGATACTTTGAAAACTCGGTCCTGAATGGCATGGAACCCAAAGCAGGGACTGCTCGGAATGAGGAAGAAACAACTCCCTTGTTTGGGTTTGGCTATCCTGGCAGTGTGTCAACCAGCAAAATTAAATTTCCTGGATATCAGTATCTTTATTTGAAAAAATGGAAATCATAATGCCTGTTATAGCTTTCATTTCCCTTCTTTTTTCAGCCTGTGACTCCTCAGCTTAGATGTTTTTACCCCAAAGAGCCTCCTATGCAGCCAATAAGAAACCCACACCCCAACCCCACACAGCTGGCATCGTTTAACAAAATCCCCTGCTTCCAATAACTAAAGGGAGAACACTCAGACAGCTACAGAAAAAGAAGGTTAATGACTGACTATCCCAAGTCAGAATATAAGATGTTCAGAAAAGGTAGGCAAAGGCTGTGGGGTGGGGAAGAAGCAAAGTTTAAGTTAGGGAAGTTGAAAAAGTTTTGGACATGGATGTTAGTGATGGTTGTACAACAGTCTGAACAGATTTAATGCCACCAAACCACACTCTTAAAAATGGCTAAAAAGGGGTGCAGCACTATCGTGTAGTGTAGTAGGGTTTTTACCCTGCCTGCAGAGTTGGCATCCCATATGAGCACTGGTTTGAGTCCCAGCTGCTCCACTTCCAATCCAGCTCTCTGCTAATGCTCCTGGGAAAGCAGTAGGAGACAATGCAAGTGCTTGGCCCTGCACCCATAGACCCAGAGGAAGCTCCTGGCTCCTGGCTTCAGTCTGGTGCAGTCCTGGATATGTGGCCATTTGGGGAATGAACCAGTAGATGGAAGATTCTCTCTCTGTTTCTCCTCCTCTCTCTCTAACTCTGCCTTTCAAATAAATAATCTTAAAAAATAAAAGAAAAAATGGTTAAAATGATAAATTTTATGTTATGTATGTTTTACCATACTAAGTTATGGGGTATAAAGTTATGGGGTATCCAAATTAACGTTATATACTTTGTGAATCATTTGGGTTCAAAGGAAGGATTACAAATATAGCAGCTTGGGTGCTCTATGTTTTATTAAAGAGGACTTAGGAGCTGATAAACTGCTTATAACATTACATGGCACAATAAGATGTGTCCCTGCCTTCCTCCTACTCTCCCTCCCCCACTCCCAACCTGTCAAACTTAATTCAGAAACAGTGAAATAAGACTTCGAGCACAGCAGCAATAGAGGATGCACGCGGAGCAGCATAGTTGTAGTGCAATAGGTTAAGACTTCACCTGTGACTCCAGCATCCCTTATGGGTACTGGTTCAAGTCTCATCTCCTCCAGTTCCAATCCAGCTCCCTGCTAATGCCCCTGCCATCTATTGGGAGACCAAGCTCCTGGCTTCTGGCTTCAGCATGGCCCAGTCCAGACTGTTTGGGCCATTGTGGGACTGAAGCATTGGATGGAAGATTTTCTCTCTCGCTCTCTCTCGCTCTCTCTCTCTCCCCTCACTCTCTAACTGTGCCTTTCAAACAAATAAATAATTATTAAAAAAAAAAAAAAAGAGGAGGCCCTGAGGAATCAGAATAAGCCCTTGCTGTTGCCATCCAGTGGAATGATAAGCAAATGGGCTCTAGACATAAAGGACAAAGGAGAGGTAAAGGGTGGACAAAAACAGGCTGGTTGCAGAACCCCAAGTGGAGTAAACCAGTGGGAGAGCTGAGTAACATTAGTGGGTTCCTAAAGACCTGCTGCGCCCAGTGTGATCTCCACATAGCCCATGAACTCTGATATTCATGGATTCTTTGCATAAGGTCCCTACAAAGACAATCCCATCCTACCAGGCATTACTCAAACCTCTTTCATGTTTCATATTCCAGCTGTGGAGAGTTCTTTAGTTTGAGAGGTATACGAGACACTAGAGAAATGTAGTAAGAACAAATGGTGCTGGGATACGTTCGTTGGCTTACTCCTTTCTGCCTGCGGACGCGGCCGAGGAAGCATCGTCGAGTTCTCTCTTCCCACCACCGTCATGTCTAAGTCAGAGTCGCCCAAGGAGCCCAAGCAGCTGCGGCAGTCTTCATCGGAGGGCTGAGCTTTGAGACGACCGATGAGAGCTTGAGGAGCCATTTTGAGCAATGGGGCACGCTCACGGACTGCGTGGTAATGAGAGACCCGAACACCAAGCGCTCCAGGGGCTTTGGGTTTGTCACCTACGCCACCGTGGAGGAGGTGGATGCGGCCATGAACGCAAGGCCACACAAAGTGGATGGAAGAGTTGTGGAACCAAAGAGGGCTGTGTCGAGAGAAGATTCCCAAAGACCAGGTGCCCACCTCACTGTGAAAAAGATCTTCGTGGGTGGCATTAAAGAAGACACTGAAGAACATCACCTCCGAGATTACTTTGAGCACTACGGGAAAATCGAGGTGATTGAAATCATGACTGACCGAGGCAGTGGCAAGAAGAGGGGCTTTGCTTTTGTGACCTTCGACGACCATGACTCCGTGGATAAGATTGTCATTCAGAAATACCACACTGTGAACGGCCACAACTGTGAAGTGAGGAAGGCCCTGTCGAAGCAGGAGATGGCCAGCGCTTCGTCCACCCCGAGAGGTCGAAGTGGTTCTGGAAACTTTGGTGGTGGTCGTGGAGGTGGTTTTGGTGGCAATGACAACTTTGGTCGTGGAGGAAACTTCAGTGGTCGTGGTGGCTTCGGCGGCAGCCGCGGTGGAGGTGGTTATGGTGGCAGTGGGGATGGTTACAATGGATTTGGTAATGACGGAAGCAATTTTGGAGGCAGCGGAGGCTACAATGATTTTGGCAATTACAACAATCAATCTTCAAATTTTGGACCCATGAAGGGAGGAAATTTTGGAGGCAGAAGCTCTGGCCCCTATGGTGGTGGCGGCCAATATTTTGCCAAACCACGAAATCAAGGTGGCTATGGTGGTTCTAGCAGCAGCAGCAGCTATGGCAGTGGCAGAAGGTTTTAATAACTGCCAGGAAACAAAGCTTAGCAGGAGAGGAGAGCCAGAGAAGTGACAGGGAAGCTACAGGTTACAACAGATTTGTGAACTCAGCCAAGCACAGTGGTGGCAGGGCCTAGCTGCTACAAAGAAGACATGTTTTAGACAATACTCATGTGTATGGGCAAAAAAACTCGAGGACTGTATTTGTGACTAATTGTATAACAGGTTATTTTAGTTTCTGTTCTGTGGAAAGTGTAAAGCATTCCAACAAAGGGTTTTAATGTAGTTTTTTCTTTTTTTTTCTTTTGCACCCATGCTGTTGATTGCTAAATGTAATAGTCTGATCATGACGCTGAATAAATGTGTCTTTTTTTAAAATGTGCTGTGTAAAGTTAGTCTACTCTGAAGCCATCTTGGTAAACTTCCCCAAAAAGTGTAAAGTCAGAATTCATCAGGGTGATCCCAGGTTCTATTTGAGATTTATTTACAAAATGCTTGGGTGGAGAAGCTGTTCTCAGATACATGAGTTACTGTTGTGACCTTCTGAAGTTCACCATTAAAAGCCACCCAAGCAAAGTCATGGGGTTATTTGGTTATAAGAATGATTGTTGGCACATCCTTTGCAATATATCTAAATTGAATAATGGTACCAGATAAAATTACAGATGGGAATGAAGCTGTGTATCATCCATTATCATGTGTAATCAATAAACGATTTAATTCTCTTAAAAAAAAAAAAAGAACAAATGGTGCTTGTGAATGATAATCTTCTGGAGACTGCTAAGTATAAGATGAGTTAATTTGAATGAAAAAACAGTTGAGATAACTTTAACAGATGAAAGAAGGGGCTTTAATAAGGCATGAAACAATCAGCACCACTACCAAACTCACAGTCCCTCCCTATCTGGGCTGAAAGAGAAGAGTGCACAGATAAAAGTTGTTGTCTCGGCTAGTCCCCCCACCCCGCCCCACACACACACATGCACTCACTGGGAGTGGCAGTGGACGTAGGAATGTGATGCCTGGGAGTGTGAACTGAGGGATGAGTGAAAAGGGAAGGAAAATGCTTACAGGTTGCCTGTTCCTGTGCTGACCTGTTACTTTGAAAATCTTTCGAGAATCATTGTGAAACGTGCTTCAAAACTATTCACTTGGGACAGACATTGTGGTGCAGAGGGTTATGTCGCTAATGCCTACATCCCATATTAGAGTGTCTGGGCTTGAGCCCTTTCTCTGTTTCTAAGCCAGCTTCCTGCTAAGGTGCCTGGGAGGCAGCAGATGATGGCCCAAGTACTTGGGCCCCTACCACCCACATGGAAGACATGGAAGGAGTTCTAGGGTTCTTGCTTTGGCCCAGCCCAGCCGTGGCCATTTATGGGCATTTGAGGGCTGAGTCAGTGGATGGAAGATCTGTTTTTCTCCCTCTCTTTCTCTCCCTCTCTCTCTGTCACTCTGCCTTTCAAATAAATAAATAGACCTTTTTTTTAACTTTTATTTAATGAATATAAATTTCCAAAGTACGATTTATGGATTACAATGGCTTCCCCCACATACCGTCCCTCCCACCCACTACCCTCCCCTTTCCCACTCCCTCTCCCCTTCCATTCACATCAAGATTCATTTTCGATTATCTTAATATACAGAAGATCAGCTTAGTATACATTAAGTAAGGATTTCATCAGTTTGCTCCCACACAGAAACATAAAGTGAAAAATAATAGATGATTTTTTTTTTAATGATGATGAAATCAGATCAGACCTATTGTCATGTTTAATCCCAGTGAGAGTCAAGTTGGGAGTTGATAATTTCTTTTTTTTTTCTTTTTTTTTTTTTTTTTTACAGAGGATCAGTTTAGTATACATTAAGTAAAGATTTCAACAGTTTGCACCCCCATAGAAACACAAAGTGAAATATATTGTTTGGGTACTCGTTATAGCATTAAATCTCAATACACAGCACATTAAGGACAGAGATCCTACATGAGGAGTAAGTGCACAGTGACTCCTGTTGTTGACTTTACCAATTGACACTCCTGTCTATGGCATCAGTAATCTCCCTATGCTCCAGTCATGAGTTTCCAAGGCTATGGAAGCCCTCTGAGTTCTCCGATTCTTATCTTGTTTAGACAAGGTCATAGTCAAAGTGGAGGTTCTCTCCTCCCTTCAGAGAAAGGTACCTCCTTCTCAGCAGACTCATAGAATGGCAGATGTCCTAAACAGCACTCTGGCCTCAGAATCAGCCCTAAAGGCATTCGGATCTGGCTGAAAAGCCCATGAGAGTATTTCAGGCATGGAAAGCCAAGACACTCTGGCAAAAGATCTCTGCGAGTGAGATAAATAGACCTTTTTTAAGGAAAGAAAGAAAGGAAGGAAGAGAGGGAGGGAGGGAGGGAAGGAAACACACCATCCACACAAGGGAAGAAAGAGGGAAGCATTTATTTGCAGGCCCCTGTCCCCCTTTGGTCAGAGGTTGCCGCTTGGGGAGCAGCTCCCAGGGAAGCCCTTGTGTGGGCCTCAGAGAAGTCCTGGCAGAGGTGCTCCAAGTGGAGAGGCCTTGATCATGGCAGCACAGTTGGAAGAACAGGCCAGGGGCACTGATGCCATGTAGAAGAGGCGTTTGAGACAGCAGTGTCTGCTCACCTAGTCCAGCTGGGCCCTGCCCACAGAAAGCCCAGAGAGATGAGTTCATTTAAGGAAAGTTAGGAGAGAGACCCCACTCAGAGGACAACAAGGCCCTCAGTTCCTATTCTCCAGATCTTTCTTCTTACTTCAGTACAAATACTCTTTTTTTTTTTTTTTAAGATTTATTCATTTGAAAGGCAAAGTTACAGAGAGAGAGAGCTCTTCCCTCTGCTGGTTCACTCCCCAAATGGCCACAACTGCCAGAGCTGGACTGACCCTAAGCCAGCTTCTTCTGGGTCTCCCAAGTGGGTAGAGGGGCCCAAGAATTTGAGCCATTTTCCACTGCTTTCCCAGGTGTGTTACCAGGGAACTGGATTGGAAGTGGAGCAGCCAGGACTCGAACCATTTCTGATGGTTTTACCCACTACACCACAGCGCTAGCCCCTCTTTTTTTTTTTTTTAAGATTTATTTGAAAGACAGAGTTTCAGAGAGAGGTAGAGACAGAGAGAGAGGTCTTCCATCTGCTGCTTCACTTCTCAGATGGCCACAATGGCTGGAACAGAGCAGAGAGCTGGATCGGAAGAGCAGCCAGGACTAGAACCGGAGCCTATACGGGATGCCGACGCTTCAGGCCAGGGCTTTAACCCGCTGCGCCACAGTGCCAGCTCCAGCCCCTCTGTCTTGTTTAAAGTCATTTCCTAAAGAACATTATAATACATGGGAAAGCAAGAAAGTCATGAAGATAGAATACTGTATATGCATGCAAATTTATATTGTACACCAATTTCAGTTATTTGTCACCTCATAGAACAAAGTTCATGCCTTTATTTTAATGAAGCTTCTTTTCATAGTCCATGTATTAAAACAAACATGTACACAAGCATACAAATTACAAAATATGTGAAACAAAACCTATTAGAACTAATAGGAGAAACAGACAACTTACAATTACAGTAGAGACATCAATATCTCTCTCTCAAAAATGTCTAGAACTGACAGAAAATCATCAAGGATATAGAAGAACTCAACACCCTCAGCCATCTATTGTGTTATCCTGAAAAGGAAGAGAATCTGCCCTTTTTAAAGGTAGTCATGGGGCCGGCAGCGCTGTGGCACAGCAGGTTAAAGCCCTGACCTAAAGCACCAGCATCCCATATGGGCACCAGTTCTAGTCCCAGCTAATCCTCTTCCAATGCAGCTCTCTGCTATGGCCTGGGAAAGCAGTGGAAGATGGCCCAAGTCCTTGGACCCCTGCACCTATGTGGGAAACCTGGAAGAAGCTCTGGCTCCTGACTTCGGATTGGCTCAGTTCCAGCCATTGCGGCCATCTGAGGAGTGAACCAGTGGATAAAGGACCTCTTTCTCTGTCTCTACCTCTCTCTGTAACTGTCTTTCAAATAAATAAAATCAATCTTTAAAAAAAATAAAGGTAATCACACATTTAGGATTATAACTTATTCAATGCAAAGACAGTCTCCCTATGTCAAAGTAGAGGAGGAATTATGGGAAAAGTTATATGTAACATAAAACAATGATAATGTATGACAGATTTTTTATTAGTTTTTGTTTTTTTATTAAAGTTTAAGAGTCAAGTAAATCAGTTCAGATTTTAAAACTCCATTTTAAGAGCTTTTATTAACAACTTCAGGAACACATGACCATAGACTAGAGAACTTGGTTACTTCTGCCACAAGATAAATTTCAGGGATTTCAGTTAGAAAATAATGATGGTGCCTTGTTCAAGGTGATTTTTTTGTCTGGCGAGGCAAGCACTGCCCTTTGGACTGGCAATGTTTGTCCTTCCCAATGTCTGGCTCAGTTATTCCAGCTTATCACCCCATGGGACAAAGTTCATGCCTTTACATTAAGGAAGTCTCTTTCCACAGTCAGTGCATTAAAACAAAAGCGACACACACGTAAGAGATACAAAGTATGTGAAGCCAAAACTGATAGAACTGAAAGGAGAAACAGACAACTCTACAATCCCAGTGGAGACATCAATATCCCTCTCTCCAAAATTGACAAAACAACCAGAGCGAAAATCACCAAGGAAATGGAAGAACTAAACATCCTCAGCCAATAAGATCTCCTGGACATTGCAGAACACCTCACTCAACAACAAAGCACATTGTACCCATGGAACTTAGGCCACGATAGACCAAGTGCCACAAAACCAACCCAGACAAACTAGAAGTACTGAAATCATACAAAGTATGATCGCTCTAAACAAGGGGGTCAAACTACAAGTCAAAAGCATAAAGTTACAAAGGAAATCTTCAAAGACTAAACATCACACCTCCACGTAATTCATGAACCAAAGAGTAATTCTTAAGATAAATGAAAATATTTAAAAAAGGAACAGTCTCAAAATCAATCATCTAAATCTCATCTCAAGAACCTAGAAAAAGGAAAGCAAAATAAATCCAACGCAAGAAGAAAAGAAATAATAAGATAAGAGCATAAGTTGCTGAAGTTAGAAACAGGAACGCAATAGAGGAAATCAATGAAGCAAATTCTTTTTAAAAAATCACTAAAATTGGCAAATCACTAGCAAGACTGAATTTTTTAAGGGTACAAATTACCCATATCAGGAAGGAAACCAGAAATATCATTACAGACCTAGGCCCTTATTATCTACAACAACTCTACATACATCAGCTTGACAACCTAGATCAAATATACCAATTCCTCAAAAAATATAAACTGCCATAAATTGTCAATATGAAATAGATAATTTGGGCAGGAAATTATTAAGGAAATTGAGTTTTTATTTTTTAAGAAATTAATTAACTATAAATTAGGTAATAAGTACATAGTTATAGAATCTTTCTCTGTCTTTCAAAATAAAATGAAAGTGGCCAGGATTGTGGAGCAGTGGGTTAAGCCACCACTTGCAATGCTAGCATCCCATGTCAGAGTGCTGGTTCCAGACAACTGCTCTATTTGGTTTCGGCAGTGGAAGATGGTCCAAGTACTTGGAGCCCTCCACCCTTGTGGGAGACCAGGATGGAGTTGGCTCCTGACTTCAGCCTGGCTCAGCCTTTGCCACTGGAGCCTTTTGGGGGAGAGAATTGGTGTATGGAAGCTCTCTCTCATTCTCTATTTCTGTCAGTCTGCCTTTCAAATAAATTAATAAAAAAATTTTAAGTAAATAAAATGAAAATAAATTTTTTACAAAAGCTCCCTTTAAAAATTAGTGATAGAAGATCCAACCAGTGCAGTAACAGAAGAAAAAGAAAATAGAAAGCATTCAAATCAGGAAGAAAGAAATCGAATTATTTCCATTTGCAGGTTACATGATTATCTAAGTAGAAAATGACAAGTAGTCTACATAAATGTTCCTAGAAATAGTAAGTGAGTTCAGCAAGCTTGCAGAATACAAGGTACATACTTTATTTCTATATACTAGCAATAAACACAGGGACACAGAGGTTTTTTTGTTTTTGTTTTTAAGATTTATTTTATTTATCTGAAAGACAGAGTTACAGAGAGAGGTAGAGACAGAGACAGAGAGAGAGAGAGAGGTCTTCCATCCGATGGTTCACTCCCAAGTTGGCCACAATGGCCGGAGCTGAGCCAATCCAAAGCCAGACCCAGGAACTTCATCCGGGTCTCTCATGTGGGTGCAGGGGCCCGAGCACTTGGGCCATCTTCCACTGCTTTCCCAGCCATAGCACAGAGCTGGTGGGAAGTGGAGCAGCCAGGTCTCAAACTGGCACCCATATGGGATGCCGGCGCTTCAGGCCAGGGTGTTAACCCACTGTACCACAGCAGCGGCCCTGGACACAGAAGTTTAAAATGCCTGTGGTATTTATAACTGCAAAAATGTAAAACACTTAAGATATAAATCTAAGACATGTACAGCATTTATATTTTTGAAACTATACTATGCAAAGGAAAGAAATGAAAGATCTAAACAAATGCATTATGTTTGTAGATAAAAATACTGATTACCTCCCAAATTTAGATATAGGTTTAATATGATTCCTATTCCAGGAAGATATTTGTAGATAGAGATAAGATGTATATGGAAAAGCAAAGGGTCTAGAGTAGCTAGATTTATTTATTTATTATTTGAAAGGCAGTGTTAGAGAGAGAGAGATGGAGAGATCTTCCACACACTGGTTCACTCCCCCAAATGGCCACAATGGCTGGGGCTAGGCCAGGACAAAAACAAGAGCCAGGAGCTCCTTCCAGGACTCCCATGTGGGTACAGGGGCCCAAGGCCTTTGGCCATCCTCCACTGATTTCCCAAGAACATCAACAGGGAGCTGGGACTTGAACTGGTGCCCATATGGGATACTGGCACTGCTGGCAGTGGCTTTTCCCACTATGCCACAGCACAAGCCCCTTCTTTTATTTTGCAATGTTTTCTTGTCTCGTGGGGAAATCAGGGAGAGGATTAAGGCCAAAATTAATTTATTTGACATCTTTTTAAATAGTCTATATATTTCCTGTTGGAGTTTATGACTGCTGCAATCCAAGAACACTAGCTCAATACCAGTATTTTGAAAATGCTTAATATTAATTTAATATCTTATAAAAATATCAAAAGTAGTAGAGCACAAAACTCTTACACTGTTGGATGAAAAAGAAGTTTATAATTTGGGCTTTTCCTTATTTATCCTAATTAAATCAAATATATCACAGGGTTCAATATTGGTTTCTTTTTTTTAACTTTTATTGAGTAAATATAAATTTGCAAAGTACAACTTTTGGATTACAGCAGCTTTTTCCCCCCATAACCTCCTTTCCACCCGCAACCTTCACATCTCCTGCTCCCTCTCCCATCCCATTCACATCAAGATTCATTTTCAATTATCTTTATATACAGAAGGTCAATTTAGTATATACTAAGTAAAGATTTCAACAGTTAGCACCCACACAGAAACACAAAGTATAAAGTACTGTTTGAGTACTAGTTATACCATTAATTCACATAGTAGAACACATTAAGGACAGAGATCCTACACGGGGAGTAAGTGCACAGTGACTCCTGTTGTTGATTTAACAATTGATACTCTTATTTATGACATCAGTAATCACCTGAGGCTCTTGTCATGAGCTGCCAAGACTATGGAAGCCTCTTGAGTTTGCCAATTCCGATCTTATTTAGACAAGGTCATAGTCAAAGTGGAAGTTCTCTCCTCCCTTCAGAGAAAAGTACCTTCTTTGATGGCCCGTTCTTTCCGCTGGGATATCACTCAGAGAGATCTTTCATTTAGGTGGGTGTTTGTGGTTTTTTTTTTGCTGTTTTATTTTGTTTTGTTTTGTTTTGTTTTTGCCAGAGTGTCTTGGATTTCCATGCCTAAAATACTCTCATGGGCTTTTTAGCCAGATCTGAATGCCTTAAGGGGTGATTCTGAAGCCACAGTGCTGTTTAGGACATCTGCCATCCTATGAGTCTGCTGTGTATTCCGCTTCCAATGTTGGATCGTTCTCTCCTTTTTAATTCTATCAGTTAGCATTAGCAGACACTTATCTTGTTTATGTGATCCCTTTGACTCTTAATCCTGTCATTATGATCAATTATGAACTGAAACTGATCACTTTGACTAGTGAGATGGCATTGGTACATGCCACCTTGATGGGATTGAATTGGAATCCCCTGGCACATTTCTAACTCTACCGTTTGGGGCAAGTCCGATTGAGCATGTGCCAAACTGTACATCTCCTCCCTCTCTTATTCCCACTTTTCAGTTAAATATAAACACCTAAGACTAATTGTGCGTTAATTAAAGAGTTTACCCAATGGCATTAAGTAGAACAAAAAAAAAATACTACAAGGAATAAAGTATTAAGTTGTTCCTTGACAGTCAGCACAAGGGCTGATCAAGTCACTGTTTCTCATAGTGTCCATTTCACTTCAACAGGTTTCCTTTTAGGTGCTCAGTTAGTTGTCACCAATCAGGGAGAACATATGATATTTGTCCCTTTGGGACTGGCTTATTTCATTCAGCATGATGTTTTCCAGATTCCTCCATTTTGTTGCAAATGACCGGATTTCATTTTTGTTATTGCTGTATAGTATTCTATAGAGTACATATCCCATAATTTCTTTATCCAGTCTTCCTTGATGGGCATTTGGGTTGATTCCAGGTCTTAGCTATTGTGAATTGAGCTGCAATAAACATTAAGGTGCAGACAGCTTTTTTCTTTGCCAGTTTAATTTCCTTTGGGTAAATTCCAAGGAGTGGGATGGCTGGGTTGCATGGTGGGTTATATTCAGGTTTCTGAGGAATCTCCAAACTGACTTCCATAGTGGCTTTACCAGTTTGCATTCCCACCAACAGTGGGTTAGTGTCCCTTTTTCCTCACAACCTCTCCAGCATCTGTTGTTGGTAGATTTCCCTATGTAAGCCATTCTAACCAGGGTGATTGAAACCGCATTATGGTTTTAATTTGCATTTCCCTGATGGCTAGGGACCTGAACATTTTTTCATGTGTCTCTTGGCTATTTGGATTTCCTCTTTTGAAAAATGTCTATTTAGATCCTTGGCCCATCTCTTAAGTGCGTTGTTTGTTTTGTTGTTCTGGAGTTTCTTGATCTCTTTGTAGATTCTGGTTATAAAACCTTTATCTGTGGCATAGTTTGCAAATATTTTTTCCCATTCTGTTGGTTGCCTCTTTACTTTCCTGACTGTTTCTTTTGCAGTACAGAAACTTCTCAATTTGATGTAATCCCAATTGTTAATTTTGGCTTTGACTGCCTATGCCTCTGGAGTATTTTCCAAGAAGTCTTTGCCTGTGCCTATATCTTGTAGGGTTTCTCCAATGTTCTCTAATAATTTGATGGTGTCGGATCATAGATTTAGATCTTTAATCCATGTTGAGTGGATTTTTGTGTAAGGTAGGGGTCTTGCTTCATGCTTCTGCATGTGGAAATCCAGTTTTCCCAGCACCATTTGTTGAATAGACTGTCCTTACTCCAGGAATTGGTTTTAGATCCTTGATCAAATAGAAGTTGGCTGTAGATGTTTGGATTGATTTCTGGTGTTTCTATTCTGTTCCATTGGTCTATCCATCTGTTTCTGTACCAGTATCATGCTGCTTTGATTATAACTGTCCTGTAGTATGTCCTGAAATCTGGTATTGTGATGCCTCCAGCTTTGTTTTTGTTGTACAAGATTACTTTAGCTATTCTAGGTCTCCTGTGTTTCCATATGAATTTCAGCATCATTTTTTCCAGATCTGAGAAGAAGGTCTTCGGTATTTTGATTGGTATCACATTGAATCTATAAATTGCTTTTGGGAGAACGGACATTTTGATGATATTGATTCTTCCAATCCATGAGCATGGAAGATTTTTCCATTTTTTGGTATCCTCTTCTATTTCCTTCTTTAAGATTCTGTAGTTCTCATCGTAGAGATCTTTGACGTCCTTGGTTAAGGTGATTCAAAGGTATTTGATTGTTTTTGTGGCTATGGTGAAGAGGATTGATCTTAGAAGTTCTTTCTCAGCCATGGCATTGTCTGTGTACACAAAGGCTGCTGAGTTTTGTGCATTGATTTTATATCCTGCTACTCTGCCAAACTCTTCTACAAGTTCCAATAGTCTCTTAGTAGAGTTCTTTGGGTCCCCTAAATAAAGAATCATATCATCTGCAAAGAGGGATAGTTTGACTTCTTCCTTCCCAATTTGTATCATTTAATTTCTTTTTCTTGCCTAATGGCTCTGGCTAAAACTTCCAGAACTTTATTGAATAGCAGTAGTGAGAGTAGGCATCCCTGTCTGGTACTAGATCTCAGTGGAAATGCTTACAACTTTTCCACATTCAATAGGATGCTGGCCACGGGTTTTTCATAAATTGCTTTGATTGTATTGAGGAATGTTCCTTCTACACCCAATTTGCTTAGAGTTTTCATCATGAAAGGGTGTTGTATTTTATCAAATGCTTTCTCTGCACCTATTGAGATAATCATATGGTTTTTCTTCTGCAGTCTGTTAATGTGGTGTATCACATTGATTGTTTTGCGAACATTAAACCAAACCTGCATACCAGGGATAAATCCCACTTGGTCTCGGTGGATGATCTTTCTGATGTGTTGTTGCATTCTATCGGCCAGAATTTTATTGAGGATTTTTGCATCTATCTTCATCAGGGAAATTGGTCTGTATTTCTCTTTCTCTGCTGCATCTTTTTCAGGTTTAGTAATTAAGGTGACGCTGGGAGGATTCCCTATTTTTTATTGTTCTGAATAGTTTGAGAAGAATTGGAGTTAGTTCTTATTTAAATGTCTGGTAGAATTCAGCAATGAATCCATCTGGTCCTGGGCTTTTCTTTGTTGGGAGGGCCTTTATTACTGATTCAATTTCAGTCTCAGTTATGGGTCTGTTTAGGTTTTCTATGTCTTCATGGTTCAATTTCGGTATGTTGTATGTGTCCAGGAATCTATCCATTCCTTCCTTCCTTCCTTCCTTCCTTCCTTCCTTCCTTCCTTCCTTTCTTTCTTTTTGACAGGCAGAGTGGACAGTGAGAGAGAGAGAGACAGAGAGAAAGGTCTTCCCTTGCCGTTGGTTCACCCTCCAATGGCCGCTGCGGCCAGCGCGCTGCAGCCGGCGCACCGTGCTGATCCAAAGCCAGGAGCCAGGTGCTTCTGCTGATCTCCCATGGACTTGGGCCATCCTCCACTGCACTCACGGGCCACAGCAGAGAGCTGGCCTGGAAGAGGGGCAACTGGGACAGAATCCAGCGCCCCAACCGGGACTAGAACTTGGTGTACCAGCACCACAGGTGGAGGATTAGCCTATTGAGCCATGGCGTCAGCCAGGAATCTATCCATTTCTGATAGATTTCCCTGTTTGCTGGCATACAACTCTTTGTAGTAATTTCTGATGACTCCTTTTATTTCTGTGGTGTCTGTTGTTACATTCCCTGTTTCATCTCTGATTTTATTGATTTGGGTCTTTTTTTAGTTAGTTGGGCCAGTGAGATGTCAATTTTGTTTATTTTTTCAAAAAACCAGCTCTTCGTTTTGCTGATCTTTTGTAATTTTTTTTCTTTTGATTCAATTCTGTTGGTTTCTTCTCTAATTTTAATTATTTCTCTTCTCCTACTAGTTTTGGGTCTGGTTTGCTGCAGTTTTTCTAGATCCTTGAGATGCATTGATAGCTCATTTATTTGGTGCCTTTCCAATTTCTTGATGTAGGCACCTATTGCTATAAACTTTCCTCATAACACTGCTTTCGCTGTGTTAATGCAGCTTTTGCTGTATCCCATAAGTTTTGAGATGTTGTGTTGTTATCCTCATTTACTTCCAGAAAGTTTTTGATTTCTCTTTTGATTTCTTCTATGACTCAGTGTTCATTCAGGAGCATGTTGTTCAGTCTCCATGTGTTTGCATATGCTCTAGGGATTCCTGAATTGCTAATTACCAACTTCATTCCACTGTGGTCTGAGAAGCTGCATAGTATGATTCCAATTCTTTTGAATTTGCTGAGACTTGCTTTATGGTCTAGTATGTGGTCAACTCTAGAGTAGGTTCCACGTACTGCTGAGAAGAATGTGAATTCTTCAAGTGTAGGATGAAAAGTTCTGTAGATATCTGTTACATCCTTTTGGGCTATAGTGTTAATTAAATCTGCTGTTTCCTTGTTGATTTTCTGTCTGGTTGATCTATCCATTTCCGAAAGTGGAGTATTGAAGTCCCCCAATACTATTGTATTGGAGTCTAAGTCTCCCTTTACGTTCCTTAACATATCATTTAAATAAACTGATGCCCAGTAATTAGGTGCATATACATTTATAATAGTTATAACATTTATAATAGTTATATTTAACATTTATAATAGTTACATCTTTCTGTTGAATTGATCCCTTAATCATTATATAGTGCCCCTCTTTGTCCTTTTAACAGTTTTTGTGTTAAAGTCTATTTTGTCTGATATTAAGATGGCTACGCCAGCTCTTTTTTTGGTTTCTGTTGGCATGGAATATCTTTTTCCAACCTTTCACTTTCAATCTGCATGCATCAATGTTGGAAAGATGTGCTTCTTGTAAGCAGCAAATAGATGGGTTTGTTCCTTAATCCATTCAGCCAGTCTGTGCCTTTTAACTGGAGAATTGAGGCCATTTACATTCAATGTGACTATTGATAAGTAGTGACTTTGCGTGCCATTTTTCCAAAGATATTTCTAATATATGCTTTGAACTTCCTGTGATCTTTTACTGGGAAATTTTCTTCCTTTACCTTCTTTCGTATTGATGGCCGTGTTTCTGTTTCTGTGTGTAACACATCTTTAAGCACCTTTTGCAGGGCTGGACCAGTGGTGACAAATTCTTTCAATTTCTGTTTGCTATCAAAGGTCTTTATTTCACCTTCATTCACAAATGAGAGCTTTGTAAGATATAATATTCTGGGATAGCAGTTTTTTTTTTCTCTTAGTACCTGGGCTATATCTTGCCATTCCCTCCTTTTTTTTTTTTTTTTTTTTACAGGCAGAGTGGACAGTGAGAGAGAGACAGAGAGAAAGGTCTTCCTTTGCCATTGGTTCACCCTCCAATGGCCGCTGCAGCCCGTGCGCTGCAGCTGGCGCACTGCGCTGATCCGATGGCAGGAGCAAGGTACTTATCCTGGTCTCCCATGGGGTGCAGGACCCAAGTACTTGGGCCATCCTCCACTGCACTCCCTGGCCACAGCAGAGAGCTGGCCTGGAAGAGGGGCAACCAGGACAGAATCCGGCGCCCCGACCGGGACTAGAACCCGGTATGCCGGCACCGAAAGGCGGAGGATTAGCCTAGTGAGCCGCAGCGCCAGCCGCCATTCCCTCCTAGCCTGTAGGGTATCTGATGAGAAGTCTGCTGTGAGTCTAATTGGAGATCCTCTGAGAGTAACCTGACATTTCTCTCTTGCACATTTTAGAATCTTTTCTTTATGTTTCACTGTGGTGAATATTGGTTTCCACTTTTACTTTTAAGAATAGAACTCTTTCTGGAGCAAGCATCGTGGTGCAGCAGCAGTCTAAGTTACTGTCTACAATGCCAGTATGCAATATGGGTGCTGGTTTGAGACCTGGCTGCCCCACTTCTGATCCACTCCCTGCTAATGAGCCTGTTAAAGCAGTGGAAGATAGCCCATGTGCCTGGGCCCCTGCTACCCACGTAAGAGACCAACTGGAATTGGGAGAGTTGGGACTCAAACCTAGAAACACCAATGAAGGATGCAGGATTCTAAATGATTTTTTTAGATTTATTTTATATATTTGAAAGATGGAGTTACAGAAAGAGGTAGAGACAGAGAGAGAGGTCTTACATCTGCTGATTCATTCCCCAGATGGCTGCAACAGCCGGAGCTGCTGTGATCCAAAGCCAGGAGCCAGGAGCTTCTCCCACATGGGTACAGGGGCCCAAGGACTTGGGCCATCTTTTACTGCTACCCCAGGCCATAGCAGAGAGCTGGATTGGAAGAGGAGCAGCTGGGACTAGAATCGGCATACATATGGGATGCTGATGCTTCAGGCGAGGGCTTTAACCCACTGCGCCACAGCCCCGGGCCTCAATTTTTTTGTTTGTTTGTTTTCTTTTCTTTTCTTTTTTTTTTCTTTTTTTTTTTCTTTTTTCTTTTTTTTTTTTTTTTTTTTGACAGGCAGAGTTAGACAGTGAGAGAGAGAGAGACAGAGAGAAAGGTCTTCCTCCCACTGGTTCACCCCCAAAATGGCCGCTACAGCCGGTGCACTGCGCTGATCCAAAGCCAGGAGCCAGGTGCTTCATCTCCCATGTAGGTGCAGGGCCCAAGCACTTGGGCCATCCTCCACTGTCTTCCTGGGCCACAGCAGAGAGCTGGACTGGAAGAGGAGCAACAGGGACTAGAACCCAGTGCCCATATGGGATGCCGGCACTGCAGGCGGAGGATTAGCCAAGTGAGGCGCTAGCCCCTCAAATGATGTTTTTACCATTACAATAAATTCCCACCACTAAGAAACATTTTTAAAATATTTGAAGCACAAACAGACACTATATTCATGTGGTGACTTCATGTCATCAAAATTGTTTTACTTGGAAGTTGTTAAATGAATTTAGGTAGAAAATTTAAGTACAGCTTTTTTTTTATAAAACAAGTTTGAAATATTAGAGGCTTTACCGATGCCATTGTCCCCCGCATCTGCTTGCCAGTCAGCTGTGGTCAACCCCACCTGTTCTTCGACACCACTGTCACTGGCAAGTCTTTGGGGTGCGTCTCCATTGAGCTATTTGCAGACAGCAGAAAACTTCTGTGCTCTGAGTGCTGGCAAGGATTTGGGTTACCAGGGTTCCGGCTTTCACAGGATTATTCCAGGGTTTATGCCTGCTTTCACCAGATTATTCCAGGGTTTATGTGTCAGGGCACTGACTCCTCATGCCATCATGGCACTGGGGGCAAGTCCACGTTTGGAGAGAAATTCGATGATGAAAACTTCAGCCTGAAGCACACAGGTCCTGGCATCCTATCCTTGGCAAATGCTGGCCCCAACAGAAACGGTTCCAGGTTTTTTACCTACACTGCCAAGACTGAATGGTTGGATGGCAAGCATGTGGTCCTTGGCAGAGTGAAAGAGGACATGAGTATCATGGAAGCCATGGAGCGCTTTGGGTCTGAGCATGGCAAGACCAGCAAGATGACCATTGCCAACTGTGGACCACTCTCATACATCTGATTTGCTTTATCTTAACCCTCAGCCCACTCCTTCTGTAGCTCAGGAGAGTGTCCTCCATCCCATCTGCTCGGGAATCGCTGTACTTCTCTCACCGCAGCTCTTTGGATTCTGTGTTTTCCTTACTTCTCCTCTAAGTTTAGCGGGATTGCAGTTAAAGTTATGATTATGAAATAAAAACATAAATAAAAAGAGGAACACTAGCTAACTAATCAAATAACATGTAAAAATAATTATATACCAAAAAACACAAAGAATTATATACCATGACTAAATGGGATGCATCCTAGATATGCAAGAATGGCCCAACTTCCAAAAATCATTAGGGTCTGGCATTATGGTAAGGTAAGCCACTACTTGAGACACTGGCATCCACATCACTGTGCTGATTTGAGTCCTGGCTGCTTGGTTAATGGCCCAGGTACTTAGGCCCCTGCCTCCCACTGTGGGAAACCTGGATGGAGTTTCTGGCTTCTGCTTTCTGCCTGGCTCAGTCATGCCTGTTACAGTCATTTGGGAGTGAACCAGCAGATGGAAAATATCTCTCTCTCTCCCTGCCTCCTTCTATCCCTCTGTCTCTCCTCTCTCTATCATACTTTCTTTCAAATACATAAATAAATCTTTTTAAAAAGTCATTAATATAACTTATCACATCTATAGAAGCTAAAGAAGCAAATCATATAATCATATCAATACATGCAAAAACAAGTATTTGACAAAATCCAGCATCCAGTCATGATTTTAAAAACTCAACAAATTTGGAATAGAGAACTCCTTCAACTCAGAGTATCCATAAAACTCCTACAGCTAACATCACATTTTAAGGTAAGAAACTATAAGCTTTCCCACTAAGATCAGAAACAAAGGAAGTATATCTCCTCTCACCTTTTTAATACAGTACTGGAAATCTTAAATTATACAGTAAAATAGGAAAATGAAAAAAAAATTACACTGACATGGAGGGAATAAATAAAACTGTCTTTATTTGCATATGGCATGGTTATCTATATTGAAAATCCAAAAGAATTGAGAATACAATTCCTGAAATTAATGAGAAATTACAGCAAGGTTAAAGGATATAAGGCTAACACAAAAGTCAATTATTGGGGCCAGCACTGTGGAGCAGCAGGTCAAAGCCACAGCTTGCAACTGGTGCCATATGGACACCAGTTCGAGTCTAGATACTCCACTTCCAATCTAGCTCTCTGCTGTGGCCTGGGAAAGCAGTGGGGGATGGCCCAAGTCCTTGAGCCCCTGTACCCATGTGGGAGACCTGGAAGAAGTTCCTGGCTCTTGGCTTTGGATCAGTCCAGCTCCACCCACTGGGGTCAACGGGGGAGTGAACCAGTGGATGGAAGACCTTTCTCTCTCTCTCTCTCTCTCTCTCTCTCTCTCTCTCTGCCTCTCCTCTCTCTAACTCTGACTTTCAAATAAATAAGTAGACCTTATAAAAATAACAGATCTTTATTTAACAATAAACAGATAATATTTTAATTCAATTATTTTCCTACATACCAGTGATGAAAAAGTGGAATTTGAAATCAGAAATATGATGCTATTTACATTAGTACCTCCAAAAATGAAATACTTAGATGTAAATCAAAACACTATATATATATATATATATATGGCTTTTTTAAATTTTATTTATTCTTTTTGACAGGCAGAGTGGACAGTGAGAGAGAGAGACAGAGAGAAAGGTCTTCCTTTGCTGTTGGTTCACCCTCCAATGGCCGCCGCGGCTGGAGCGCTGCGGCCAGCGTACCATGCTGAGCCGATGGCAGGAGCCAGGTACTTATCCTGGTCTCCCATGGGGTGCAGGGCCCAAGCACTTGAGCCATCCTCCACTGCACTCCCCGGCCACAGCAGAGAGCTGGCCTGGAAGAGGGGCAACCGGGACAGAATCCGGCGCCCCGACTGGGACTAGAACCCGGTGTGCCGGCGCCACGAGGCGGAGGATTAGCCTAGTGAGTCGCGGCGCCGGCCTATATATGACTTATATGAGGGAAACTGATATTATGATGAAAGAAAGCAAAGAACAGCTAAATAAATAGAAATATATTCCATGCTCATGTATAGAAAGATATATTTCTTTCTAACTTAACCTATAGAATCACCATAAACTCAAACAGAATTTCAGCAAGTTATTTTGTAGATGTCAACAAACTGATTCTAAAGTTTATATAGCAAGATGAAAGACCCAGAACAGCCAAAACAATATTAAAGAGGAACAAAGTTGGAGGAATGACACTACCCAACATCCAGACTTACTGTACGGCTGGCTACCGTACCCAAGGAAGTGTGGTACTGGTGAAAGAACAAATAGCTCAATGGAACAGAAGAGAGTCCAGAAATTAACTGATCTTTGACAAAAGAGCAAAATCAGTTAACTTTTCCAAGAAGTAGTGCTGGAAAACTGGACATTAACATGCAAAATAAAAATGAATAAGGCAATGACCTTATGCCCTTCACAAAAATTAACTCAAAATAGATTATATACCCAAAGGTGTAATAGGCTATGCCTCCGCCTGCAGTGCCAGCATCCCATATTGGTGCCAGTTGGAGTCCCAGCTGCTCTACTTCCAATCCAGATCCCTGCTAAGGTGCCTGGGAAAGCAGCAGAAGATGGCCCAATTGCTTGGGCTCCTGCGCTCACATGGGAGACCCAGAAGAAGCTCCTGGCTCCTGACTTCAGCCTGGCCCAGCCCAGGCTGTTGCAGCCATCTGAGGAGTGAACCAGTGCATAGAAGACCTCTGTCTCTCTCTGTCTCTGTGTGTGTGTGTGTGTGTGTGTGTGTATAACTCTGCCTTTCAAATAAATAAAATAAGTCTTAAAAAATAATAAAACTTCTAGATCATAACATAGAAGGTAATCTGGATGATGTTTATTGGTGACTTTCTAGAGACATCAGCAAAGGAACAATCAATTAAAGAAACAATTGCTTAGATGTACTTCATTAAAATGAAAAATTTATGGGCTGGCATAGTAGGCTGAGCTTCCACCTGTAGGGTTGGCATTTCATACGGGTGCCAGTTCATGTACCAGTTACTCCTCTTCTGATCCAGCTCTCTGCTAATGGCCTGGAAAAGCAGATGGCCCAGTGATTGGGCCCCTGTACCTGTGTAGTGGACCCAGAACAAGCTCCTGACTCCTGGCTTCAGATCAGCCTAGCTCCAGCCATTGCAGCCATTTGGGGAATGAGCCAGTGGATGGAAGAACTCTCTCTCTGTCTCTCCCTCTCTCGGTCTGTAACTCTACCTCTCAAATAAATAAAATTTTTTTAAAATTGAAAATTTACACTCTGTGAAAGACAATGTCAAGAGAATGAAGAGTCAAGCCACATACTGGAATATTTACAAAAGAGACTCTTAGTTGAAGTATACAAAAAATTCATAAAACTCAACAATAAGAAAATGAACAATTAGTTTCATTTTAAGTAAAAGACCTGAAAAGATGCCTCATAAAGAAGATACACAGGGGCTGGCGTTGTGGCGCAGCAGGTTAACACCCTGGTCTGAAGCACCGGCATCTCATATGGGCACCAGTTCTAGTTCCGGCTGCTCCACTTCTAATCCAGCTCTCTGCTATGACCTGGGAAAGCAGTGGAAGATAGCCCAAGTCCTTGGGCCCCTGCATCCATGTGGGAGACCCAGAAGAAGCTTCTGGCTCCTGGCTTCAGATCGGCACAGCTCCAGCCATTGTGGACAATTGGGGAGTGAACGAGCGGATGGAAGACCTCTCTCTCTCTCTCTCTTGCTCTCGCTCTCTCTCTCTCTCTCTGCCTCTCCTCTCTCTGTGTAACTCTTTCAAATAATAAATAAATCTTTTTTAAAAAAGAAAAAGAAGATACACAGGTGGTCAATAAGTGTATGAAATGATGCTCCACATCATAGAGCATTAGGGAATTGCAAATGAAAACAAGACACCACTACACACCAAGTAGATTGGCCAAAGCCTGGAATGCTAACATCAGAACCTGGGTAGAACATGAAACAACAGGGACTGTCACTCACTACTGGTAAGAATATAAAATGGTACACCCACTTTAGAAGACAGTTTGGCATTTTCTTACAAAACTGAATATACTCTCTTACCATGTAATCCAACAGCTGAGTTTCTTGGTATTTACCCAAATAAGCTAAAAGCCTATTACTACACAAGAACCTGTACGGGTATGTTTACTGAAGTTTTGTTAACTATTGCCAAAACTTGGAAGCAACCAACATGTCCTTCAGTGGGTGAGTGCATTGAAAAACTGTGGTCCACCCAGACAACGGAATCTTATTCAGCACCAATAAAAAATGAACTATCTAGTCACAAAAAGGCATGATGGAGCCTGAATGCATATTATCCAGTGAAGAATACTGTATGATTCCAACTATATGACAGTCTGCTTAGTGAAAGAAGTCAATGTGAAAATTTGTCAAAACCTTTAGAATGTACAGCACAGAGTGAACCATAACATAGACTTCAGATAATAATAATATAGCACTATTGGCTTATCAGTTGTAACAAATGTACCACACTGATGCACTGTGTTAATCGAAAAAAACTGTGGTTGTGGGATTAAGGAAATATCAGAACATTGTGTTCACTCAGTTTTTCTGTAACTAAAACTGCTCTGAGGGGCCGTCGCCGTAGCTCACTTGGTTAATCCTCCGCCTGCAGCGCCAGCATCCCATATGGGGGCCAGTTCTAGTCCTGGCTGCTCCTCTTCCAGTCCAGCTCTCTGCTGTGGCCCAGGAGGGCAGTGGAGGATGGCCCAAGTGCTTAGGCCCCTGCACCCGCATGGGAGACTGGAAGGAAGCACCTGGCTCCTGGCTTCAGATTGGCACAGTTCTGGCTGCAGCGGCCATCTGGGGGGGTGAACCAACGGAAAGAAGATCTTTCTCTCTGTCTCTCTCTCTGTCTATAATTCTACCTGTCAAATAAATAAATAAATAAACTTCTCTGAAAAATCAAATCTATTGCTTTTCTAAATGTGAAAGAAAAAGTTTGTGCTCTGCATATTTTTATGTCTCTTAGATAAACATCGTATTATTCTGTGTGTATACATATGTGTATGTATGTATACACCACACACACACATGCACGTATATTACTTTTACATGTTCAACATACGCTGGCTATGCAGACTTTCTCACCAACAGTGACTGCTATTTTTATCTCAGACAGTATATAATTAGTAAAAGTCATACCTGGATATTCTTTGTCGTTGTTCAAGTCAGAAACTCTTGGCCTTGCGACAGTGGCAGGAGAACAAAGCAGGAGCTGGGCATGGGGGCCATCGCAGCACCAGCCTTCAGGTCGTTTCTTCCACTCTTTGACCGAGTGTTGGCTGAGAGGAGTGCTGCAGAAACCGCAACCACAGGAGGTGTTGCACCCGCAGCAAAAGCTCAAGGAAAGGCATCACAAGCAACAGCAGTGGCTGGTGGATCAGGCTCTAAGGAAAGGGTGCAGAGATTCAACCAGTGCACGTGGACGTTGGAGATCAAGGTCTTCCTGCAGAATGCAGTAGTTCAGGTGGTGACAGGGATTATTAGATTATTATTTATTATTATTATTAGGATTATTAGAGATTTAAAACAGGTGGACTGAAGTCTTTATTGAAGTGGCATCACACGAAGCTGCCCCTTCCACTGAAGTTTGGAAATCTGTCATCGTGTAAATAATTTTCACATCTCTTTTACAGTAAACTACTGCTGTCTGAACGAATGGCATCCATTGTTCCTAAACTTTAGTTTCACTGTTGTGGTGTGAACATTTCCAAATAAAATTATAAATGAGAGGGGGGAAAGAGAGAGTGAGCGAGAGAGAAATCTGCAAATTATTTTTTCCCTTCTCCAGCAATAGTTGGGCCAGAGAATCATTGTGACCTATGAAGGTAGGCCCTGTTCTTTGGAAGAGAGGCCATTAGCGCCTGGAAATCCCTTGCGCTGGGCTAGAGGTGGGGCTCTGCTGAAGACTTGATCGCTTGTTACCACTAAGAGCACTTCTCTCAGTTTGTGCACAGGCCCTGGGTCTCTAAAGAAAACCTGCTTAAAGGAGTTCACTCTCACTTTTCTCTATTGTCCAAGGAAATGAGCCATAATCAGATCCTCTGTGACTTGGAATTTAAATAGAAAAGCTGGCCAGAGTTTATATCAGTGTTTTTCAAACTATGGGCCTTGAACCATTAATGGATCAAAACCAGCATTTTATTGTTGTTTTGTTTTGTTTCTAATAACATGATAGATGAGAGAAAGCATAGCAGTATGTACCACAGATAAAGAGGGTAAGTTTTGTGAAACCTGTACTGCGAATGCACGTGTATCGATGTCTATGCAGTGTGTTCTGGGTCGAGAAATGCACTTGCCGCAGGAGGCTGAGAAAACCGTTAGAAGAGGATCTGTAGGGTGATCAGGACTCAGGTATGACTTGGCTCCTCCGAGGCTGGCAGGTGCCCCAGAAAGTGGATGCCCATGTAATCTGAATGCTGCAACACTCAGAGTGCAGCAGAGGGAAACACTGACTGCCCTTGATTCTGAGGCCACGGGATCACGCGCTCTGACAGAAGTGAGCAGCCTGTGCAGGACCAGGGTTGTGCGCGGCGGCGCATGGATGTTCACTGTGGGATCACAGGTCTCGCTCCACGCTGGAGGATATTGTTGAGCAACTGTGCGGACCCATACGTGGAAACTGGCCTTCGCCACCCTTTGAGACCTCAGAAGTACCTGGTGTCTCAGCTTTTCAGCGAGAGAATCCTCAGAGGACGCTGCAGGGCTCCTGGCTTATTCAGCTGCTGTGTGCTTAAGCAATTTCTTGGAGAAAATACAAGTGATATATTATCACTTTGAATTTATGAGGCTGGTTATATTAACTCAATAATTCATTCATTCATGCAGATAGTGTTCAAGATACAGTTGTTTTATCTATCTAATCTTTCTATTATCTGCTTACCTACTACATGTAGGAGAATCTCAAAAATATGTATGTTTGAATGGAGATGTAAACAAGTGTTGGCTTTTAAAGTAAGAAAAGACCAGTACTATTCTACCACACTATAGGATACGATGCAGTACAGCATGCTAAAAAATAAGCCTTCTATAACTAAATAACTGCTATCTAGAAAATGAGGATTTGTATTTTGTCTATAAAAGATAAACACATCACCTGGAGCATCTCCTTGTATTGAACCAGTCCATTAAGAAACCAGGAAGACTCAGAAAGAATTCTAACTGGTCATATAAACCTTTTATAATTGCAGTTCCAGCAGCTTCTTCCTCATCTCTGTTACTACTTTTCTCTATCATTTTTTTTTCTAGAGGAAAGACGACTTGAATGCTTAGCATGTAAAATAAGTCATTTCTTCCAGAGGGCAGACGAAGTAGGCTCCCAGCCCTCTTGGAGCTCCCCCTTAGTTGGCTCACCATGTAACAACAGCCTCTCACGGCTTTGACCTTTATCTTCAAAGCCCAGTGTAGAGTGGGAAGAGAGACTTCACGCTTTTTCGAGCTCTAAATTCTGGTAAGTCTGAACATGTGCTTCATTTCAGATCTGCTTGTAAGGACGTTTCAGATGTTCATAAGCCAGATTTGGCAGGGGAGTCCTCCCTATTTAGTCGAAGGAGATCTTGTAATGTTTTAGGATCTCTCAAATGTGAAGTCTCCTTATCTCCATTTCATTTCAGAGAGCACACCTTGTGGTTCATAAAAATCTGGAAATTCGTGACTTGTTGTTTATTCTTGATTCTTAGGAGTGACCTCAGATAGATCTGTGTTGAAGGAGTGCTGCCTCAGGATTAAGCAATAGTACGCACCTGACTTCACTGAAGAGTCACCCACTGGTAACCTCTGCCCCAGTTTTGACTCTTTTTTTTTTTTTTTTTTTTTGACAGAGTGGACAGTGAGAGGAGAGAGAGAGAAAGGTCTTCCTTTGCCGTTGGTTCACCCTCCAATGGCCGCCGCGGCCGGCACACCGCGCTGATCCAAAGCCAGGAGCCAGGTGCTTCTCCTGGTCTCCCATGGGGTGCAGGGCTCAAGTACTTGGGCCATCGTCCACTGCACTCCCGGGCCATAGCAGAGAGCTGGCCTGGAAGAGGGGCAACCAGGACAGAATCCGGCACCCCGACCGGACTAGAACCCGGTGTGCTGGCGCCGCTAGGTGGAGGATTAGCCTGTTGAGCCGCAGCACCGGCCTTGACTGTCTTTTAAAATAATTCTGGAAATGTACTGACAGTAGTGGTGGGGCTGGAGAATGGGAGAGCTGACATGGAAGGTGAGTTTCCAAAGTGTTCCTGTGCAAAGTCCAGATTTTCTCCCAGGCACGGGTTGGGCAGAATGTGATCAGCAGACAGGAGGAGATGGGAAGAGACTTTCCAGGACAAAGGGCAGGGGAAGCAAAGGTGAATCAAGTAATCCTGTCTGATCATTAGGTTCCCTCCCACTGCCATGTCATATAATGTTGGGGGCAGGGGGCAATAACCGCTGATCAAGTTAAGAAAACACAGCGCTCTGCCAGGGTAGGAGTTCCCTGGAACCAGCGAGGGTTCTTCCAAAGGTCTGTGGAAAAGTGCAACTAGAAGTATGAGTGTATTTTGGTGCAAAAAAAAATTTCAAAAGCCATGCATAGTTTTTCCATACTATGCATTTCTCACATATTATGAAAAGCTTTTATGCCAGATTTTTTGTACCAAAATAAACTCATTATCTAAAATCTTAATTTTAAAACATGTTTGTTTGTTTGTTTATTAATGTATTTATTTGGAAGAAAGAAAGAAAGAAAGAAAGAAAGAAAGAAAGAAAGAAAGAAAGAAAGAAAGAGCTTGATCTTCCATTCGCTCATGCACTCCTCAGCCAGAGCTCGGCCAGGCCAAAGCCAGGAGCCTGGAAATCAATCTGGGTCTCCCATCTGGGTAGCAGGTACCCAAATGGCTGAGCCATCAGCTTCTGCCTCCCAGGATGTGTATTAATGGGAAGCTGGAATTGGAAACAGAACCAAGACTCCAACATTCCAGTTGCCACTTACCCACTGTGCCATACACTTACCACCCCAAAATTTTTAAAATTTATTTGAGAGGCAGAAAGACATAGAGAAATAGAGAGAAGGCTCCCCTCTAGTTGTCCACTCCCCAAATGCCCACAATGGCCTGGGCTGAGCTGGGGCAAAAGCCAGGAACAAGAAATGAAATCCAGGTCTCCCACGTGGGTGGCAGGAACCCAAGTTTTTGAGCCATCCCTGCTGCTTCCTAGAGTTCACATTTTCAAATGCATCTTTCTATAAACTTTTGAACGTACTCAAGTTTAAGCTTCAGACACAAATATGTACCTACGGTCCCAGAGACAAGCTTGAGGAGTTGCTCGTTTATTTCCTCCATAGGAACAGGACAAATATCAACAGTTGCTGCCCAGCCAGGTTATGAGAGGCAAAAGTCTCTCCTAAGGCTGGGACTTGTCCCATTCAACATATATCCTTTGAACAAGCTGATCATATCAAAGTGTTTAAAACACACACAGCATGAAACAAGACTGCACATGTTAACTCTTGGCACCTTCCTAGATGTTCAAATAGGATACAGAATTAGACATTAATGCATGACTTCCTCTCCCCGGCAAGCTGTGGGTGCTGCAGGTGGGCCTGGGAGAGTGAAGCTGGCATACAGTGGTAGAGATGGGGACCAAGAGAGTCAAAACCCAAATGTCAGGTTAGACAGCCTCAAGAAACAAAGGATAGTATAAGCTGGTACACTTTAGGCTGCAAGTTGACAGCCGAGTGTGAGTGGGGAACAGCGGGGAAGTTGGTGGATTCTGAGCCGGATCTGGGTTCAAATGTTAGCTTTATCATTGAAGCTGCTGTGTGACCTGGGCAAGATCTGTAAGCTCCCTGTATCTTAGTTTTCTTCTGTTTAAAGTGAAGGATATAATAAAGTTGATAGGTTTGTTATAAGCCTTAACTACATTTAAGGTACCAGAAGAGTGCCCATTACTTAGTTCAATGGACGTTAACAAGTCATAGAATCCCTTTTTCCAATCGACTTCCCAGTTGGAAAATGTTCCTCTCTCTCACCAGCACTCCCAGAGGTCGAGTGGGCTTTGCAGGTGGTTGAGCAGCATGGCACTGTCATCTTCAGTCTATGCTGCCATCTCCAATGGTGGCCTCATTTTCAGTCTGGGAGTAAGGTGGCTGCAGATGCTCCAAACATCGCATCTAGAAATAGGATGCGTTTCTTTCAGTGGCCTTCTTTTAAGAGAGAAAGGTAATACTTCAGAGATATTCTCCCTCAGACTTCTAAAATTTCACTGGCCAGAACTGGTCTTTTGGCAAAGGTAATGAATGGGCTACCATTAAACCAATTAACTCCATCTCTGAAGCTGGGAGTAGGCTCATCTTCCTCTAACTGCTTGGGATTAAGTAATGTCTAAATGGCATTTGGGTTCCATCAGGAACTCATCATGAAAGGATGAGGGGAACAGATACGTGGGTAGCCAACCAACAGTGGTCACTACAACTAGGGTGGACAAAGGCCGAAAACAGGCTGAAGGGTGAGACAGGACAGCACAAGACAGTACAAGAGCCAGAGCCCGGAAAGACCCACTGAGGTAACAATCCCCCCTCAAAGAGGGCTGTTTAAAGAGGTTGACCCACCCCACTGATGGGGGGGAAAGATATGAAGGATAGCAAGCATCACCTTACACCCTCACTAGTCCTTCTTTTGTGGTTAGAAAGGGACAGAATTAAGTTTATTTGGCTGAAAGTTTTAACGCATTAAGAGCATTATGAATAAGACTGATAAATTCTTTAATAATGTCAAGAACTGTCGGGAGGGGTCTGAAGATTTTACCCTACTGAGAGCTAACAAGTCAGCCGCCATAGTCTCATGGATGCTGGAAGAACTGAGGTTCATGGACCACAGGCAAAGGACTCTATTACTCTTGCCAATAACATTAGCCAAAGCATGAGCTTTTGTGCTGGTTCCCCAGGGCACAATTCCCAGAGTGAAAAAAAAAAAAAAACGGTAACATCTGTACATATAATGAATTCAATCAAAGGGGTGGAACCCTGAGCTTGGAGAACACAAATATTTTATAATGGAATCTAAACCTACCTGTTCTTTGCTTCAGAAATTAGCTTGACTTTTATTGCACTAGATAATAAGCATGTCTGTCTATACTGCCTTGGATCCTGACAAGTTTTCCCATGAGTATGCCACTCTATTGGCCACTCTGATTACAATCTGAGGTTGAGATCAATTCTGTTACATTCGTCTCATAGAATGTTGTAATAAGGTCTCCAGCCAATGGGATGAGGCCACCAGCAATATTCACCTCAACTGGGCTTCCCAGGGTCTTAAGAGATTCGTAGCTTTCTTCTTAGGTTTCTGTATGAATTTTCCACTTAGCCTGAGACAATAATACAGCCATGGTAAGATGGATCAGTGATTGCACAGGCTCCATCTTGGCCCCCAAAATGGAAATACAGAGCTGTTATATGCCTAACAACACTTACCAGTAGGTTGAGGCCAATCTAAACATCCTCGAGGGATGAGATGCTAACACAGTCACTTCACTAATTTTGTACCACCCACTTTTTTTTTAAGATTTATTTTTATTTATTTGAAAGAATTACAGAAAGATGTACAGCCAAAGAGAGAGAGATCTTCCATCTGCTGGTTCACTCCCCCAGATGACCACAATGGCCAAAGCTGAGCTGATCTGAAGCCAGGGGCCAGGAGCTTCCTCCAGGTCTCCCAACTCGGGTGCAGGGCTCCAAGGACTTGAGCCATCTTCCAGTGCTTTCCCAGGCCACAGCAGAGAGCTGGATTGGAAGTGGAGCAGCTGGAACTCAAACCAGCACCCATATAGGATGCTGGCACTGCAGGCTGGGGCTTTAACCCGCTGTACCACAGCACCATCCCCCCCCCCCCCCCACACACACACTTTTTCTAATTGGATGACTCTTGACATCAGAATACAGGAAGCACAAAAACAATGTCAGTTATCCCTGTGGGAATGTGTCCTAACTAATTAAGGGTAGCATCTTTTTGGATAGGTATCAGCAGTTCTGAAGGCCACATGATCTACCACTTAGCATGTATTTTAAACACTTGAAGGTTTCTTCTGCCCATTGCTATGAAGTCACTGTGTTTTATTCTGGGTTCCATGAAAAATTTATTTCTTTATTTATTTGAAAGGCAAAGTCACTCTTCCACTTTCCAACAGCCAGGGCTGGGCCAGACTCCATCCAGGTCTCCCACATGGATGGCAGGGCACAAGCACTTGGGCCATCTTCCACTGTTTTCCCAGGCACATCAGCAGGGAGCTGGATTAGAAGTGGAGCAGTCGGAACTCAAAGCAGCCTGAATCTCCCAGACCCCATCTTGGCTGGGATGCCATCTGCAGGGTATACTGACATGCTGGCCAGGGGTTGCCGCTACAGGTAAAGAACAAAGTATCATGCCCTGGAATGGTCAAGGAGAAATCTTAGATTTTCCAAAGAAGTCTGTATGAAACTCCACTCCTTTTGTCCTGGTTATTATCTAGAAAGTTATCAACAGATGATCTCTTTGTAGGGACAGCTACATTTAGTGAACCAATGGCTTTACTTAAAGGATGTGAACCAGCAGAAGGTAGGAGAAGAGTATGAAATCTCCCCTGGGGTCAGTGTCGTGGTATAGTGAGTAAAGCAGCCTCACTTCCAATCTAGTTCCCTGCTAATGGCCAGGGGAAAGCAGAGGAAAATGGCCTAAGTATTTGGGCCCCTGCCACCCATGTGGGAAACCTGGATGAAGCTTTTGGCTCCTGGCTTCAGCCTGTCCCAGCTCTGGCCATTGTGGCCATCTGGGGAGTTAACCAGAGGATGGAAGATCTCTCTCTCTCTCTCTCTCTCTCTCTCTCTCTCTGACTTTCAAATAAATAAGTAAATCTTCCCAACTCAAGTTTTGAGGAGGCCATTTCACTGCTCAACAATACCCAATGCCTGTGGATGGCGTGGAGCCTGGAAGGTTCATCAAACATCTGTGCCAAGAGCCGAAGCCAGGATAGAGCAGGAGGGAGGTGGCAGGAAAGAGCGCCTCCAACCAGCAAAGCTTTACACTTACTCTTCGTTTTAAGCAGGGTGCGGCTGCTCCTGGCTCAGCCAAATCCAGTTGCAATGCTTGTGGCTGCCACAAAGCTTCTTATTGGGTGGCCTGACACTCTCACGCCTGACATCCACTGTTTAAACCTTGGGAACACCTTGTTGCAGAGCCACAGCCACACTGTTCCCTGACTGGAGTCCCCAAGTTGTGCCTTTTGCTGGTTGGGCTTGATTCCCATGGTGGCAATGTTTTTGAGTCCACCATACTCTGGGGCCTGTGGCCATTTCATTATCAAAATAACATCTCTGAGTTTCCATCTAGTTCCCATGTACATTTAATAGGGTTGCAGAATCTGCCACAAGAATTTATCTAGAATTCTTTGGGCCAGTTGCTCATTCTCCACATTATAAACCCAGTCCCAGGTAATAAGAACTCAAATAGAAGTCACTATCTCATCTGTGGCTTCCCAAGGGAGTTTGTCTGTCTGCATGAAGCACCTCTCAAAGAGACAAAGCTCTATTGCAACAGATGGGATCCACTGCAGAAAATCCTGTGGTGGATTTCTCTTGTCTGAATAGGTCAAAAGTTGGCCTGATAGACTGTAGAAATGACTGAGTCATTTCTTGCCCAAAATGGGCAAAACCTTCTGCCCATCCAAGGTGAACATGAGCATGAGTTACAACAGTGGGGTGGGCCTGCAGCTGACTGCCAGGCTGATGCAGAGGTACACTATTCAGTGGAGAAGACACTGACTTTGAATCTACTTCCTAGTACTCTGTTTGCAACTCTTCAATTCCTTCTATCAACTGCCAAAAATTGGAGAACCATTTGATGATGCCTAATTCATCATAAGATCCAGACAACATGCCTACTAGTGCTGCCCAGGGGCCTTCCATAAAAACTGTTTGCTGGCCAACGAGGCCTTCATCCTTGCTCTTTCACTTCTCTGTGTATATCCCATCATGGTTGCCAAAACCATTAAGAAGGATGAAGGGATTTTGCCGTACTGTTCATCTAAGTTAGTCTAACTGCCACAGTTTCACCACTGCTGGTAGAAGACATGAGACTCCTGGATGGTAAACAGAGGACTATATTACTCACAGCACTAGCAGCAGCTTATGCCAGCTTATTTATAACAGTTTCTCAAGCCCCAGGTCCCACAGAGCAGTGCAAAGAGGGCCAGAAGACGCCTGCACACCTGGTTGTGTTACAAGACAGAAACTTTGAGCTTTGGGGACCCAAGTCTTGCTAATAGACAGCAAAAAGACATGCACGTTTGTTCCAGAGGGAAGCAATATCTCCATCTCATAAGGTTGTTTGTTATACAAAATCTTAAAATGATAGTAACAAATTAATCTGTCACTGTGCTTATAAGATGCTCAGAAAAGTGAAAGACCCATGGAGGAATGCATCTTTTTTTTTTTTTTTTTTTTGACAGGCAGAGTTAGACAGTGTGAGAGAGAGAGACAGAGAGAAAGGTCTTCCTTCCATTGGTTCACCCCCCAAGGAATGTATCTTAACTATGAGTGTTAGCAACCGATATTCTGAATCACACCATTCCTCACAAGTCTCTTGGCAGACAGTCTATTTTTCCATCCTAGTTCCTTACAGATTGGGGATGGAGTATTGGCAGATAAAACAGTACCAGCAATGGTGAGGACTGGGGGGAGCTTCGTGGAGAGAAGCAATAGGTAGTAGAAGATGAGGAAGGTTTTGGGTTGTAAATTTACATATGCGAAATGAAATTTATTACATATTTATGGAAAAGATCAAAGAGAAAGCAAACATTGGGTAACTGAGTCTTCTTTTGCTTAAGATTTACTTATTTATTTACTTGAAAGGCAGAATGACAGAGGAAGATATACAGATATAGAAAGATACAGAGAGAGAGAGAGAGAGATCTTCCATCCACTGGTTTACTCCCCAAGTGGCCACAATGGCTGGGGCTGGGCCAGGCGAAACACAGAAGCCAGGAACTACATCTAGATCTCCCACATGGGTGGCAGGGACCTAAATACTTGGACTATTATCTGCTGCCTTCTCAGGCACTTTAGCAGGAAGCTGGATAGGCAGCAGAGTGGCTGGGACTCAAACCTGCACTCCAATATGGGATGCCAGCTGAACCTATTTACCACAATTGGGTTTTTGAGAGGACAGGAACCAGAGCGGACCTCAGGATTAGATCTAGGAGCTAATGGAGAGTCTCTGGGTGCCCCTTTTAAGATGACACTAATATCCATGTGTGACTTTTATTGTGACCCATACACTCCAAGGTTCAACTTCTCACATGATTGGCCTCACTGGGGTTGGATGCCTATGCATTGGGCTGGACAGTGTAGAGACTTCACCCACCAATTGAACCAAGACTGCATTTAGTGAACTGAGGGATCCCCCAAAGAAAAATCCCTGCATATCAGATTCATTTTGTCAATCTTCTTCACATGATGGGGGCTGAGATACACCCTAGCTGGGGTACACCCTACACCTCCATTACCAGTGAGGGATAGGAAACAAAGGAAGGTCTCTGGGTGGCCAGGCTGGGACACAGGCCTGGGTGGGGAAGAAGGGCACTGAAGGTAGGATCAAGTTACCAGGACTGGGGCCAGCGCTGTGGCGTAGCGGGTAAAGCCGCTGCTTACAGTGCTAGTATCCCATATGAGCACCAGTTCAAGTCCCGGCTGCTCCACTTCCAATCCAGCTCTCTGCTATGGCCTGGGATAGCAGTAGAAGATGGCCCAAGTCCTCGGGACCCTGTATCCATATGGGAGACTTGGAGGAAGGTACTGTTTCCTGGATTCGAATCAGCGCAGCTCCAGCTGTTGCAGCCAATTGGGGAGTGAACCAGCGGACAGAAGACCTCTCCTTCCCTCCTTATCCCCCTCCCCTCTCTCTGTGTAACTCTGACTTTCAAATAAATAATAAATAAATCTTTAAAAAAAGAAAGTTACCAGGACTGGCCTCTATTCTAGAACCACAGGGTGAAACAGGGAAGAAACAGGTCTCTAAAGAATGGGGGTCTCACGAACAAAGAAGGGATGAGAATAGTACTGAGTAGAGTGACACAACAGATGTCCACACGGTCACTATCCTCCCAGTACGGAATTTTGCATGCCCTGGTTTGAGGATGTCCATAGGAGAAAGGAAACGAAAGACACAGGGAGTGAATTGTCCTGGGAGCCACGCTCCAGGCCAGGATGGCCACTAGAGGGCAATTAGGGAAGGCAGGAGGTGGAGGAGTGGCTGAGGCAGAAAACAGCTGGAGAGAAGGTCTTGGGCATCAGTGGGTGCTCAAGGCCATTCGGAGAAACTGGAAGACACAATTAGAGTCCAAGCCTGAAAACCTGTTACATCCCATCAGTTTCTTACTAGGGATCTGAAGAAAATTGGAGAAGTGGGCAGAGTCAGGAATTGGCACCAGGTGCACTCTCCTTCCTCTCCTCCCTCTCCACTCTGGGACAAAGGGCACTGTCTCAAAGGTCAGGTTCACAGCACAGATCAGGAAGTGGGAGTAAGGGGTGAGGTGAGTCAGCAAAACTCCGAAACCAGACACCAGCCAAAAAATGGAATTAGAAGATAAGTTTGTTTGGTGCAAAAAAAATGTTGGAATCCATGCATATGAAAGGTCTTCAAAAACATTATGGAAAATGCATATTATAGGGGCCAGCACTGTGGTGTAGTGGGTAAAGTCCCTGTCTGCAGTGCCAGCATCCCATATGGGCGCTATTTCGAGTCCCAGCTGCTCCACTTCTGATCCAGCTCTCTGCAATGGCCTGGGAAAGCAGTAGAAGATGGGACAAGTCCTTGGACCCCTGCACCCATGTGGGAGACCGGGAAGAAGCTCCTGGCTCCTGGCTTCAGAATGGCACAGCTCCAGCCCTTGTGGCCAACTGGGGAGTGAACCAGTGGATGGAAGACCTCTCTCTCTCTCTGCCTCTCCTTCTCTCTGTGTAACTCTTTCAAATAAATAAATAAATTTTAAAAAAAGAAAATTCATATTATTTTAAAAAACTATGCATGGATTTCATAAATGTGTGCACCAAAGAAAAGTTACCTTTTAACTCAAATGTTCCACAAACTCTGAATGATACTCACAGAAGTCACACAGAAGGAAAGGCACAAAGGAGACTACTGCTGCTCCTCAGTGAGCACGGCGTGCGCAGCTTAGACACCTGGTCACTGACCTCCACGCAGGGAGCCCAGCTCACAGAATAACATTAGTGAGCCAGCAAACCGGAACATGTGGGATTTGGGGTTCACCTGCAAGCTGTGGTTCAAGATGTTAAGTTGTCATAAGGAAACACAAGAGATTTGTCCATAGGCCTTTGTTCACAACCGCCTATCGCCAGTGTTTGCTGCTTATCCTTCTGTGACAGTGAGATCACCCTAACTGGCAGTTTGGCATGCAGCCAAAACCAGCAGCTTTTAAAACTGCAGAAACCAAACAACTCCAATATTCATGGGTTGGGAAATGGATAAACAAACCATAGTACATGCATGCCACTTAGCAGTAAGAGACACCAACTACTGACTCACACAACAACACTGAGGAATTTCACAGCTGTTATGTTGAGAAGAGGCCAGACATAAAAGAACTACAAGCTTTAGGGTTACATAGACAGGAAATTCTAGGGGCAGGAGTTGTAGTGCTGAGTTAAGCCACTGCTTGCAATGCCATATTCCCATATACAGCGATGTTTAAGAATCCTGGCTTCTACACTTCCAATCCAGCTCCCTGTTAATGAGCCGGTGAAAGCAGCAGATGACCCAAAAACTTGGGCCCCAACCACCCATGTGGGAGACCCGGATGGAATTCCTGGCTTCTGGTTTCAGCCTGGCCCAGCCCCAGCTGTTGTGGCCATTTGGAGAATGAAACAGTGGATATAAGATCTCTTTTCTCTCTGCTTCTATCACTCTGCCTCTCAAATAATTATTTAAAAAAACTCTAGGGGCCAGCGCTATGGCGCAACAGGTTAAAGCCCTGGCCCACAGCACTGGCATCTCATCTGGGTACCAGTTCAAGTCCCAGCTGCTCCAATTTCGATCCAGCTGCCTGCCAATGCGCCTGGGAAAGCACCAGAGGATAGCCCAAATCCCTGGGCCCCTGCACCCAAGTGGGAGACCAGGAAGAAGCTTCTGGAACCTGATCATCTCAGCCACAGCCATTGTGGCCATTTGGGGAGAGAACCAGCGGATGGGAGACCTCTCTCTGTCTCTACCTCTCTCTGTAACTCTTTCAAAAAAATAAATCTTTAAAAATTAATAAAAATACTAGAAAACGTGGTGACAAAAAAGTTTACTATTTGCCTGGGACAGGGGAAGGGGACTGAGTGCTGAAGAGCTTACGTAGGGGGCAGGCACTGCGTAGCGAGTAAAGCCATGGCCTGCAGCACTGGCATCCTTATGGATGCCTATTCATGTCCAAGCTGCTCTACTTCTGATCCAGCTTCCTACTAATAGCCTGGGAAAAGCAGAAGATGGCCCACGTGTTTGGGCCCCTGCTACCCTGCTGGGAGATCTGGAAGAAGCTCCTGGCTCCTGCTTCAGCCTGGCCCAGCCTTGGCCTTTGCGGCCATCTGGGGAGTAAACCAACAGATAGAAGCTCTCTCTGTGTTTGTGTGTATGTGTGTGTGTGTGTGTGTCCCTCTCTCTCTTTCTGTAACTCTGTCAAATAAATAAATGAATCTTTAAAGTAAACAAATAGGTCAATTTACAAAAAGGGCACAGGCAACTTCCAGGGGAGATGAGCATTTCTGCTATTGATTAAGTAGTGACTTTTTTTTTTTTTTATCGTGGTGAACTACAGGGAGCACAAAATTGGCCCCTTTCACCCTGAGCATACAATGCAGAGGCATCAGTGACACTCATAGCACCGTGCGACCATCACCACTGTCTAGTCCTGAAGCCCTGCCACCACCCCATGCCCGGCTGCCGGAGGCAGGAAGGTCTCACTCCTCTTCCTCTCCCGTGAGCTTCACTTCCTGCACTGGTACCTGGATAAAGCTGATTCAAAGGAGGCTGGCTCGCAGCGTCCAGGCCCTGCGGTGGAGCCCTCTCCCTGGGTGCGGTCATTTTTAGACAGATCCAGGGCACAGCGGTCTTGGGACTTTCCTCTGTGCTCCTGGACTGAGTGCCAGACCCTTGGCAGTTGACTCTCCTTTGCCAGAAAAAAAAAACAGGGAACCCTCGCACCCAAGGCTTCCCGGGTCCCCAACCCCGAGAGCATTCTTCCCTGGCTAACGGGCAGCGGAGTCCACCGCGCACCTCACGCTTCTGGTCTTAAATAGCGCCGACTGACCTACAGGCCGGGCGGAGAGGTAGACTCGGCGTTTCCCAGCCCGCCTTCCGGCACTGCTGCAGCCGCACACGTCCAGGACCAGGGGCTGCAGCCGTCCAAAGCGACCTCTTCACTGGTCCACCTGTCCCGGGCCTGCCGTCCCCGCAGGGAGGAAGGCACATGTGTCCCTCCTGCTGGCTCTCCCCCTCCTCCTCTTCCTCCTTCTCCTCCTCCTCTCGGAGACCCAGAACCAGCCTTCCTCCCCCAACCAAGGGCAAGGGCGGGCCTTGCTTCAGAAGGAACTCCATCTTGTCACCGCCAACCGCCGAGGGTGGGAGGCCGAATCAGCAGCCGTGCAGAGCCCACTCCATACTCCGTGAGGCCTGAGGGGCTGCAACTGGAATGGCCAGGACCAGAGATCGAAACCCACGCCTCCAGCAACGGGAAAACGCAGGCGGGTCTGCGCCTAACGCTGCTCAGGATACCTCAAAGGAGCCCGGACACTCCGTGGGGTGTGGGGGGCTCCGGGGCCCCGGTCTGTGTGGACTGTGAGGTCTCCTCCCCTCTCCACTCCGAGGAAGGGAAACGCTCCCGGGGCAAGGCTGACCCTGTTGGACAGGAAGCAGTTCCTCTGAGAGACCGGGAGTGGAAGCCACAGGAAGCCGGTGGAAGGTCAGAGGACGGATTGGGGATGGGGCTGGTGAGAGCAGCCGGGGCACCCCTGTGAGGAGCCCCCAGTGAAACAGGTTAACCTCTCGAGTGTGCTTCTGGAAAAATCAAGTTGAACCCTCGGTTTTAACTTCTTCCCCCGGCATCCTGGGTTACAATCCCCCGCATCTCAAAGGCAGTCTACCGCCTGGCAGTCCTCAGCAGAGTTTAAACAACTGTATGAGCTTGTGAGATGGAAAACAAAGGGAGCGTGTGATAACCAGTGTGGCTTCCCCCACCTCACACGCAACTGGGAAGGGACCATGCCTAGGAATTCCAGGTGGGGGCAGCCTTGAGACCATCCCAGGTCCACAGCTGAGTGGCAGCTGCGAGGAAGAAGCATGTGAAATTGAAAAAGAGCTCCTGTTAGACAATTCTAGAATCCAAGGCCAACCCTTCCGAAATCCTTAGGTCTGTTCTTTTCATGCATGCTGGACTGCTCCCTTTGTATAACCCTGGCACTGAACACCTTGCCTGGAACATAGTGGGCAGTTAGCAGATGAGTGCGGGATGACCTAGTGACCATGGAGAAAAGGCAGAGGTCAGCATGGCAGCAAAGTGGGGTAAAATTCTGAAATATTTAAGTGAGCAGATTGACAGATTCATAGATATTGGTGGAGGAGATGACGTTACCCTTGGAACCTCAGGAGATTCTATATCTGGAAGGGAGAAGTATAAGCCTATGAGATAATACCAAATAGGAGGAGAAATTGCAGTTGCTAACCAAGAGTGGTTGAAGAAGGGTGCAGAGAAAAGCAGGAGGTGAGTCTGCATCCACAGAGACACTGAGGTCAGGAAATCGTTAACAGTAGACCTTCTGTATTTTCTGGACACATAACTGTCACATTTTATGGTACAATCACATAATGCATTTATGAAAATCTTACATACTAAAGACTGAATGTTCCCTCGGAATCCAAGTTAAGGGTGTGTGTGTGTGTGTTGCGTTCTTAACCTGCATGATGGAATAATGTGGTGGTTTCGTGGCAGTTTTCTGGGGCTAATCTTATAACCAGATCAATGGTAAGTTTCATGTGTTCAATCTTCTCCCCTTATTTTAGGACAGTCTGAGAAAGTTAAACTTTTGCCAGCTATGTGGTTGCTTTGATTTTTGCTTTATCTCGACTGTTTCATAACATGCTCTATCTTAATGGTTCCAGCTCAGGATAATTTCGGGCCTCTCCACTGCCCCCACCCCAGCCATGTGGCAGCATCTAGAGACATTTTTTAAAAAAGATTTATTTATTTATTTGAAAGAGTTACACAGAGAGAGAAGGAGAGGCAGAGAGAGAGAGAGAGAGAGAGAGGTCTTCCATCTGCTGGTTCACTCCCCAGTTGGCCACAATGCTGCAACTGAGCCAATCCAAAGCCAGGAGCCACTAGCTTCTTCTGGATTTCCCACATGGGTGCAGGGGCCCAAGGACTTGGGCCGTCTTCCACTGCTTTTCCAGGCCATAGCAGAGAGCTGGATCAGAAGAAGAGCAGCCAGGACTTGAACCAGCACCCATATGGGATGCCGGCACTGCAGGCAGCGGTTTTACATGCTATGCCACAGTGCTGGCCCCGTGGAGACACTTTTATTGTCCAACTAGAGGGGTGTCACTGGCATCTAGTGGGTGGAGGCCAGGAGAATGGCTAAATCCCTTATAACACATAACACAGTTCCCAGCTGACCCCAAAGGTCATGTGCCAACATTGAGAAATCCTGCAAAGTTTGTCTTCAGTTAACAACACAGATGTCATGGCACTTTGCTTGGCTGGTGAGTTTTAAGATTTTGTGAGTTTAATAAGTACAGAAGATTTGGAAGCGTCTCCTTTATTTCCATGTTTGAGGTGGAAGTGAGACTTGATCGATGTGGTCACATCTCAAGTCTACTTCAAATGTGAGGTTTTTCAGGCACTTTTTTTAGGGTGACAACACCTTTAAGAAGCACTTGGATGGCATTGCTAAAGGGTTGCAACAACAGTGCAGGTCAAAATCAAGTGACAGCAGACACTAAAATCATGGCCAGAGGCACTCTATGAGGTCATAGGAGATGGGACTGGGGAGTTGAGACTAGACAGTGCCTGGGGCATAGAAGGCTTAGTTTTCACACTTACCCAATTGGTACTACCGTGTGGAAATAACGTATAGTTCATGCTTTCTGTGGTGGGCCACCTTGAATGTTTTGTGGTTTTTCAAATTTTTCAAATTTTGATAGGTACTCCCCTCATTTTCATTTTTGAGTTTCACACTCTATCAGTGTTTTTTTTTAAGATTTTATTATTTATTTATTTGAGAGGCAGAGTTACAGACAGAGAGAGGGAGAGACAAGGAGAGTTCTTCCATCTGCTGGTTCACTCCCCAGCTGGCCCCAACAGCTGGAGCTGGGTGGATCGGAAGCCAGGATCCAGGAGATTCTTCCGGGTCTCCCACGCAGGTGCAGGGGCCCAAGGACTTGGGCCATCTTCTGTTGCTTTCCCAGGCCACAGCAGAGAGCTGGATTGAAAGAGGAGCAGCCAGGACACGAACCCCACCATCCATATGGGATGTTGGTGCTGCAGGCGGAGGCTTAGCCTACTACACTGCAGCGCCAGCACCTATCAGTGTTTTTTATATTGCACTTAAAATGTACACAAACAAAATTAATAAAAGTGCCACTACACTGTGATTTTTAAGGGATCACTGATATTTATGACCGTAGGAAAAGCAAAGGTCTGTCCAATTCCTGGGACCAGAGCCAGAGCTGCTGTTTTGCCCCGTGATGTTATTGCCACTAGAGGGCGCCAGAAGATGACTTTTGAAATGTTAAGCCAGAGGCAGGAGGTTTTGAATTTTAAGTTGTACCGAAATAGTCACAAGATGGAGCCAACAGATTCTTTTTGAAAGCTTTAAGTAGGTAGTTGTTGGTTTGGTTGTGTTAATTGCACCAAAAATGAGAATTCATTTATCATAATTAATGGGGAAAATACAATTCAGGGGTCAAGCACAGATGTTTCCATTCAGAGATCACATTGTTCTCTGCTCTGGACCTAATCATAAGAAATTTATTAAAGAGAAAGTTCCTGCTCTATCAGAAATTGCCATGCCCTGCTGTAGAGGAGCTACCCTGTCTCAAGGGAATTTGTGTTCTTGAGATTTGCTGTGAGGAGCCCTTGCTTTGAGGGATTACAGTGGGAGAGGGGAAAGCGGGGTGTGGGGGGGAGTTCTGGCTTTTTTTCCTTTTTCCTTTTTTTGGGGTATAAATTTCTATCTGCACAAAGGAGAGATGGACTCACAGCAAGCAACAAGGCTACTCAAGAGTCTGGGCCATGGTTATGGAGCTCAGGGAATGATTTTAGGGAACAAAAATGAATAATATGTAGGGCCGTGGACTAGCAAAAACTCATGTCTCTGTCCTGTGGTTTCCACCCTGGGTGGGTGAGGAGCCAGGACACCTGCAGTGCAGTGGTTTGTTGTTTGTTTTTTTGTTTTTTGTTTTTTTTTTCCTAAAGAGACATTCATCCAAACAACTCTTTTCTTTTTTTTTAAGATTTTATTTTATTTATTTGAGAGGTAGAGTTAGAGACAGACAGAGAAAGAGACAGAGAGAAAAGTCTTCCATCCACTGGTTTACTCCCCAGATGGCCACAATGGCTGGAGCTGAGCTGATCCAAAGCCAGGAACCAGGAGCTGCTTCCAGGTCTCCCATGCGGGTGCAGGGGCCCAAGGACTTGGGCCATCCTCCACTGCTTTCCCAGGCCAGAGCTGAGAGCTGGTCAGAAGCGGACCTGGAACCGGCGCTGCGGGTAGAGGCTTAGCCCACTATGCCACATCGCTGGCCCTGGAGTACGGCTTCTTAGCACCTTCCCACAGGGCTGCCAGCCCCTAGCAGGTGGAGAAGAACCGGGCTGAGGGGCATGTTCAAAGCAGTACAGCAGCCACAGAGGAAAGGAAGCTGGGGTCATTCAGATGTCACTCTCTCTTATATTCACAAGGGGATCTTCAAAAAGATCTTGGAAAACGCACATTACGAAAAAAACTTTACACCAAAGTACTTATTTTTTTAAAAATTTTTATTTCATTTTTTTGAAAGGCAGAGAGAGAGAGAAAGAGAGCTCCCATCCACTGGTTCACTCCCCAAATACTCCCAACAGTCTGGGTTGGCCAGGTGGAAACCAGGACCCTGAAGCTCAATCTGGATTAGCTAATTGAGGTCTCAGAAAGTTAGAATCAGGAACAGAGCCAGGACTTGAACCCAGGTTCTCAACATGGGATGCAAGTGTCCCAAGTAGCATTTTAATGCTGTACCAAACACCCACCCCCAACCTTATTTTTTAATTCCATGTCTCCACAAATGTTTTGAAGTAGCTTCTTATGTATGTAAGCCGTAGAATAATATTGAAGGAAGAAAAAGCCCTAAGTCTACAACCACAAGGTCCTGATCGTGTCAGGTCAACGTTGCCGGGAACGTAAAACGCAAGATCTAGGGAAGAGGATTTTATAAAAGGAGGCAATGCTCTCGCGGTTGCTTTCTACCTGGCAAAGTCTGAGTGCCAGTAACTCAGTAATTCTTAAACAACTCCACTTGAGGGCTTTTGCTTTCATTGGACAGATAGTAAGCCGGGAAGTGAGAAGTTGCGTAATTTTTCAAGGCCACACAACTAGTGAGAGGTGGAACCAGCGGTCAGATAACCGGGAAATGCCAAGTATGTGGGATTTGAGTAAAAGTGACAAGGAGCCCTTCCTGACCTGGAGTCTGGGCTCACGCGGGGGGTAGGGGGTGGGGGGGTGGGGGGGCTGCACCACAGCCCTGCCCTCCTCCGAAGGTACACGGCTCACAAGGGGTCAGAGATGGCCCCGTGGTTGCTTCCCAGGGTTGGGGACTCCCACTACTCTCCAAGGCGGTCCTAGGTCCCAGGTGCTGGACGGGTTACAGTGGGAGAAGTCACTTCTGTGCTATATCATCTCATCCTGCTGAGCTGGACCTGGGAGAAACTGCGGGCTGCCTCCAAGGCCAAGGCCCTGGGCGCTCTCGCTGTTTACTAATATGCTATAAAAAGAAAGTGCTTGTAAACAGCTCAAGTGCACACACAATCTAATTAAAATAATTAAGGTAATGGCTGGTGAAAAAAGCAGTAAAACTCCTTCCTGCCCAGCCGCGGGCCGCCGCGTGGGAGGGCAGGCTTGCTGGCATTCTTCAGCCTGGAGTTGCTGGCTCTGGCACAGCAACGCGGACGCGGCGGTGGCCACAGACCCCTCTCCTCCTGCCTCTCCTCTCAGCCCTGCAGCAGCCATGTGTGCGGGCCCCTCCCAGGCCAGCAGCGACCTTTTCCCTTTTTGGCTCCATGAATTCTCAGAGCTTTGTCTCTTGAGGTCCTCAGCACGGTGGGAGCCTGCGGCGCCCCCTCCAGACCCAGCCACAGGTCACGCCTCCCTGTGCAGAGGTGTCCAGGGCAGGTCACTAGGTGGTGAGCCTGGTCTTGCTTGAGCCAGGGTGGCCACTGGGCTGCGGCCAGCAGCTTGTTGTTTTGTTCTAAGCTACACTTTGGCCACCAGCAAATGTGTTAGCTTGGAGGTCAGAAGTAGAGATGATATGGAAAGAGGAGAGGTGGTTCAGACTAAGACCATGGATAGTAAACCTGTATAGGCGCTCCCCTTCTACCTGGTGATTCACATACATCCCTTGGCTGTGCAGGCCCAGGTACCCGCAGTTAAACAGACACCTGATAGTTCCTCAGTTATTCATTGCAGGAAAGGCTTTTGCAGTTGCTTTTATAATCCATTCTAGAATCATTTTAAACTTTTTTCACTCATTTATTTTATGTATTTGAAAGGCAGAAAGACAGAGAGAGCAAGAAATTGAGAGAGCTCCCATCCACTGACTGGTTCACCCACCCAGATGACCACAACAGCCAGGGCTGGGTCACGCCAAAGCCAGGAGCTGGGAACTCCGTCTGGGTCTCCCATCTGGGTGGCAGGGACCCAGATACTTGAGCCATCATCACTGCCTCCCAGAGTGCACAGCAACTGGTATTGGATGCGGAACTGGAACTCAGACTCGAGCACTCCATATGGAAGTGGGCCACCCAAGCACTACACAAAACACCACCCCCCCTTCTGTGTCTTAAATGCTAGACCAAACTCCTGCCACTGGAATCTTTTCAAACATCTCATCAAATAACTGGTCATTAGTTGGTAGAATCCACCTGACACTTTGGCTAACAGGTAAGAATGCTTAAAAATGTCTACAAGAATGCAGATCAGATTTTCTTTGCTCAGGAAAAACCACTTTCGTGGGCCATTCTGGTTATGTAGACATACTTTGATAGGGGATGGAAATCACACCAAATTACAGCACAGTCCAGCCAATAACTTCAAACCAAATGTTGGACACCCCTGTGTTGAGATCTCTAAAGTACTCTCTGGCTCTCTTTGTGGAGGTTTCTGACAACTTGATCCCTACCTCCCTGCCCTCACCTATTCTTTTCTTCTCATCTCTTCCCTTTTGGCTGCAAGCCTTCACGTCTTAATACTTTTCTTTTTCTTTTTTTTTTTTTAATTAATTAATTTGGTTGGAAGGCAGAGTTACAGAGAGGCAGAGACACAGAGAGACAGGGGCCAGCACTGTGGCTCACTTGGTTAATCCTCCACCTGCGGTGCCGGCATCCCATATGGGCACCGGGTTCTAGTCCCGGCTGCTCCTCTTCCAGTCTAGCTCTCTGCTGTGGCCCGGGAAGGCAGTGGAGGATGGCCCAGGTGCTTGGGCCCTGCACCTGCATGGGAGACCAGGAGGAAGCGCCTGGCTCCTGGCTTCAGATCAGCGCAGTGCCGGCCATAGCAGCCATTTGGGGAGTGAACCAACGGAAGGAAGACCTTTCTCTCTGTCTCTAACTCTACCTGTCAAATAAAGGAGAAAAATCTTTCTTCCTTGGTGGCCATCAAAGCAGCCGCTTCAGCAGCACGGGAATAGAAATCAGTAGAGGGGAGTCTCGTTCATCAAGGGAGGAGAGGAATGGGCAGTGATGGCTGTGCACATCAGAGCGACCCAAAGGAGGCCTGAGCATGACTGGAGGCTGAGGAGAAGGAGCAGGTGGAGGAGTCACTGTGCCTGGGAGGGAGGAAGGACCTTACTAATGAGATGTCTCCTGCTGCAGGCTTGAGGACTGTTGAAACCACAGTGCACGATCGGGCTCAGCCTGGGAAACGAGTGGGTGCTGTATCCTCAGACACCGGAAGGAGGGCAGCCCAAGCACAAATGGCCACTTGGTGCCCAATTCCAGCTTCCTGCCCAGGCACGCACTGGGGAGGCACCAAACGATGGCTCAAGTATTTGGGTCCCAGCCACGTGGAAGACCTGGATTGAGTTCCAGGCTTCTGGCTTTGGCCTGCCCCAGCCCCAGCTGTTGAAGGCCTTCAGGGGGAGAACCAACAGCTGGAAGATGGAGAGAGAAAGGAAGCATGTTCTGAGTGGAGGCAGGGGTAATTGCGGGTGACATGGCCATCTCATCCTCTTTTAGAGTGAGAGGGCCGAGGGCTGGGGTCCTCAGAGAATGTAACAGGCTTGGAAAGGCAAGGTAAAACCAGCTGGAGAGGAGCCTGGAGCAATTTAGGAAGGTGGGTATTCTCATCCTGAGACTTCTCCAGTTCATTCATGGCAACAGCTGATACTGGAATTTTTTTCTGAAAGTTTGTGTATCTACAGCCATTATTTCACATCACTCTTAGGACACTCCTTAAAGTGGGTTTATTAAAATGTTGAGTTTGAGATGAAGAAACCAAAGCACACAAAGGTTATTAATAAACAAACAAAAAGATCACACTACCATGGAGCTGGGCTTCAAACCCACATTGTCTCACTCCAAAGCCCCTGAGCCAAACCACCCCTTCTTGGGGCTGGCACTGTGGTGCAGCGAGTTAAAGCTCTAGCCTACAGCACGGGCATCCCACATGGGAGCCGGTTCGAATCCCTGCTGCTCCATTTCCAATCCGGCTCCCTGCTAATGCGCCTGAGAAAGCAGCGGAGGATGGCCCAAGTGCCTCGGCCTCTGTACCCATGTGGGAGATCTGGCTTCTGCCTCCTGGCTTTGGATCGGCTCAGCTTTGGCCATTGCATCCATTTGGAGGGTGAACCAGTGGATGGAAAGCCTCTCTAGCTCACTCATTCTCTGCCTCTCTCTCTGTAATTCTTTCAAATAAATAAAATAAATATTAAAAAAAAACCTACCCTCCTAAAACACCTGCCTTTCCTGATGCCTCCTACCAAGAGTGCCCATGAGCCCTGCTCACGATTCCTCAGTCTGACTCCCCCTCCTGGCTCTGGGCCTCCTCAGAGGCTGTCCCTGGATCGGAATCACCCTATTGCCCAGCGAATGATTCATTCCATCAGCTCCCCAAGACTGCTTCTTGGGTGCCCTCTTGGTGATGACTTCTCATTTTGAATAAATCTGAGATGGGGATTCTTTGGATCAGCAAGCACCATACAGCGACTGTGGGGAAGAGCCTCTGGTCCTCCTGTCACAGATGCCCAAGCATCTGTGTGTGTGCCCTGAGTCAGCTCCTTGAGGATGTTGGGTTAATCTCGCCCAGTTCATCAATCACTTTCTCCCCAGATGTTAATTCCTTTTCGCAGAATATGTTGGCAATGCTGACAAATGCTTCCTTATTAGTCTTAGTGAGGTGAACAAAATGTAGAAATCCTCTATTAGGATTTCAATCAAGAGGCTGCTTTGCTTGTTTGTGGAACTCCCAGGTATTTGGTAATTTTACCCTCGTTGCTGTATACCAGTATGTACTTTAAACGTCTGGGAGTGGGCATGTGGCAGAGTGGTTAAGATGCTGCTGGGAGTGCCCTTATCCGAGTGTCTGCGTTTGAGTCCAAGCTCTGCTTCCAAATCCAGCTTCCTGTTAATGTGCACCTCTGGGAGGCAGCAGGTGATGGCCCAGGTGCTTGCGTCCCCGAAGTACACTTGAGAGATGAAAGTTGACTTCCAAACTCTTGACGCTGGCCTAGCCCAGCTCTGATTGTTGCAGGCATTTGGAGAGTGAGCCAACAGACAGAATCTCTCTCTTTCTCTCTCTCTTTCTATCTCCCTTTCAAATAATTAAAAATAAATGCAAACATTTTAAACATGGCAATTGCTCCTGAGTTCCAAGGGAAAGCCTAGCAAGTTTCCGCCTGGGGCGCGGCTCACTGCCTGAAAGGTACTGGATTTCCTGGGCTCTGACTTCCGCCTGGCATCTCCCAGGGGCCTCGCTAACCTCTGCAGCCCTCTCTTCCCACTCGGGGGTTGTCTCTTCTGGAATCCTCTGGATTTATTGGAGGGGAATTCCTAATTGCCTTTCATTTACCACTCTGCTGACATTGTTTCTATTTCTGATACATGTTTATTGGCCTCAAGAGGGCAAGACCAAAACATCAAACTAAAATAAATGAAAATAAAACGTAGTTTAATTCTTCAAGTCCCTGAACCTGCTCCCTCACCTGCAGTCACTTGAAAGTAATTAGAGAATCTTTTCTTGCTGTGGCTTTTTCCAGGCCCTGCTTCTTGCACTATGCTCTAGAGGCTTCTCAGTGCACTTTTACACCCTCTCGGTGCTGTCTCAGAACCTCCTCCCTCTTCCTTCTTTCTTGTGGTCTGTCTTCCAGAGTTGGGAGCCTTGTGTCTCTCCCGTGTCTATTTAGTCATTCTCTTCCACGTGATGCCGCTTCGCTTATTCGTCTGAGCAGTGGATTCATTTCCTGGACACAGGGGACTTTTAAGAATCTTTAATTTGCTTTATTATCCACTTTGCCCGGGCCACCAGTCCTTTGTAATGGTATCTGGTTCTTCTAATCCTGTTTAGCATCCCCTCGCTGGCCCCGCCCCCACTCTCAGCTGCAGCACTGCCTTTCCTTCCTTTCTCTCCAAGCTTTTAGCATCGTGGGTGATTAAAAGCCCGGCTGGCTTCCTTTCTCTGCCAATTGACTTTCAGGATGAAAGTGAAAAACAAACAAGTTCATTTGGGGCTCACTGAAAAGCTTTGTCCCTCATGCTGATATTCATGTGTGATAAACACATCGATTTGAAAAATAAGTTCTTATTTTCACAAAACAATCACACTTCAATCCACTCCTGGGTATCGAACGCTTTGCCCTGCTAGGTAATCTTAGTAGTCATTGAAATGATCTTTAAACATGTACATGTTTTTCTCTTAGAAAGTCATTGCCTTTGCATGAATACTTTGCTCATGGTGTCAAATCACCTACACTTGCTCATCAATACCGCCTTGAGTATTTCTTCTAATGTCTCCAGTGGAAACATTTTGCTTCGCAATCCAAGCTTAAACTTTCATCATTTTGTGGGCACGGGGTTGGGGGTGGGGCGCGGAGGGAAGATGAGTTTTTCTAACTGTGCAGGCATTCTTGTCTGGAATTGCTAATATTCACGGGACAACCTCTAAGCTGCACAAATAGAAACGTCGGCCTTAGAATTCGCCCCTCCGAGGTGTGAAGGGGTTAAATTAGGAGCCGCAGCAACTACACACAAAAGCTCCGAGAAGCTCTAAGAAGCCGGCATTCCTAAGGCAGCGTCCCGCCCCGGGAGCCCCTGGCCCGGCTGGCTCAGCTCGCGGCCCCGGTTCCTCCCATTGTAATGCATTCTGTATTCCTTCCTGAGCCTCTGCCTGGGCTAATTGTCGTCTTCCCACACTCCGGGGTTGTCATTTCCTCCAGTTGCCACCTTCTCCCCATAGCAGCACCTCCGGGGCTCTTTCTGAGCGCGCTTCAGCTCCGCACGGGCTCGCGGTGACCCCGGAGCCCGGCTTCCCCCGCTGGCCCGAGCCTGCCCATCGCTCCAGTCCATTCCTCTGAGGCAGCTGCGTGCAAGCCCGCCCACTGGAGGCCACTGTCACCCAGGGCCCGTGTGCACGCTGCCCGCCGCCCTGGGCCGGGAACGGTCCCAGCAGCGCCTTTGGGGGAAGCGGCCAGGACTTGTCCTCTGTCCCCCTCATCACCCTGACGCCCAAGCAGCATTTGGCTTCGTGTAACCCTCATTTTGATCTTCTGGAGAAAACCCAGCAATGGAAATTCTCCTGAATTTTCTACAATCACCAACCATGCTTACAAAAAAAAAAAAAAAAAAACAAAAAAAAAACCATTAATTGGGGAATGTGAAGGGAGGGAAGATGACACAATCACACTAGCTCTAGGCTGCCAGGCTGTTTCATTTCAGCCGTGCAGAAGTGATTCTTGGGCTAAGGAAGCAGAGTACAGGCCTTTGTTTTAGGACCTGGGTTCTGATTACACCTGACAGGGCTGAAACTTGACTCCCACCGGGCTCCGGGGCGCCTTATCAGCCACCAGCCGTGCTACGGCAGGGCTGGGACCCAACTTGTCACTTTGATTCCTTTTGTATACTGCTTAGGATGGCAACAAAATCCAAAAACACAAAGTTCTTTCTTTCTCCCTAGAAATTAGCTCCCCGGGGGAGTTCTCCTGACCATCTTTTTAATTTTTGTAGGGGTCTGTGCGTTTTCTTCTCAAGGTCTTGTGGAGGTTCTCATAGTTTAAGGATATTCACATTTAATAAAACGTCTGCCCGAGAAAAAGACCTGTGGAACCTGAGCCGTGGTGGCGGTTTTGTGGTATTTGGATTCGTGTCTATGAAAATATTTGTACCCACATGACAGATTGTTCGGCGCGTTCATCCCAGACCGAAAACCTAAAAATAATTCACACACACAAGATCATCATTAAGTTTTTTTTTCCTCCCCCGCAGTCATCCAGCATGAGTAATGGTAAAAACAACAGCCAAAACAGTAAGATTACTGTGTTGAGTGCTTCGTGCATTGTCAGGTAGGTACAAACACTTCAAGCAGTGCCGAAAATACTTTCGCTCTCTGAATAATGCATACCCGAAGTCTAACTCACCTGGACTCCTTACCAAGTGTACATATTTTCTAAAAAACAAAATCATGCTGTAGTTGGAGAAAGCTCTGTGGAGTGACCTGCCTGGGACTGGATGGGGAAGGAGCCAAATCAAACACTCAGCCAACAGCCTGGTCATTAATCCAAAAATGACTTTTTCTCTGCAGGTTAATTTCATTTTTTAAGTCAATGCTCCACTCTCTACTCTAGTGGGTGGGGAGATATGTCATGGAAACAACCCAACAGGAGAAGAGAGGTGTGAATTCATCCTGGACTGGGAAGTGAGAGTTTCTGGGAGGCTTGTTCGTGTTGCACACCTTGGCCGTGCTCCGCGGGAGCTGGGCTCTCCATTTATTGTCCTGCTAGAGCACAGAGGGGCTGTTTTGTTGTTGCTGCTGTTGTTGTTTTGTTGCTTTTCTGAAGGAACTCTGGCCCCTGCCCGTGCATACCCCTGCCTCTGCCTCTTTGTAGACGCTGCTCCTAGCAGTTGCCAGCCCAGACTGGGAACCTTTGTTTTCACAAGAGGATGCCCAGGCTCCTAGGTGGAGCTACGCAACGAATCAGGAAAACAGAGTCAGGACACGGCGGGTGTCTGCCGCGTGATGTATCTCAGATCTCGCGGAAGCTTGACTGGAGGAAAGAACAGTTGGGGAGGATGCGGTCCATCTTTCTCCCGCAGACTTGAGCTTTAGCCCTGGATCAAATCTGGTCACTGAAGAGCCTCACATCTGAACTGTGTCCCTTTGTCCAGGACCTCACTCTGACACTTGACTGAATGAAGGCTGCCTGAGCGACACCGTAAGCAGCAGCTGGTGGGAACTCACTGGCTCCCAGCGGCACGCACGACCTCAGTGTCCTTTTGGAGAAGGCGCGGGAGAAACTTTGTTCAGGTCTTGAGGCTCCTGAGCCCCTGAAACGCATCTGTAAAACCTGTGGATCCTATCGCCAGTCTGCTTCCTCACGGCTCAGAGCCAAATTTGTGGTTCCTCTTTAGCTTGAGTTCATAGGGTTGGCAATTCTGTGTGGTGGCTTTGCTTCTGGCTTCACTTCACCACCCCATCCTTGTCTCTTTGCTTTGTTTCTTCTATTTTGTGCACTTTTATTTATTATATTGCATGATTTTGATAGTCACCTAAGAAGCTTGTTGAAAAGAGGATGCATTGCATTAATAAATCATTTTTATGACATTTTCTGAGCACATAGCAATAACAATATCCTCTGGGGGCAGGCACTGTGGTGTAGCCAGTGGCACCATCTCTTGGGACAACAGCATCCCATTTAGGAGCACTGGTTCTAATCTGGGCTACTCCACTTCCGAGGCAGCTCCCCACTAATGGGCCTGGGAAACAGCAGAAAACGGCTCAAGTACTTGGGTTCCTACCACTCATGTGGGAGACCAGGATGGAGGTCCTGGCTCCCGGCTTCAACGTGGTCCAACCCCTGCTGTTGCAGCCATATGGAGAGGAACCTGCAGATGGAAGATCACTCTTTGTCTTTCATTCCCTGCCTCCCCTGCCCACCGTGCCACTCTGCTGTTCAAATGAACAAATAAATAAATAAATAAATCTTTTTTTTTTAAACAGGCAGAGTGGACAGTGAGAGAGAGAAACAGGGAGAAAGGTTTTCCTTTTCCGTTGGTTCACCCTTCAATGGCCGCCGCGGCCGGCGCACCGCGCTGATCCGAAGGCAGGAGCCAGGTGCTTCTCCTGGTCTCCCATGTGGGTGCAGGGCCCAAGCACTTGGGCCATCCTCCACTGCCTTCCTGGGCCACAGCAGAGAGCTGGCCTGGAAGAGGAGCAACCAGGACAGAATCCGGTGCCCTGACCCGGACTAGAGCCCGGTGTACTGGCGTCGCAGGTGGAGGATTAGCCTATTGAGCCGCAGGGCCGGCCATAAATCTGTTTTTAAAAAGAGAATAAACTGCAGTGTAGGGGAGGAAAAATTTCTTACCCATTGCTATGTTAATGGCTGAGGCACTGACAATGTAAGACAGACTTATAGGAGAAAAACATCCACCTTTACTTAGTACGAGTTTTCCATGACATGGTGGCTTTTGGTAATGAAGACCCCAAGAAACAGAGAAACTTGGATATTTTCAGGCTAAGTTTGATGAATAAGTGGATGGTGATGGGGAAGCATGAGACACAAACGGGGTCTGATGTAGGGGTGAGAAGCTGGGGTGGGGAGCCTGTTTGCTCCAATTTTTCTCTGTGTGCCTGTGTCTGCAGAGACAGGACTTTCCTTTCCTCAAGGGTGCCGTGGGCACCGCTGGAATGAGGGCTGTAAGATTTGCTCCAGTGAAGAAGGGCAAGGAGCAAGGTGGGAGCCTCCTGTTTCTGCAGATTCCTCAAATGCCAAGGTGCCATGATTTAGGATAGTATGCCTTCAACCCCACCAGGAGATACTCCCCAAACATGGGGGTAATATGGGGAAAAATTTAAGGATTTTTTTATAAAGATTTATTTTATTTATTTGAAAGAGTTACAGAGAGAGGTAGAGACAGAGAGAGGTCTTCCATCTGCTGATTCACTCCCCAGATGGCCGAAACGGCTGGAGCTGCGCCGATCCACAGCCAGGAGCCAGGAGCTTCTTCCGGGTCTCCCATGCAGGTGCAGGGGCCCAAGGACCTGAGCCATCTTCCACTGCTTTCCCAGGTCACAGCAGAAAGCTGGATCGGAAAAGGAACAGCTGGGAATAGAACCAGCGCCCATATGGGATGCTGACGCTTCAGGCCAGAGCTTTGACCTGATGCGCCACAGCACCAGCCCCTAAGGATGTTTTAATTCCCCTACACACAGTTGGGAACTTGATATAAAGGACGCCTTAACTAAGAAGTCCTCAGGACAAAGCTATGTTTAATGAGCTTGACTGAGGCACAGAGGAGTTGGAAGGATATGCTGATCCTGACAAGAAGGTACCTCTGAAGCCCTCTCTGGGTGAGCAATGGCCCTTCATGGTCAAGGCCTGCTTCCCCGTGGAAATTAGTCCATGGAGGAAGTACAGCAGGCTGGAGATCCACTCCCTGGAACACAATTTGCTGCTTTTGTCAGCTGTTTGTAGTATCATTATTGTTACACATAAGCAAACCATGAGGAGACCCTTCCAGCTACCCTGGATAACGAAGCTTCTTTATAAAGCCTGTCAATACATGTGGCAGTGTCTGGTACTGGAGGCAAAGGAAAGAGTCAGAACCCCTGTCTTCAGGGAGCTCACCCCTCCTGAGCTCTCCTGGTTTTCCCAGTCATGCAAGAAGGTATTTCATGAGTACCTCAAGGAGGCCTAGCAGAATAATTGTAGGAGGGCACCTAAGTTACTCTGGTTGGGAAGCAAAGAAGGCCCTCCTGAGAACAGCGAGTTGATGAGACAGTGAATGCAAAGCCCTGAGGTGGGGAAGAGAGGGCCGTGAGGGACTGGAGAACCACAGGAGGGCCAGCGAGCACCGAGTGGGTGGACAAGTGACAAGGTGCTCAGTGGAGAAGTGACAAGGTACAAGGTGAGGGCAAGCTGCGGCAAGGCATTCCGTCTGCTCCGTCAGCCCCTCTCTCATGCCCTTCACCTCCTCTACGTCTTTGCTCCAGCCACCCTCTCCCAAGGCCTACCCTCACCGTCCCACCTGCATTGTGACCCCTTCCCCACTTCCGTGAGTCCCCATTGCATCAGTCCCCTTCTAGTCTATAATAAAATGCTATTTACTTATTGTGACTCTCCGTTGTCTCCCTTGCCACAGTCCGACCTTTCCTAGTGTCCAAGCTTCAGGAAGATAGATCATTTACCTGATTTTTTTTTAAGATTTTATTTATTTATTTGAGAGGTAGAGTTTCAGACAGTGAGAAGGAGAGACAGAGAGAAAGGTCTTCCGTCTGTTGGTTCACTCCCCAAATGGCCACAATGGCCGGAGCTACGCCCATCCAAAGCCAGGAGCCAGGTGCTTATTCCTGGTCTCCCATGAGGGTGCAGGGCCCAAGCACTTGGGCCATCCTCCACTGCATTCCCAGGCCACAGCAGAGAGCTGGCCTGGAAGAGGAACAACTGGCGCCCATATGGGATGCTGACACTTCAGGCCAGAGCTTTAACCTGCTGCACCACAGTGCCAGCCCCGTGTTTTATTTTCTGTTGTATCTCCAGCATCTAGGACCAGGCCTGGCATTCACTTTGCTCTTCAAGCAATAGCCATGAAATGGAATTGAAATTGAAAATTCATGTTTTCAGCAAGAATGTGGCCTTTTTGCATTTCTATTTTTGGAAGATTACTCTAGATTATTGGGTGAATAATCTATTTGGTGTTTTAAGTCCCAAAGATACTCTACTGCCTTATTCTATATCAACTCCAGCCTAAAACCAAGACCTGGCCAGGAAGATGTTAGGCTTCTCTCCCTGCCCCCACTCCCAACTCTCCCTTTATTTTTCCTATTAAACACCCTGGTGGAGACAAGGAAACAAAATGGGTACTATGGAGGCTTTAGGTGCAGGGATGAGGGCCACAGAAGGAAAGCCAACCACCCTATTATGTGACGTGAAGCCAGAGACACGATCGCATGCATGCCTACCAACAAAACCCCAAATAGCCAGGACCAATTCAACAACAGGCTGCAAAAGGGGTGTTTGCGTTTTGATTTGCTTTGCTGGGACTTGCTGCTGCCTTGAGGAAGAAACTGCTTACTTTTCCTATCAGATTTTTTTTTTATTTTCAGGTTTCACTCAAAAGCAAAGCAATTTGTACCGGTTAACTCTTTTTAAAGAAGTCTGATGAAAGAAATTGCCTCAGGATGGGGCGCTCCTACCCCATTAAGAGGAGATTTATTGGTTACCACAGGCTTAGCAAGCCTCCTCTAGGCTGATTCATTCATTCGTCAAATATTTATCGAACATTTTCTATGTGCGTGGCCTGCCAGCGAGTTAAAGGCACCGTCTATTCACCAGGTACCTTTTAAAGCTCACCTTCCAGCTGAGGAAATGAAATATGTGCACAAGAAGTTAAACAAAGAGGCAGCAATGCAAGATATGCCCCAAGGCAGCTGTGATTAAGACTAAGCAGGTGGTGGAGACTGCAGCGCGGAGAGTCATTGCCAAGTGCCCATCCGGGCAGTTGTCACTGCCTCTGACAGTCACACAATAAAGACAACTCTGAGGAACTGTGCTAACGCTAAGTGAATTACATGTAAAGAGCTATTATTTGGAGATTATACTTTTCATGCTTGTTCAGTGGTAAAAGTGTCTTGTCTTCACAAAGATAATTGCAATGGTGATAGCTTGGGCTTTTTAAAGTCCTTGTTAGGCAGAATTAAAAGTTGATCATTCTGTGTTGAATTGTGTGAACACTCTTAAACATCTCACTGGTTCACGTAAATCCTCCACACAAGAAAGTGCGGCTATTGGGGCTGCAGGACGCAGCCCTAGGGTTCCCTGAGGGGCAGGGTGAACTGGGCAGACCGCTCATGGCCGGGTTAGAGGCAGGTGGACGCCCTATATTAAGTCTCAGCACATCTCTGTCCAGTTGAATTTGATCAAACTTCAGATAGAGATGCTGTAGAAAAGCCGTGGACATGAACATGGGAATAGCCTTCAAAGGGGTCAGTGAATAGCACCCTCTGTGGAGAGGGATTAGTGGGAAGTAAGATGGAAAAGTAAGGAAGCGGGGTGGGGGTGGGGGTGGGGGTGGCATGGATGTATCAGAGTTTCTTTGTTCGAGTTCCTGCTCTACTACCAGTTATGAGCATCCTGGGGGGGGGGGGGCAGCAGGTGATGGCTCAAGTATTTGGGTCCCTGCTCCCCACATGGGAGACCTGGATTGAGTTCAGGATCCTGGCTTCAGTTAGGTGCACACCTGGCATTTAGGGAGTGAACAAGCAGAGAGGATCTCTCTCTCCCTCCCTCCCTCGCCATGATTTTAAAATAAATAGTCATTTAATTAATTAAAATTAAAATATTTCCCAACCATGAAAATAAAAGTAAAATTGGGTCAGATCTTGATGAACCTGGAATGGCCACACAGACTTCGGAGAAATGGGCAACATTTGAGTTTTCTTTTCTTTTCTTTTTTTTTTTTTTTTTTGACAGAGTTAGACAGTGAGAGAGAGAGAGAGAGAGAGAGAGAAAGGTCTTCCTTTCCGTTGGTTCACCCCCCAAATAGCCGCTACGACCGGTGCTGCGCCGATCCGAAGCCAGGAGCCAGGTGCTTCCTCCTGGTCTCCCACGCGGGTACAGGGCCCAAGCACTTGGGCCATCCTCCACTGCCTTCCTGGGCCACAGCAGAGAGCTGTACTGGAAGAGGAGCAACCGGGACAGAACCGGCACCCCAACTGGGACTAGAACCTGGGGTGCCAGCGCCGCAGGTGGAGGATTAGCCAAGTGAGCCACGGTGCCAGCCTAACATTTGAGTTTTAAATCAGAAGAGTTGCATAAAAGACTATTCTTTTTAAGAAAATGCATCTTAGGGTAAGCCGTCAACTTCGAGTGGTGCCGATGGGTCAGCCTGGGTCCATCCATTGCATCAAACGCTCCCCTCTGCTGGGGATGTTGGTAGTGAGGGAGGCTGGGCTTGTGCTGGGCAGGAGGTTCATGGGAACTCTGTGCTTTCTGTTGTTTCACTGTGAACCCAAAACTGCTCAGAAGAACAAAGCCAATTTTTTAAAAAAGATTAATCTGGCAGCTGAGTGGGAAATGCAGGGAGAGTGGGGTGGGTAAGATGACATCAGAGGACCAGTGTGTGGCATAGTGGGTAAAGCCACCGCCTGTGACCTTGGCATCCCATATGGTCACTTGGTCACTCCACTTCTGATCCAGCTCTCTGCTGTGGCCTGGGAAAGCAGCACAAGATGGCCCAGGTCCTTGAGTCCCTGTACTCACATGGGAGACGCCCATTAAGCTCTGGCTCCTGGCTTCAGTCTGGCTCAGTCCTGGCCACTATGGCCATTTGGGGGAGTGAACCAGTGGATGGAAGAGAGCTCGTGCTCTCTCTCTCTTTCTCCCTCCTCTTCTCTTTCTCTCTAACTCTGCCTTTCAAAAAAAAAATGACAGTCACAAACACAAAATCAGATGTAAGCACTTGGAAAGGGTCTGTTCATGCAAGCAAGGCATCCTGGGGCTTCAGATTTATTTGCCAAATGACAAATCCACCTCTAGGAGGGAGCCACGAGGGAGGCAGGGGACCGAGCCAAGAAGCAATTGTATTGACCCAGACTCAAGAAGAGAGGGATCTAGGGAAAAAAAGCATCAGCAAAGAAAACAGGAAACATGAATCTGGACATTAACAGGAGGACGATCCAAGGCACCTGGTGATGGTGGGATCTGAGGCGAGGGTGCGATCAGCCCGCTGGGTGGTATTTGCAGAAACAGATCAACGAAGATGGAAGACCGGACAGCAGTGGAGGTGGGGACAGAAAACTGCAGAGGGCTTGCTTCTTGGATAGTGGCAGCACCTCTCTGAGGAGGTGGGGTCAGGAGACACTTCCCAAGCACAGGCACAAGGCCCAGCCCCAGGGTCTCAATGGGTGCCAAGTTTTCTCAGGCAAAGCATCCTCAATGGGAGGATGTGGCCAATCCCTCGACATTCTCAATTCCGTTCTCCTATTGGCCCCGTCAAACCTAGAGGAGCAGAAAACTGCATTATTTGCTCCTCGAGTCAGAATCAAGACAGGAAGCTAGTCACTTTTTCCTGGAGCGGCCCAAAGGATGTTTACAAGAGAGATTCCTTTCTGCGCTCTGACTTGTAGAGCCTTTAGGCTAGAAATAGGGGCCCCAGCACAGGGCAGGTCCTTAGGGGGTCAGAGCAGATACAAGGGAAAGACAAAAGCCGGCTGAAACTTGCCAAGCAACAAGGTTCCCCTCCATCAGGAAAGGCAAAGAAGCTGAGGGCCGAGAAACTTCCTCTGTGGATTCGCCAATCCTTGCTCTCCCCTGGGCGTCTCACCCTTTGCATTCCCGCCTCCTTCCTTAATTTCCTTCTCTCTGCTAAACAGAGTCACTAAGTGGGGGCCAGGGAGAGGGAAAGCCTGCATAATAAGTGTTTTCCCCAAATCACAGGCTATTTTCAAAGCATCATCAGTGTTGTGATTGCACTTGTACCAGGTGAAATTACAGGATTTACCAAGCACACACCTAATTTCAACGTGAGCTCTACTTAGGTTTGACCACCCCTGGTGTTCTCAGGAGCTGCAGAGCTGACCTCAAAGGCCAGGGCGCCACAATCCTTGCATTTCACTCCGTGGGCTGGCGGGTGGTGGAGTCCCACCGCTTCCCGGGGCAGCTGTGCAGATAACAGCAGCACCACTGCAGGCAGGGTGAGAGTGCGGTGAAGAGACCTTGGAAAGGAACTGGTAGAGCGCCAGCAAGGCAGTAAATACAGAGACAGAGCCAGGTTTTCTAAGACCTGAAGGTCTTCAGAAGCTGCTCAAATAACAAACAAGATGAATCTTACATTTGCGAGTTTTATATGAATATATGACGATGAGAACACATTGGTAAAGTCTTCCCAAGGCCTGGGAGAAGCTCCTTAGGGTGATAGCGTCATCAACCTGGAAGTGAACCCACCCTTGATCACAGGTCTGGAACCAATGGCAGCCCTTGCTGTTGACTTCTACAGAACCATGTTTAGGGAGCATTTCCTAAGCGCCAGGTGGTGAGCTGGCAGGTAGGTGCTGGTGGGTGTGGCCCATCTGGAAATTCTGTGCCCCGGTTAAAGGAGAGGTCATTAAATATCAAAGCAAAGCAAACCCCTTATCTAAAGAATGTGGTTGGATCTGACAAAATGTCCCCAAGCTAATAAGAGGCTGGAGAGCACTTCGCAGGCTTCTTGAGCAGAAACCGATTCCCATGGAATAGATGAACTGTTTATGGTTTTGTTTCATTTTTCCAGTTTGAAAAGTTGTGATAAAATACATACAGCATAAAAGGTGCTTTCTCAGCCGTGGTTAAGTGCACGGTTCAGTGCATGAGTTAGACTCACACGGCTGTGCAACCAGCACCCCCATCCGTCTCCAGAACTCCTCTTACAGCCGAGACTCTTCACTGACCCTGACTTCATTTCCCCTCCCCTCCGTCCTTGCACCCGCTCTTCTACTTTCAGTCTCTCTGATTTTGACTTCCTAGAGTAGTCAGAGACTGTAAGACTGTTTGTGTCTCAGAGTAATAACTATTCACTTCTAGAATACCTCCAAAAGTCTCATTGTGATTGGCTTATTTCATTTAATATAAAACCTGCAGCCGGCGCGGTGGCTCACTTGGCTAATCCTCCACCTGCGGCCTGGCACCCTGGGTTCTAGTCCCGGCTGGGGCACTGGATTCTGTCCCAGTTGCTCCTCTTCCAGTCCAGCTCTCTGCTGTGGCCCAGGAAGGCAGTGGAGGATGGCCCAAGTGCTTGGGCCCTGCACCCACATGGGAGACCAGGAGGAAGCACCTGGCTCCTGGCTTCAGATCAGCGCAGTGCGCCGGCCACAGCGGCCATTTGGGGGGTGAACCAACAGAAAAAAGGAAGACCTTTCTCTCTGTCTCTGTCTCTCTGTCTAACTCTGCCTGTCAAAAAAAAAAAAAAAAAAAAAAAAAAACCTGCAGAGTACATCTATGCTGTAGCAATTTCCATCCTCTTTAAGAGTGAATAAGATTCCGTTGTATGCGTATTCCACACTTTGCTTACTCAGTCATCCACCAGCGGGTATTTGGCTGCTTCTACACGTTAGCTACTGTGTGAAGGATGCTGCTACGAACATGGGTGTTCAGTCTACAGTTTTTACATTGCTTTAAAACATTTACATCCCTACAGTCCATGAATGGGGCTTCAAAATACTCAGGAAAACTGATTAAAAGACAATTTGCATTTTCCACAAAGTTTTTTGAAGCCCTCCCAACACCATTCTTTCCTTTGCTCACATGTAAATGAGCCGGGCTGTTAAGCCACTGCCTGTGGTGCTGGCATCCCATATGGGCGCTGGTTTAAGTCCCAGCTGCTCCACTTCCAATCCAGCTCCCCAGCTTGGGAAAGCAGTGGAAGATGGCCCAAGTGCTTGAGCCCTTGCAACCACATGGGAGACTTGGATGAAACTTCTGGCTCCTGGCTTTGGTCTGGACCAGACCTGGCCATTGTGGCCATTTGGGGAATGACAAAATGGAAATAACAAAATGGAAAGACTCTCTCTCTCTCTCTCTCTCTCTGCCTCTTCCTATTCCTTTCTGTAACTCCGCCTTTCAAATAAATAGATAAATATAGTTTTTTAAAGCAGCAAATGCCCACAAGCCAGTAATCAACCTTGAGTTCTTCCCAGTAGTTGAGCATACGTCTCACTGCCACAGACGAGAACAAGGAGTGGTTCAGGGAGCCCTGAACAAAGACTCCGGAGACCTGAGGGGTCCTGGTCCCAGCAACGCAGTCAGTGTCGGCCACCTATGTGACAGTGAGAGAATTCTTTCATCCTGCTGGGCCTCAGCTTCCTCATCTGCGGCTTGGACTAGGGCTTCCTTCTGGAGGGTCACCAAGCCCAGCTTTCCAGATCACGGAACGTTTCCGGCCCTGCTGCTGTGGTTTGTCCATGGTTTGAGGGTGTCCCACAAGGGTGCATGTGCTGGGAGCATGGTCCTCAGTGTAGTGGTGCAAGGAGGAGGTGGAACATCTGAGAGGTGGGGCCTGTGGCTACATGATGAGCTCACTGAGGATGCTGCCATCAGAAAGAACTGCTAGATTCTTTGGGACCCCAGTTATTTGTGCATAAGGGTAACAATACAAAGGCAAGCCTGGCCCCTTCCCAGTATCTCTCTGGCTCCCTGTCTCACCTGTTCTCTTCCTCTCGAACACATTCCCACAATGGTGCCATCACCATGATGGTCCGTGGCTCAGGTTGCCTTCCTTGAAGACTGAATCAACGGGACTGACTGCCCGAGGTTAGACTTCCAGCCTCCTCCGACCTCTTTCCTGTGTATATTACCCAGCCTCAGGGATTATGTTATAATAGCAGCAAACTTACTAACACACCTGGGAAACCCTTCAATCTCAGGTAAACTGGCATGTTTGTTCACCCTGCCTTTGGCAAATGCTCAAATGTGACACGAGACTCTCAAATGTACTAGATTAAACAGAACAAGGCCATTGATCTCCTCCCTGCTCCCCCCCACCCCCCGCAAATATCAAAAGGGAATTCAGCAGCCAAGTCAGACCTGGATAAAATTCCAAGTGTGTAATTTTTAACAGCCTTTTTGGGAAAAGGTTGATTTCAGATCCTGTTAAGAAGTCATCCCCAACAAATGTTCTGGCCAGGAAAGTTTGTATGTTAACCATTAGACAAGAGCTGTTAAAATCTCAGCTGAGCAACTCAAAATATTTCCTACTTTTAATAACTAGATTGCCTTCTCATGGAACCAGCCATAAAATAGGTGGGGTTTTTCCCACTCAAAGTGCACACTTGTACATCACATCGGGGAGGAGGGACAAAAACAAATAAAATCAAGCTAGGGCAGTGCTTTGTGATCTGCAACCCAAAGGGAAGCTGTAGCCAGGAGCATGCTGAAATGTCCCCCTGTCTTCTACGGGACTGTGCCTGCTGAATCCCAGATGAGCCCTCTTTCCCGGGGAAGGAGTCAGCCAGACTCCAGCAGCCATCAGCGGACAGGTAGGGCTAGTGTCAGTGAAGTCAATGAAGATTTGAGGATTGTTAACCTCTGTTAGTGCTGTGAGGCCTGGTGGATGTGGGCAACTGAAGCATTTCTGCTCAATTCTGTTGGTTGCGTATTTTTGGATTATATGAGAATGGAATTCTAGCTCCACAGGCTGTTATATTGCATTATTGATTTGATTTTATTTGATTGGGGTCTTGACCCAGAGTCTAAAGGGCAAACTTGAGCCTATATGTTCAGCCTTTCCCCTACAAGTACTACATAGAAATATAAAGAAAAGGTAATTCCCCTTATCAATTATTATTCCCAATAGACAATGGTCCAATGCCCCCTTTTTATGGTCTATCATAATAAAAAAAAACTCTATGTATAGGTCTGATTATATTCTACAAAGCATTTCCATACATACATCATTCAAACTTCATACATTAAGGTAATATGAAATTATTGTTCCTATTTTATAAATGCAGAATTGGGAACTTGGAGAAGTTAGGAGAACTGGCCACTGATACAAAACTGGTAAGTGGCAGAGCTAGGCTCAAACCCAGGTCTTCTGAATCAAAATGGGGAATCTTCACCAAAATGGAAATCATGATGCATTTTTCTTTTGTTAAAATATTCCATCTAATGTTTTTCCTGGTCTTTCTCATACTATTCATATTATCTAAAGATAATGATTAATGAGAGTTTAGGAAGTGTTTAAAGTGCAGTGTTGGGTAACAGCTGCATGGGTTAACAGACCAGCAGGAGGGAAAGAAGCCAGCAAACGGGCTCCACTTCACTGTCAGAGAAGGCGCAGGAGACCCAGCCAGCTCAGTGTTCTTCCTGAGCCAAGGGAGAAGAGAGGGGAAACCCCAGGTCTAAGAACAGTCATTGAGAAGACCCCTGGGTCTGGTGTCCAGGAGCTACTGACGACCTCAGGGACTACAATTCCCCACAACCAGTCTTGGGTCCAGATAACCCAAACACTCACCTACAGCTTCAGCACATTCCCCACATGCCCACGGTTTGCCCACTCTAAGGACAACAATGAACACCTTTCTGAGACAGCCATTGTACTTTTGAACAATTGAGCTCCTACTGTGTACCGGGCACTGTCTTAAACATTAGGGTTGAGAGCAGTCAACAAAATGCTTGAACTCTTCCCTCATAAAGTTCCCTTCTCCCAGGGAGATACCCCTTCAACAAGAAGAATGGTAAAAGAAGTGGGCCAAGGATGAGCATTGAGGACCAGGCCCAGTAGTCTTGAGGAGAGAGACAACCATCCACTCATCTGTGGGAGAATGGGAGAGTGAGTTGACAGAGGAAACTGACTCAGGTTGCGGGGTGACATGATGGGTTTGAGGTCCCTGAAGATTTGTTATTGTTTCATATTCAATATTAAAAAGCACCAAAGTCCAGGCCTCCCCTTGTCCCCCAGGCCTCAACTGTGGTCCCTTTTAAAACAAAGTAGCTTCCTTATGTTATTTGTTCTAATGAGTGTTCTCGCTGCACTTCACCAAGTCCCTGGGGAACAGGTGGAGTGGAGTGCAAGTTCCCCCCAGGGACACGCTGAGAGGTGGGTGGGGGGCAGTAGGAGACAGAGAAGCCACTGCTGACTCCACAGAGCCTTTGGCCTCCATTCCCAGGAACAGAAGGCAATCAGTGGTCCTGGAAGGCAACAAGGGAGGGGAGTAGCAGCTGGAAAATGTGCCTTAGATCTGAAAACCATATGAGCTTCCCTAAACGACTGACCCTTAGAGTTATATGTCCCACCTACCCAGGCTTGAGCTTCATTGGGCCATCCCAGACCTTTCCAAGGGGTCTTTTTCTGAGACTGACAGCAAGGAGGAGACTGGACAGAAAATGAGTGACGTCCTACAGACAGTACACTGCCAAGAGGAGAGGGGTAAGGAAGATATTTCCACCTGGTACAGGTCCAGTTTCTCCTTCCAAAATCCTGAGTCAGGTGTGTCACTCCATGTAGTGGAGAAGGCCAAACAGGAGAATCAAAGCAAGCCAGAGATGTGACACCAGTTTATGTCCTCTGCATGGAAGAAAACAGCAGGCCTGGGGAAGGAAGTTTCCCTTCTAACAGTCAGGAATGAAAGAGAAGTCGTGGATTCTGGGGTCCCGTGCATGACCTTCAACCCCAATTCAACCCTGAGGCAAGCACTAAATAGGTAAAAGAAAAAGAAGAATTTGGGGGTGGAAAGAAGGAATTGATTACCCTGTTGGCCTTTGAAATCTGAGCTGGCCAATGGGAGAAATGAGACAATGAAAAGGAGGTAGTATCAATCAACCAACTGGAGGCCCAGATGAGATTGGTGAATGGTTGATGTTGAGGTTTTAGAGGGAATGTGCTAGAAAGCTCATAGTCTTTCACATATTTGGAAATCATGATTAGGTCCTCTTGAGTCTTTTTGCTGGTATTAAACACACTCAGTTCCTCTCAATGGCCCTTGTAGGAGAACGTATCAAGTGTATTTAAAAACAGTCTGGTTGCTTTTTATTGAGCATGCTGTGGTGTGTTCCTTTGAAAGGGTGGCACCTGGAGGCCGTTGCATGACTGGAGTAGACAGGAAGTGCCAGTGTTCCCTGGCCATGGACACCCTCAAGTGACACAGGAAGCTGAGGATTCTGTTTCTCTTCAGAATCTCACTCCCCTGCTAACTCACCTTGAATGTTTTGTTGGCTGTAACCCATATGTAGTATTTTTGCTCAAGTACTGCTAACAGCTGAGTGCTCGCTCTATCATCGTATGCCTGGGTAATTGGTTTTTTGGACCCTGATACATGCGTTTACCCATATTAAACACTGAGGGTTGGCAAAGTGACTTATCTATACATCATTTCAACTCTTATAGAAATTCTCAATGACTTTTTCTCCATTTCTTGATCAGTTGGTATTGGTCTCAGAAGGTTTTGGTGGTAAAGGGAAAGGTGTACTTATTTATATTTATGTATTCAGTTTCCGCAACTACATTTGTTAAGTCCCTCCTAAAGGGTCAGTACTGGGCTACAGCAGTAGACAAACCAGACGTGGCTCCTCCCTTCATGGGAGCTTCATGTGGGATCCGAAGATCCTTTGGGTTAGTGTTGGTGAGTAGGGAGAATCTCAGCTTGCCTAGACTTCAACACACCCATAGAAGTTTCTGCTTCTGCCCTCTAGTGGTTTCCATGGAGGAACTGAGCCTCCTCCCTTGACTTCTGCTTTGAGTCCATCCCCCTTCACCTAAGCGATCTCTCCTGCGGCATCCATTTCTCCCTCTCAGAGATTCTCTTGACCATGCACGTCTCATGCAATATTTCTCACCCCCTAAATCCCTTTCCTTGACCCACACCCCTTCTCCACCTACTGCTCTATTCCCCTGTACTTGTTTTGTTTTTTTTTTTTCTTTTTTTGACAGCAGAGTTAGACAGTGAGAGAGAGAGACAGAGAGAAAGGTCTTCCTTTTCTATTGGTTCATCCTGCAAATGCCCGCTACGGCTGGCGCTCTGCACAGATCCGAAGCCAGGAGCCAGGTGCTTCCTCCTGGTCTCCCATGTGGGTGCAGGGCCCACGCACCTGGGCCATCCTCCACTGCCTTCCTGGGCCACAGCAGAGAGCTGGACTGGAAGAGGAGCAACCGGGACAGAATCCGGTGCCCCAACCAGGACTAGAACCCGGGGTGCCGGCGCCGCAGGCAGAGGACTAGCCAAGTGAGCCGTGGCGCCAGCCCCCTGTACTTGTTTACAACAGAAAACCATCCAATCCTGCTGTATCTGAGGCTGGAAAAAAGCGTGGACGTGTTTGGAACAACTGTGAGTGTTGTGGCAGAGCGCTGATAAGCAAGGAAGAGCCCTTTCCAGGGTGCTGGGCCCTGAGATCAAAGCCCTCTGAAAATATTTTGACAGGAGGCAGCTGTGTTGTAGGAAAGCGGGCACTGACCTCTGCCCAGAGTACCTCGGCTGAGTCCTGGTTCTGCCATTCCCCAGCTGCTGGGATCTTGGCCAAGTTCCTTCGTGCAGCCTCAGTTGCCTCATCCGTCCAATGGAAGTAGTGATAGATCTTTCTGGTCAGTTTGTTGTGACAAGAAAATAGGGACACCTGAAAGCATGAAACAGATGTTGGGGAATGTCCCTGCATGAGTGCACTCCTTGAAAAGAAAGTGACTGACCCTAGCTCATGCCTGGTCCCCCCCCCCCAATCAGAGATGGAGTCAAAGGCGTGGTAGTACCCCTCTGTTGTCCATTTAGAAATGTGATCCCAGGGAGCAGGACTTGGGAAGGGAGGGGGTGAAGCAGGAAAGAAGGGCTGGCTGCTGCAAAGATGGGTTAGCAAACCACTCAGGGTGCGGGTAGCTGGCGCGTGATTCCACACAGTCTTCTAAGGAGCCCTGTAAAGTGTGCCTCAGACTGTCCACCCAAAGGGGGCATTCACCCAAGCGTTCCCTCTCTCATCCACCAGATGAGGCATGAGTGGCCCCAAGGCGTTGAAGCCCCGCTCTCTGGGGTTGCACACACATGAGCGCCAAATGGCTGCCACAGAAGCTCCAGGGGAGGAAGTGAAAGGTAGAAGGGGCAATAGGCCAGGCCATTCAGGGGGCACCTTGGAAACTGGCTCAAAACGGGTTCCTGGAGCAGTGACTGGGTTAAGAGGTGAAATCAGGAGGTCTTGAAATGGTGCACAAGATACAGCCCCACCTGACAGAGGTGAAAACAAACAAAAATGATAATATGATTTGGCTTGGGTGTTTATAACAGGGATGATATGCCATCCCTGTAGAAGAAGAGGGTGGGTTTCATGGGGTGAGCATTTGGTCTAGTGGTTAAGAAGTTGCACCTCATATTGGAGTGCCTGGGTTCGAGTCTCAGCTGCACTCCCAACTCCAGCTCCCAGCTAATGTGCATCCTGGGAAATAGTAGGTAATGGCTCAAATACTTGGGACCCTGCCACACACATGGGAGACCTGGATTGAGCTTCTAGTTCCTGGCTTTGGCCTGGCCAAGCCCTGGCTGTTGTGGACATTTAGGGAGTAAACCAGCAGATAGGCTCGCTGTGTGTGTGTGTGTGTGTGTGTGTGTATCTCCACCTATAAAAAAAAAAAAAAAGAAGAAGAAGAAGAAGAAGGAAGAAGGTAGACCTTAGACAGTTTTTAATCCTGTTTTGCCAGACACTATGTGTTTCTGTAAAATTAGGGAACATAATCCCCAAAGGCCCCACCTGGCGTTTCATACTAAATTATAATTAGAGACAGCATGACTTAATCAAAAGATCCAGACCAAGACCTCAGGGGAACTGCTCATTTCTTTGGTGAAGTAGGGGTGAGGCAAAGAAGTAAATTGCCAATGCTCCCATTACCATTTCCCTGCATACATTCTAGTGTTCTGGGGTTGTTCTTTATGGAATTGGAGGGAGGAGGTTCATCAAATAACCTATGTGAAAATATTTTATAAATGAGGAAGGAGTGTTATCAGTTGAGTACTACTAAGTATTCGTTATCGACATCTCTTCTCTCCCTAGAATTCTAGCATAATCAAAGTAATTTGAGTTTAGTCAAACCAATACATCTATAGCAGGTACTTATGCCAAACCCTGCCTCATCCACTCAGCATACAAAGATGCAGAATGAGGAATGATACAGGGGCATCAGTGTTGTGCTAGATGGAACTGCACAGAAATAAAGTCTGGGTCTAAACATATCTGGTTTTAGGTCTTGCTTTGTAAAGCCTTTCCCATTGTGAAAATTATAATTACTCTTCTAAATTTCTGTTTGGTAGTTTAGTAACTTTGTTTTATATTTAACATACAGCTTTTTTTAAATCTATTCAATTGTTTTACTTTGGTGAGAAATGAAAATGTAATTTTATTTTTTTCCAAATGGATAGCTAATTTTTCCCAAACTACTTCTTAAATAGGCTATTCTTTTCCACTATATTGAAATGCTACCTTTATATTTTTTGATTTTTATATGTGGTCTCTTGTCTGTATCGTGGATGTATTGTATATTCCAGCAATAATTCCACATTATTGAATTATGGCAGCTTTATAGTTTGCTAGATAAGTGGTAGAGCAATATTACTCCTTGTTGTTCTTGCTTTTGTAATTTTCTTGGTTATTCTTTTTTTAAAAAAAGTTTATTTATTTATTTATTTGAAAATCAGAGTTACACAGAGAAAGAAGAAGAGGCTGAGAGAGAGAGTGAGAGAGGTCTTCTATTCGCTGGTTCACTCCCCAATTGGCTGCAACGGCCAGAACTTCGTTGATCCGAAGCCAGGAGCCAAGAGCTTCTTCCAGGTCTCTCATGCGGGGATAGGGGCCCAAGGATTTGGGCCATCCTCCACTGCTTTCCCAGGCCATAGCAAAGAGTTGGATTGGAAGTGGAGCAGCTGGGACTCCAACCAGCGCCCATATGGGATGCCAGCACTGCAGGCGGCAACTTTACCCACTACACCACAGTGCTGGCCCAGTTATTCTTATTGTATTTACTTTTCTGGATAATGTTCAAAGTCACTTTATAATCCGTTATAAAATGCCATTGTAGTTTTGTTCATGATTTCCTTATATTTTCTGTATGAAATATTATCCAAAGTCATCTATTCGGAATAAAGAGGAGAAGAGAGTGAACGTACAAAACAAGTGAGGAGCATAAAAGAGCTGTTTTCTCAGATGGCCCTGCAGGTGAGGAGGTGGCCCAGTAACTGCTGTCACCCACTTCACTGTGCATGATCGACGCTCAGCTGCTCAGCCATGAAGAATGATTAGGCTGGACTCACATCGGGGCTGCTATAAAACAGGCGCACCAGGGTGTGTCAGGGGAAGGAGAGGGAGAGATTTTTATTTCTGTTTTTCTTTCAGTAAAGATAAAAAAGAAATGATTGTGTTTTTCATTCACCGACTAAGAATATGTGTGAATAAAGAAAGGTGGGACTTTTTGTTATGTTGTTACTTTAGACATCTTCATAAAATGAAAGTGTTGATGTGTACACAAGAGAGCTAATCACAACTGAGCCTTGGATTGTATAAACAACTTAGCTCATGTATATATGTACTTTTCACCATGTTACATTTGAGATACTCTTCTTGTGACAGGAGAGCACTTTTGGTGCAAACGCCCTCTTTTTTGAGTGTGTCTAGTTCCCCTAGAATTCTCTCTCTTTGGAACTCAGCATTCTCAAATGTGTTCCCAGGGGGATCTGGAAATGTTGGTCCACATCCATCTGGCAGTGCAGGGATTTGCTGGAGTGTGGGAAAATTCAGAGGTTGTTTTCAGGTTATGACATCCGAATATTTCTTTACAGGTCCAAAGCATAGTTTATTTTTAAAACCGCAAAGATACCGTGGTCTTGATCCTCACTTAGTGGAGAAATTGCTGCCATCTTAAAGAAATATTGTTTGAAATAAAGCCCTGAGTTAGAAAATTGAAGACCTAAAATTCAGATGAAACATGACCGTCTACTAATGCTCCAAATTCCCTGTTGTTTATTATGTTTTGCTTTACTCGGGCAAGCAAAATTAACTATTAAAGAAGGTGGTATTGAGGATAAATCCATGGGTATCATAGTCCAGCTAGTTTGCATTTTGCTTCTCTGTGAACCCAGGCTGGGCGATTCTCTGCTCCAACCTAGGGAAACCTCAGTCCTCCTCTGTGGGTTACAGACTTAGGTTCTTCCCCACTCCTGCCATGGCCTTCTCAGCCTGACTGCCTGCCAGGTGGGAAAGACCCAAAGGAAGACCCCCAGTGAGCCTCAGGGAGAGAGAAAGAAGAAACAATGTCCTGCACGCTGGTTATGAAATGGCCTCCTCCAAAGAACCAGGCTCTCAGCTGCCTTCCAAACATTCTTCTTGTTTCTCTCAGCCATCAGAAACTGAACCCTTGCAACTCCGCGTGATTTGTCGTCCTGATCTAGACTCCCGCTGATCCAAAACGGGACAGCTGGGGTGACTGCAGTTTTCAAGAGTTGCCAGCAACGTCACACTCAACTCTCCACTTCATGTAGCTTGTGGGTGATCAGCCACAACAGTTCCCTGAGCTCTAAGGTAAGACAGTGAAAACAAACATGGAACATCCATGGATTCATGATGCCACCACAATTAGAGTATTCACATCTTAGATTCTGACTCCTCTTGACACCTCTACCCCCACTGTCTCCATCCCATCCTAACCCCGGTCAATTGTATCTAAAAAATGTACATCCATCTCTCCTATCCATTGGCACAGCTAACTTCTTAGTTCAGGTCTTCACCATCTCTTACCTGGTCCCTTATAAAAGCCTATAAAATAGTCTCTCCCATCCTTCAAAAGTATCCATCTGCTTCTCTGCGTTAACAATTTTGTATGGTTCATCTGCCCAAATGGTTGATTTGATTTCCCCCAGGCGGCTCTGGTGCTTACCTACGTTTCCTGCCTCATCTTCTTTCCCTCTTCCATTGGTGTTTCGTTCCATTGGTAGTTATATGTGGCTCCTACCACATATAATTATCTACTTGCAGTGTGGCTCCCTCTACCTAGAGGCAATATTCAAAATATTTTTTAAGATTTGTTTATTTATTTGAGAGTTAGAGTTACAGAGAGACAGAAGGGGAGGAAGAAGAGAGACAGAGAGAGAGAGAGAGAGGGAATCTTCCATCTGATGGTTTACTCGCCAAGTAACTGCAACAGCCAGGGCTGAGCCAGGCTGAAGCCAGGAGCCAGGAGCTTCATTTGGGTCTCCCATGTGGGAGGCAGGGACCCAAGCACTTGGGCCATCTTCTGTTGCTTTTCCCAGGATGTTAGCAGGGAGCTGAATAGAAGAGAAGCAGCTGAGACATGAACGAGGGCCCATTTAGGATGCCAGCATTGCAGGCAGAGGCTTTACCAGCTATTGCACAATGTTGGCCCCAATATATAAAATTTTAAAAAATAGAAACTGACCAATCAAAGCCCGTAACCACTCAGAACTGCCTCACTAGGGCATTGCTGAACAGCAGACCAAATAGTTGGGTCTCTGTCACTCAGAAGAGACCCAGACTGAGTTCCAGGTTCCTAATTTTGACCAGTCACAGCCCTGGCTGTTGTGGGCATTTAGGAGTGAACCAGTAGATGGATGCTCGCTCTGTTTTTATGTAAAATTAAATTTAAATTGTATTTATCTATTTCCATTTTATTTGAAAGGCAGATACACACACACACACACACAGAGAGAGAGAGAGAGAGAGAGAGAGAGAAATCTTTGGCTTGTTCCCCAGTGGATGGGACTGGCTAGGCAGAAACCAGGAATGAGGAACCCAACCTACATCTTCCACAGAGGTGGCAGGGGCCCAGCTACTTGAGTCTGCCACCTGTCAGGTGCATTTTAGCAGGAAGCCGAAATCAGGGGCAGAGCTGGGTATCAAACTCACACACTCTGATGTCAGATGTGGGCGTCCTAAGTGGCAACTTCACTGCTATGCCAAATGCCCACCCCAAAAGCAGCATGTTAAAATGTTTTGCAGTAGTAGTTAGCAGGCGGTGTGCTGGGAGCTACTGTGGCATAATAAAAGAAAATAGGGATTAGGGATCAAGTGTTGGATTGGAGTCTAGCTAAGCCCCTTTCTGCCTGGGTGGGCTGGACCAGTTACTTCATCTCCAAGTCCTCATTTAATCAGCTGTAAATATAAACAATATCTCTAAGGTTCTCATGAGCATAATAATATTTCACATTTATAAGCACTTACTGTGTACTCACACTCCACTGGGTACTTTGTGCCTATAATCTTGTTTAACTCTTACATCATTCTTTAAATTGTGGTAAAATATTTATAACATAAAAATTAAAAGTAATTAAAATCATACAATGCCCTTTTGTGACCAGTTTAAGTTAACATAGATTCATCCATGTTGTATAGCATATACCAGAATTTCCTTCTATTTTAAGACTGAATAATACTCCGTTGAACATCTTACATCATGGTTTTATCATGAGACCACTGAGTTAACGTGTCCAAAATAGCATAACCAATGAGAGAAAGAGTGAGGTTTTGGGCTGAAGCGATTGATTCCACAGCACATCCTCGTTTTCCCTGTGTGTCCTGCCTCAGGTGGGCTACAGGCCCATCCCTGCACCTGCACCTGCACCTGCTGTGGGAAGCCTTCCATTGTTTTTGGTTATCCTGCTCCACTTCCTCAGCTCATGCTGGTAGCATAATTCCCCTTTTCCTTGAGGAACTTCTGTGGTTAGACCACCCACATACAAGGGTCGCAAGGGTAAGTGTTCCCCAGGCCAGGCCAATCAGAGCCTTGTGTCCTCCTGCCAGGCCCCACGAGGATCTGACCCAGAAACAGTCATTGGATGCTAGGAGCAGATTGTCAGGCAGGGGTTGTAGTGTCCAATTTTTTTTAAGATTTATTTTATTTATTTGAAAGACAGAGTTAAATGGAGAAGTAGATACAAAGAAAGAGAGAGAGGTCTTCCATCTGCTGGTTCACTCCCCAAATGGCCACAACAGTTGGAGCTGGGCCAATCCAAAGCCAGGAGCCAGAAGCCTCTTCCAGGTCTCCCACACAGGTGCAAGGGCCCAAGGATTTGGGCCATTCTCTGCTGCTTTCCCAGGCCATAGCAGAGAGCTGGATAGGAAGTGGAACAGCCGGGACTTGAACTGGCACTTATTAAGGGATGTCAGTGCTGCAGGTCGAGGCTTTAACCCACTGTGCCACAGCACTGGCTCCTGTAGTGTCCGTTTTAAAAGCTTAGCGTGGAGACAGTGAGAGAGGTAGGCTCCTGAGTAACATCTGCACCCCTGGGTCTGAATGCACCCCAAGCCAACTCCCCTTCAACTTCCCGGGGACATGATCTAATGCATTCCAGGCTTTTGCTTTTAAGCTAATTGGAGTTGAGTGCCTGTAACTTGCAAGAGAAAGAACCAGATTAATCCACCAGATCAAAAAGCTCTCATGGGAATGGAAAGGAAAATGCTAACAAGAAGTATTGTGACGCTGTGTGGTGTGAGGAAGAAGGAAAAGTCAGGAGTCCTTCTGAAGTTTGGACACCTGGTGGCCACAAACAATGCTAATACTGCAAAGGTGGGAGACGTTGCTATTTTGGGTAGAGTTGGAAGAGAAAGTCGCTGGTACTCCCAGGAGCCCTGACTGTTTCCCAGCCTCTCGAGATAAAACGTACAACATGGCTCAAGTCTGCTGAGCACTCTGCCCTCCTCCTGAATCCCAGACTCATGAATATGTCTGTCCAAGGTCTGATTGGGACAGTGTTTTTGAACTCTGGCCTTTGTACCCCAGCCTCACTGGTAACCTAGTATGAATTTCCTTCTGGATAGAATGCATTCATTAATCTGCTCATTCATTCATTTAGCACACTGCTGAGTGCTGACTCTATGCCAGGTACTGTGCCGGGTGCTAAGGATACAGTGATGAGAAAATAAACACGGTCCCCAGTCTTTGTGAGTTTGTAATCTTGTGGAGTGAACAGACATGGGATGGGTGTCAGACAGCAAATGTCATTAGACATGGTGTCACTCGCCTACCATGAAGAAAATAGGAGGATGATAGGCGGTATATGAGGGTGGGGACATCTAACTGGGATGGAGGAGAGCAGGAGGATTAAGGCACAACTTCTCTGGGGAAATAACATTCAAGCAGAGGCCAGGCCAAAGGAGACGTCAACCCTGAAATGAAAGAGAGAGGTGGGAACCCGAGGATTTGGTGTCACCCACCAGCAAGAAACAAGTGATTCACCCATCAGGAATGTGAATGCAGAAGGCCTGAAACCGATTCCTTTGACCTGGAGCTACTTTGGAACCACAGCGGAGTGAGGAGTGACGTAAATAAACAGGGCCCCCCTAGCCTGTCACCTGTCAATGACTGCCCATTTATTCCTCCATGCACTCACTCATTCAAGAAATGGTTAGGAGATTCCCACAGGTGTGGGGCTGGGGCAGCATTATGCTCAGTGGTGAGAATTCAGAAAAGGAAGCCGGTCTCCAAGCCAGCTCAGCAGGAAGGCTGAAGCGAGGGGGCCCTTCCCCAAACAGCTCCATGAGATACCCAGGTCTTTCCCTCGGGGGATCTGGTAGACACAGGCAAACGTTTAACACAACTTCTTTCTCCAGCCCCTCCCTGCTAGCAGATTTGTACAATTTTAATTTTTTTTAAAACTCAGATCATTCAATCTGGTCCTCACAGCAGAAGCAAAAGTCCTTTAACCCACAGAACGCTATGACGTAAAATCACACGGGGCAACATGGCGAACTGACACCAAACACAGTGCGGCAGCCCAGGCCCCGCAGATAAACACAAGGAAAGGTCATCCAAACACAGGAAGACAGCCGTCCCCTTCCCTTTTCCTTTCTACCCTCCCCTTCCTCCACCAGGCTCCCTTATCCCCAGGGGGTGGACCCAGCCTTTCCCAAAGTTTATTCTGAGTGCTCCAAGCTCCCACAGTGGGACGTGCTGCGGACATGGGAATACGACAACCCAGCCAACAGGGAAAACCAAAAATACAAACGGAGATATTTAATACACCCCCCCACAAAGAAACGATGCTAGAAAAGTCTGCCATGACGGCCTTTACTGTTCCTGATCTGTCAGCCCTTCCTGGGAGGAGGCCTTCGGAAGCTGACTGCTTTTGTCAGCAAACACTTTGCACAGAAAACAATTTCGTTTCTTAGGCTCTTGGTACCCTTCATTCGATCCACTTAACAAATGGCATAAATGTTAGAAACAAAGTCCAGAAAGCCTTGCGGCTCAAATACTGGCAATGAGTTTAACAAGAATACAAATAAAAAATTCAAAGGTTGAATTCCTTTAAATTCACTATTGGAGTTTTGTAAATAACCCCTGAGCCCATAAATAGGAAGTAGCTTTATCTTTTGCTAATATGTTCTGGCCAGGATGGTGGTAAGAGTGTAAACTCTGGTTTTTACCTTCCACTTAGGAGAAAAATAGTTTAATACTGCAGGATTGTGTGCCTCAATGATTACAAACCAGCATTTGTGATGAAATGTTCAGTACTCATTTCAAAACAGACCCAGTGTTTGAAAGCAAAGCATAGTGGTGACCTTTCTCATTAGCTGTTGCTCAAACAAAGATATGTTCCAGCAATATCCGATGCTTCCTTCCTGCCTGGGCCTCCACCCAGTGCAATTTAAAACACTTGTGTTACATCCAAACCAGACCTGAGGCTGTGGTGTAGCCGAGTTTCAGTAGCATTGTGTTTATGGCTTATTAGTTTCGAAGTTTTTTTTTTAATGTTTTGCCTTGTTTGTTTCTTTTCATACATTTGTTGTCATGAGTTGGATTCGCAAGATTAAATATGTGACATCATATAATGAGCTCAATACATACACCTTCTATTTCTCCATAAGGACAGAGATTTGTCCCATTGATCTTTGGAAAGTGTTTTTATGAAAATACTTTGTCAAAACCAAAAACAGTTTTTATGGATTGTGCCTGACTTGTTTTGTGTAAAATGCAAAAAACACAAATCCAAGGAAAGAATGCAATAAAAAAACAGAAAGAGAGAAAGATCAAGATTGATTTAACACAAGTAATCCTAATGTTTTTCATGGCTGCTGCTCCAGAATTAGGTAATATCAGTGAGTTGAAAATGGCCAAGAGTCAAAGTGATTTTCCCATGGAACAATAAACTGAAGAATATTGTTACCAGCCAAAGACCTGGTGCTCAATCTGTACAAAATTGACCATGAACCCTTAGTGCAACTATAAATGATATAAACCACTTATATTTTCTGCCGTGGGCATATTCTGTAATAGAAAAAAGTTGAATGCACAGTATTTTAAAAGTGGTTTTACTTCTTCATACTCATGCAGTATAAAGTTTTCTAAAAAAATATGCCATAACTTAAAAAGAATACACACTAATCAGTCCGTGGAAGTGGGTTTCGGATGGTCCATAGTCCCAGTCTGCTAGGACAAGAAGTCTTCAGCGTGTGCATCAGCATTTGCCCAGCCATCCCTGATTTTATTTATCCCTTATGGTAAGCCAGCAACATTCTTTACTACACTTACCATTTTAGAAATGGAGGCAGGGAGGCTCAGAGAAAATAGTTTTCTCAAGGAGGGGGTTTTACTGGCTTGTAAGTGTGGAAGTAGGGCTGTCCCTGCCTGGCCTGATTCAAAGTTTCACTGTTGGCCAGCGCCGTGGCTCAATAGGCTAATCCTCCGCCTAGCGGCGCCAGCACACGGGGTTCTAGTCCCGGTTGGGGTGCCAGATTCTGTCTCAGTTGCCCCTCTTCCAGGCCAGCTCTCTGCTGTGGCCTGGGAGTGTAGTGGAGGATGGCCCAAGTACTTGGGAGACCAGGAGAAGCACCTGGCTCCTGCCTTCGGATCAGCGCGATGCAACGGCCACAGTGTGCCGGCCGCAGCAGCCATTGGAGGGTGAACCAACGGCAAAGGAAGACCTTTCTCTCTCTCTCTCTCTCACTGTCCACTCTGCCTGTAAAAAAAAAAAAAAAAAAAAAAAAAAAAAAAAAAAAAAAAAAAAAAAAGTTTCACTGTTATCTGTGCTCCAACTCATATCTTTTTTTTTTTTTAAGATTTTTTTTTATTTGAGAGACAGAGTTACAGAAAGAGAGAGGGAGTGACAGAGAGAGAATCTTCCATCCGCTGGTTCACACCCCCAACAGCTTCAATGACCGGAGCTGTGCCAATTTGAAGCCAGAAGCTGGGAGTTTCCTCTGGGTCTCCCACGTGGGTGCAGGGGCCCAAGGACTTGGGCCATCTTCCGCTGCTTTCCGAGGCCATAGCAGAGAGCTGGATTGGAAATAGAGCATCCAGGACTTGAACCGGCATCCATATGGGATGCCAGCATTGCTGGCGAGGCTTAACCTACTACACCACAGCACTGGCCCCCAAACTCGTGTCTTCTCTCAGCTCTGCCTTTTCAGTGTGGTCCCTGCGTCCTCATCTATCAGAGCTGGAGCCCCTCCAAGTCTTCCATCCTCAGACCATACAGTCCAGAGGAAGAGAGAAACTGTGCCCCAGCATCCCCACTAAAAGCCTGGAAACGAGGGATGGTCCCGCAAACCAGGTCAGGTGACTGGATCACGGGCTGACCGGTCAGTCTTCCCAGGAAACCAGATCTATGTAACTGGGAGAGCATCTCTTCCTACAGGATCATCAGCTGCTGTGGGGTGGGCTTGGGGCTTCCAGGAGCCATCTTTACAGATGGAGCCCTATGGAGAAAGTGTGTCTGCTTCAGGAGAGAGTCAGCAATAGAAACTTCCAAGAAACCTCAGAGACGAAACAGGAGACCTCTGAGGGTATCCTCCAGCCAGGCATCTGGAGATGTCTGAAGCCACTTCTGCCCTGGGCCCTCCAAGTTATATGTACCAATTAATTCCTCTTCAGTTTCGGTTACTTTGAATTTACTTCCTATTATTCCAACTGAAAGGGTAAAGCCTAACGCAACGCCCAAAATCACTAATTCAAACATCCTTCTCTTCTCTGGAAGTTGTCACCTGTCTAGCTTGTTTGTTCAACCATGCCTTATCAGGGCACCAAGCCCACTCTCAATTCCTCCACTTTCTCTGTATCCAGTAGTTCCCTTCTGCCCCCACACTCTTCCTTCTACAGCTTAGATTTGTGATTCATCATTTCAAACACTTTCTTGGCTCCAGTTGGCAAAATTCAATCCATGAAGCCTAATCACCTGAAACAAGTAAAGAACACCATAGACAAATCTCACAAAAATGGATTAACTCCACCCTAAGTTCAGATCAGACCTCCAATGGTTCAGCCTGCAAGCAGCAATCCTGTTGCATTTCCCTGATCAACTTTCTGTTACATTTCCTGATAACATCAAACCTTTCCCACTATTCTCAAACCTTACATACACCATTCTCATCTCTCATCCTACTCCATCTCAAGAGATGTCTTTTCTGTCCTCTGCTTCGTAGACAAAATGGAATATTAAGGTTATTTGCGAAAATAATCCTCTGTCTTCTCTTTTCTCATAAAATACAGATTTCTTTCCCCTTTTAGTCCATACACCTATCTGAATATTAGATCTCATTCCCACCACTCTGAATTTGCCCTGCTCTAGCCTGTATCTCTGATCTACTCAGGCTGGATAGCTCTTCAGCTTTCCAGAGCCATTTATCTCCATCTATTAATGCTGGAGGGGCTGGAGTCTTTGCAGGATGCCAACAGACTTCTGGGTCCTCCACTTGTTGAAAAAAGGAGGAACATGGGAGACTGTTATTTACTTCTTCGTCATATTCCCTGGAAAGTCTTCTTGGGTTGGCTGCTCCTTTTGATCAAGTCCTTGTTCTGTCACGACAGCCTTCTGCTCTGGTTTCTGGAAAATTGCTCCTTCCTCTTATCTCTTTAAATCTAGGATAATTGTTCTATTGTTTCTCACCCCAGGGTACTCTACAATCCCTTGTTGGTTCTGCATATTGTTTTTGTTTTTGACAGGCAGAGTTAGACATTGAGAGAGAGAGAGACAGAGAGAAAGGTCTTCCTTTTTCCATTGGTTCAACCCCCAAATGGCTGCTATGGCCGGCGCACTGCGCCGATCCAAAGCCAGGAGCCAGGTACTTCCTTCTGGTCTCCCATGCGGGTGCAGGGCCCATGCACTTGGACCATCCTCCACTGCCTTCCTGGGCCACAGCAGAGAGCTGAACTGGAAGAGGAGCAACTGGGACAGAATCTGGCACCCCAACCGGGACCAGAACCCGGGGTGCCAGCGCCGCAGGTGGAGGATTAGCCAAGTGAGCTGCAGCACTGGCCTGCTTCTGCATATTGTTAATTACACCATTGCAAGTAGTTCCTTCCTCAAATTCTAAAGTGGAGTGAGGATAGTCCACACTCTGTTAGAGTTCTACATTAGAATTAGGACAGGCATTTTGTCTGCTTCCTGCTGGCTGATAGGTTCTCCCTCTCTAATGCATCAACATATAAATGTGCTCACATACCAGCTCCTCGGATCTTTCATCTTTTCCTGTTACCTTTTTCCATAGCTTACACTCCTGATCACATCCTAGATCTTGTCATCAAATGGAATCATTCTGTATCTGAAAGCTTAAATTCCAATATCTGGGCTCAGCCTTCTTATCAATCATGTCTTTTAATTGTCAAAGGCACCAACCCCTTGATCCCTCTACCCTACCTGTAATTTCTCAGTCCCCTTTTATTCTCAATTCCTTCTCTTGGCAGCTTAGAAATGAAGATCCGTCCTTTTGATCGCTCTTGCTTGATACTCTCATGCTCATTCTTCTACATACACACCTGGCAAAATCCTAATAGGATGACGATTCCAGAACTAGAGTCCTCAATCCCTTCCCTTCTTAGAACCCTTCAGCAGTGCTCTGTTGTCTTGAGGTTAAAATCCAGACACATTAGCATAATTTAATCATCTCAAATAGTATAAATCACTTTGGTTGCAACTAATAAAAATATGCTTCCAACTAACTCAAGGAAAAACAAAAAAGGTAGCTCACTATCAAGATAGTGGAGAAGCTCCTGGAATTGAAGGAGGAATTGGGCAAGCAAGCGTCAGGATGAGCCTGAAGCAGGACAGCTCTGAAGATGTCAGCAGCAGTAGTTTGAAGATGCCGACAAAGGCTGCCACCTCTACTGTGCTGACTGCACTGTTTGTAGGGAGGACTACTTCTCCCTACGGGGTTGTTGTTTACCGTGGTTCAATTTAAATACTCCTAGGCTCTGTGCTTCTTGTTTCAGGTTTCAAAATTGCTAGGAGTAGTTTTTGATTGATCTAGTTTGAATGAAGCAGTCTCTCTACATTAATGGAGTGAGCCCATGGGGCAGGTCTGGCTGCCAGGGATCTCTCCTGTATTTAGAGCAGTCTCAGAGGACAGAGACTCCCCCTGAGCTGACAGTTGACAGTTGATCTAACAGATGTCCTCTACACTCTGTTCTTTCTGCCTCTCAATTTGTTCCTCCAGTATTCCCCAAATTATCTTTTTATTTTTTAGTCATAATGCATATTATGAACTGACTCCCCAAATTAATACGTTAGAGTCCTAAACCCCAATATGTGACTATGTAAAGGGATAGAGTATTTATAAGGTAATTATGTTAAATGAGGTCATTAAGAATGTGGTCTTGGGGCTGGCGTTGTGGCATAGCAGGTAAAGCTGCTGTCTGTGATGCTGGCATACCATATGGGCGCCTCTTTGAGATCCGGCTGCTCCAATTCTGATTCAGAACCCTGCTAATGTGCCTGGGAAAACCACAGAAGATGGTCCAAGTCCTTGGGCCCCATCACCCATGTGGGAGATCCAGAAGAAGCTTCCGGCTCCTGACTTTGGCCTGGCCCAGCCCCAGCAGTTGTGTTCATTTGGGGAGTGAACCACCAGATGTAAGATCTGTCTCTCTCTGTGTGTGTGTCTCTTCCTCTTTCTGTGTAACTCTGAGTTTTAAATTAAAAAAAAAATCTTAAAAAATAAAAAAGAATGTAGTCCTGATGTGATAGGATTGGTAGCCTCATAAGAACTGGAAGATGAAGATTCTCTATCTCTATCTCTATCTCTATCTCTATCTCTATCTCTATCTCTATCTCTATCTCTGCCACATGAAGACACAGCAAGATGACAGCTGTCTGCAAGCCATGAAGAGAAGCCTCACCAGAACCAAGCATGTGGATGCCCTGGGACTTCCAACCTCCACAACTGTGAGGAAATTAACTTCTATGGTTTAAGACACCCTGCCCATGACATTTTGTCACGGCAACCTGAGCTGACCAGGACTTGCTGTCCCTGGAACAAGATATACTTCTCCAGAATATCTTGTCTTTGTGACCTGGCCTTTTCTCCACCAGTGCATCCCCTCCCCCACTTCATCTGCACACCCTCACTCATCAGTTACCAGTCAACTTGAGGATCACTTCCTCCAGAAAGCCTTCCTTGATTTCCAGGCTGCTCTGCGTTCTTCTTCCATGTATCCATAGCTGCCCAAGCTTCCTGCTCTTCTCATGCTCTATTGTGATTCTCTACTAACCCATCTGCTTTTTCTAGTAGTCGGTGAGATCTGTGAGATCATATACACATGTGTGTGTATTATGTATTTTTAAAATCTGAATCTGTGGAGGTGCACACAGCAGTCAACTCGTTGTTCAACACACATTTGTGAGTGATTGACTAGAGCCTAGGGCCACACCCAGAACACGTTCAGTGATACACTTTCCTTGCCTTGCAACACAGCTGGTTGTGAGTGTGTGAGTCACATTAATGAAATTAGGAACTTCTGGAAGACAATGACTTTTGTCTTTCATCTGTGCATCACCTCCTTACCTCACTCTGTGTTGGCACATGTTAGGTAGGCAACAATGTTGCTGTTTTTGTTGTTAAAGAATTAGGTTCCTTAACAAAAAAAGCCAATGCACGCCAAGCCTCCATTAACACATGCCCAATGTGAAGAGTGCTCATCCTCCTAATGACTCTTTTTTCTTAAAGATTTATTTATTTATTTTGAAAGAATTACAGAGAGAAAGGGACACCACACACACACACACACACACACACACAGGTCTTCCATCTGCTGGTTTACTCCCCAGATGGCTGCGGCCACCAGCACTGGGCCAGGTTGAGGCCAGGAGCCAGAAGTTTCATCCCAGCCTCCCACATGGGTGGCAGGGGCCCAAGCACTTGGGCCATCCTCTGTTGCTTTTCCCAGGCCATTAGCAGGGAGATGGATTAGAAGTGGAGCAGCCAGGACACGAACCAGCACCCTTGTGGAATGCTGGGATCGCAGGAGGTGGCTTTAGCTGCTGTGCCACAACGCTGACCCTCCTCCTGACTCTTAGGTGGATGAAATCACATCTGAAATATTGTGTTCAGCTCTGGGCAGGAACCATGCATTCCTTCTTCATCAAGTGTTTATGCAATTCCTGCTCTATGCCAAGCACCTTTCTTTGATGCCAAAGGCTGGAAAATTAACAGACTTACGTTCAGATCTGAGTTTTGCCACTTGATATATGAATCAGTGAGGATAGAGCAGGTTTTGTTGCAGAAAGAACAATCTCAAAATATCTGTGGCTTCCCTCAGCGGGGCTTTGTTTTTCCTTCTTCATCATGGACTGAATGTGACTTTATTCTACCCAGTCTCCACTCCAGGACCCTGACTGCCTCCCTCTGGAACCTTCCTGGCTTCATGGCAGAGAGGGAGCTTGGCCAACCAGGCAGTGGCTCTTGAAGCTTCTGTCCAGAAGTGATGCACACCATTGCTGCTCATACCTGATGGGCCAAAGTGACTCTTAGGACCCTGTCTGAACTCCCACAGTGAGGGGCAGCTACAGGTGAACAGGAATATGATCTGCCATACTATGTGCTGTTTATGCTCTAAAATGTTCAAGTTCTCATTTTGTTATCTATAAAATGATAATCTCTCTCCATTGTAGATTCTCGTGAGGGTGCAAAACTGTATGCTAAGTGTATGACATATTGTAGTCTGTCAGCAAATGGAAGCTATTTCTACCAGCTATTTTTTCCATTCCAAATTTTAAAAATTATTATATTCAGCATAAGAAATTAATGTAAGTAAAGCTCTCTAAACACCTATGAAGAAACAAATTCACCCTTGCTTTGGATTTCTTCTCTGAAGACCCACTTATACTGCCTGAATGGCATTGCTGGCAGTGACTTGATGAGTTTTCCATCTCTGCCTTTCAGCGCTTTGCCAGAATCAAGATGATCTGTGCAGAAACAGGTCAGGTAAAAATTCTGTGATGTATTATTCATTGTTTCATGTTCCACCCCTGTTTTCCAGACAAGATTGTAAACAACTGAGTCCAGAGCCATGTTTCAGTCTATTTTCAGTCACTAGAAACTAACACAATTTCCCACCCAGAAGAATTCTTGATATTGATGTGAATATTTGGAAATGGAATTGAGACTCTGTTATCTTTTTTCAATCTGCACAAATTTTCCATATTTATGGATATATTTTATAGTTATTTATTTTAAACACAACTTACTTGTTATATTTACATATCATTCTCCACCAAAATATGTCAGAGCAAAGAGCATGATTGTCTGATTTATCATATAGATCCAGAATTGCACCAACTCTTGTAATTTTGCTACTGGATTTATCCATTGAAATCCAAATGAAATAATAATGTGAGGCTTTTTTCATTACTTTCCCTAGAATGACTGAAGGCCATTCTATATGGGTGGGGTTGGAATTTTTTTCCATGAAGTAACTGATTTGAGTTTTTTCAAATATTTGGTAACCTCATGAGTTATCAAATATGAGTTTTCAAAAATGATTATGTAATTGTGGACATTCCAAAGTAAGACCTTCAGTTCAACTTTTTAAGAAGCCTTATTGGGGGCCGGCGCTGTGGCGCAGCAGGTTAGAGCCCTGGCCTGAAGTGCCAGCATCTCATATGGGTGCTGGTTCTAGACCCGGCTGCTCCTCTTCTGATCCAGCTCTCTGCTGTGGCCTGGGAGAGCAGTGGAAGATGGCCCAGGTCCTTGGGCCCCTACACCCACATGGGAGATTCGGAAGAGGCTCTTGGCTCCTGGCTTTGGATCGGTGCAGCTCCAGCTGTTGCAGCCATCTGGGGAGTGAACAAACGGATGGAAGATCTCTTTCTCTCTCAGCCTCTACCTCTCTCTGTAACTGTCTTTCAAATACATAAAATAAATCTTAAAAAAAAAAAAAAAAAAAAAAAAACCTCCTTGGGGCTGGCGCTGTGCCACAGTGGGTAAAACCGTCACCTGCAGTGCCGGCATCCCATGTGAGCGCCAGTTTGAGTCCCGGCTGCTCCACTTCCAATCCAGCTCCCTACTCTGGCCTGAGATAACAGTGGAAAGATGGCGCAACTCCTTGGGCCCCTGCACCCCTGTGGGAGACCCGGAAGAAGCTCCTGGCTCCTGCTTCAGATCGGTGCAGCTCCGGCCGTTGTGGCCATTTGAAGAGCAAACCAGCAGATGGAAGACCTCTCTCTGCCTCTGCCTCTCTGTAACTCTGCCTTTCCAATAAATAAAATAAATTAAAAAAAAAAAGAAAGAAAAGGAAAGCTCCTTTGAAGTAAGGGACAAGAATGATGTTGGGAGCCACAGGGGTGACACCTTTCCTGAGGCTGCCAAGCCACGCAGTCCCGTGAACCACGTGTGCCTGGCAATATCATCTTCTGCAGAGTGTCCTCAGTAATGATCCGAGGCCTCGAAGACAAAAAGCGAGGGTGCCCAGGCTGTCATCCAAACCAAAGGCCAGGTATTTAGCAAAAGAACAGACAACTCTCCTTGCTTGTAATTTCACTAAAATAGGCTCAATAACAGTAAGAAACTTACAAGGTTGACCTTGGAGTTTAGAATTGTGCTTTTGTGCGGTTTTTCTAGAGTAGTTGAGAAGGTTGTTGGGCTGGGTGTTAGCCTAGCAGTTATGAGACTGGTTAAGATGCCCATGTCTCATATCAGAATACCTGGGTTTGTTTCTTTCTTTCTTTCTTTCTTTCTTTCTTTCTTTCTTTCTTTCTTTCTTTCTTTTTTTGACAGGCAGAGTTAGACAGTGAGAGAGAGAGAGAAAGGTCTTTCTTTTTCCATTGGTTCACCCCCCAAATGGCCGCTATGGCTGGCGCTGCGCCGATCCGAAGCCAGGAGCCAGGTGCTTCCTCCTGGTCTCCCATGTGGGTGCAGGGCCCAAGCACTTGGACCATCCTCCACTGCCTTCCCGGGCCACAGCAGAGAGCTGGACTGGAAGAAGAGGAGCAACCGGGACAGAATCCGGCATCCCACTCGGAACTAGAACCCAGGGTGCTGGCACCGTAGGCGGAGGATTAGCCTAGTGAGCCGTGACACCAGCATAATACCTGGGTTTCATACTAGGCTCCAGCTCCTCACTTCAGTTTTCTACTAATGCAGACCCTGGGAGACAGCAGAAATGGCTCAGATTATTGGGTTCTACTATCCAAGTGGGAGACCTGGGATGCATTTTCAGTTTGTGGCTTTAGTCCTGGCCCAATCCCAGCCATTGTAGACATCTGGGGAGTGAACCAGTAGATGAAAACTCTTGTCTATCTCTCTGTATCTCAAATTAAAAAAATATTTTTAAAGTTACTGACTGACCACTAGCGTGAGTCTTTGCTAAACATTTTAACTTGGTATTTACTTATAAAGCTCTACATAGTAGGGTGTACACTGTCAAGGGAGAGAAAAGTGAGGGAAAGACTTAAGGAAAGGAAACCGAATACATTTATATACACCTAGGTATAAAGTCCTAATTTTCCAAGGGACGAATCACACAGAGAGGGCAATCGTCTTCCTCAGTTGTAGTTGGTCTGTTTCTGGCTCTTCAGCGGGAAGCCGTCCGTAGCTCTGCAGTTTCCTGGGCTTCCCCTCTCGTTAGCCAGTAGAAAACCTCAGGGCCCCAGACGCCACATCCCGGAGAGGAGGGTTAGAGACCTGGAGGGATGGTAGGGAATTCACAAGTCCCATTCACTCCTCTTTCTCTTCTCTTTATTTTTACCACCACTGGCAAAAAATGGACCATGACAGACCAATGGTTCTCAAATCTATTGGATTACAGAGTCACTCATGGACATTTTTTTATTTTTAAAGACAAAGCTCCAGCTCAGATCCGCTGAATCAGGCTCTTAGGGTGACTGGAACCAGGAATCCACATTTTTAAAATTTCCTTGGTGACTCTTGATTATCTGCCAGCTTAGGAAGTATTGCGAGGATTGGTCTCTGCCCTTGGTAAAAGGGCTAAGCCTGGGGCTCTGCATTGCTTCTCAGTCTCTCTCTCTCTCTCTCTCTCTCTCTCTCACACACACACACACACACACACATATACACACGCACACACGCACACACACGCCTCCCACCATCTCTGAGTCTGAGGAATGCAAACCATAGACCTCAGGGACCACATGCCCAGTGTAAGGGCAATCCTAAACTATCAAATCCCCAGAGGGAAGGAAACCCGGGCCATTCGGCCAAGGCTAGCTGTGCCCCAGCCCGCTGCTTACACTGCGTAGCAGTTGTCACGCTGCGGGCAGCTGGGCCCTGGTTGATTTGATCCAGAAAACCCCTCCCCTTGAGTACTTGTGAATAGGACCTGCGGGGCGGGGGTGGGGGCTTATCTGAAAGGAGAAGCCTGTGTGTGCATAATTCAAATTCTACAGTTCCTAACGGTAATGCTATTGTGTGCGATTGCAATTCTCGAAATTCTTTCAGTTTATTTCCTGCCACCAGGTTGACAAATGCTTTGATATATTCCTGAATCTCTGTGATGCTCTGCCATGAAGTCCTGTAACTCATCGCGCTGACGGAGTTGATCTCAGGGTTGGCTGGAAGTGCTGGGCTGTTCCCAGAAAGAGCAGCCTCCAGCGCACCTCCTGCCTTGGGCATTGCCAGCGAGACACGATAGCAAAGGGGCCTCAGCTGCCTCTCCATCATGCTGTCATGTTTGGCAAACACAGGGCTTCGCTTAATTGTAGAAAATTGCTGTAGAAAGGGAGCTTAAATGTGTACATGATACATATATTTACAAACACATATATGTGGATGCGTGTTATGTGCATATGGCAGTGTGTGTATGAGTGACAACTAGGTGCGTGTCTATGCCAGCGGACTATAAGACTCAAATAGTCCACTGTTTTTTGTGTCTCAGACAACAATACGATGACCATTTCTACAATTAATGATCATGACACAGCACAGTTGTCACCCATGGAGTTTGTTAGCTCTTGAAAGGGTTGAAAGGTTCGTGTTCCTGGAAGTCATTACTTCTCATTAGGAAGTGATTCCCAGAAAATCAAGGAGGAGGGGGTGCGGGAGATTGGAAAGAAAGGACCTCGTTCTTCTTGGCCCTTCCCACCACCATCTTCTGTGTAAGGCGACTTGGAAAATCCAGACCACCTGCCCAGCCACAGAGGGGAGGGGCCCCACAAGGGCTCAGGAACTGGCTGTAGGTTGCAGAATTAGGAGAAGCCGCAGACCCGCTTTCACGCAGGTGAAGCCCAGAACTTCATGCAGGCCTGCCACATGGGTGGCAGGAACTCAGGTACTTGAGCCATCACCTGCTGCCTCCCTGGGTGCACATTAGTAAGAAGCTGGGTGGGAAGCAGAGGCAGAACTCAACCCAGGTTGCAGCATCCCTGGTGACAGCTTATCTACCAACCTCCAATGCCCACTCCCTTAACCCACTTTTCAACTCAAGAGACATTTTTTTTGTGTGTGTGGGAAGCTTATCTACAAAAGACTGTGTCAGATTGGGTGGTAGATTCAATGTTGCACACCATCTCCTGTCCTCTAGTCCATGGGCTGGAGAAGGAAGCCAGGCCAAAAAACTAATCCTAAAACAAAAAACATAAAAAGATTAAAGAGCCACCAGGCTACACCAGTGCTAAGAAGTAGAAGGAGACGGCAGAATGAAGTCTGAATAGGGGAAATTTGAAGGTGGATAGCATTTCTAAAAGAGAAAGAGGTAATCCTGGCAGAACACAGTGAAGAGCAATGCCTGGCATGCAGTAAGCGCTCAAAAACTGCTGCAAGAATAAATGAACAGGGTCCAAATTCAAGCAAGGGCTGGGAACAGTGCAAGCACAAGGGCAATTTGATGAACAGTGTGTAAGAGCTGGGTGTTAAATGCTACAAGACAAAGTGGGAAGCAGATTAGGGAAACCCGTGACCAAAAGAGCACTTCTCACCAGATCCCCCAAATAATGAAGAGAAGTCAAATTCCCAAGGGAAAGGTGGTATGTCAGTGAAACCCCAATCCCCTGTCCCCGCCTTCCCACCCCTGCTTTATGAGGTCCCTCAGGGCTCTGGGACAGTAATGAGAAGGGAAGTGGGACCCAAGAATGAAGACAGAATTTCAACCAGAAGAGAAAACAATCTACCAAAATACTTATTTAGAGAGTCACAGAACAGTGACGCAACGGTACCTGTTCAACCAACGTGAACTAAAGGTCGACTCGGGCCAGGCCCTGTGGCCACAGAGGTGGACAACATACAATCACCATCTTCCTGGAGATCCATCTCTGTTGAAAGATATAAAGTTAAATAAATGATTTTGATACAAACCCCAAAGTGCTAGAGTCGAGGGTATGGCTAAATGTAATGAAACACCTAAGAAGGACAGATCAGCGCCACTCCTTCGGAGTCAGGAGAAGCCTGAGAGAGGAGATGGCACTGAATCTGGCCTTTGAGGTAGACACTCATTAGAGAAGTCAAAGAGGTTAGAGCATTCCAGGCAGAGGGTTGTGCGCAGAGCATGGACGGGCAACGGCAGGAAGGCACGGCTTCACCCCGCAGCAGCTGCCCGCTGAGCTGTGCAGAAACACTGCTCCTCTTCGAGGTGAGCCGGCCGGAGGACCCTCGCAGCCGCTCTTTGGAAATCACTGTGCTAATGGACACAAGGAAACCGCGAGAAATGGCCAACCTGGCCAAACCACCAGCGACGCAAGGAAGTAGAACAGTGTTGTCCAACACGCATATGCATGTTGGCCAGATAAAAAGCAAGTTAGTCACGGCTTTGATTCCTTCCACGTGTAAATGGGTTAACATTATCACCAGTGTATTCTCCTATAGGTCAGAAGTTCGTGTTTTTCCTAATGGTCACTGAGATCACATTTGTGCCTTTATCCAATTAGCCTGAATACCCGCCTCATCACTTCCTCTAAGACCCACAGTCAACCAGAGCAGCAATGGGGGTTGTCCCAGGCCGGCAGGCCTAATGCTTGGAGCTGTTCTGCATTTGCTTGTGTTTATTGACAGCTGGGTTGATCTGAAACCCATCTTTCCAGGATGGCATGCATACTTAGTAATTAAAGTAGGGCTTTTATATGGCTTTAGATATTTTAATATGAATATGCCTAAAGGGTGTTTGCTTTAATAAACTTAATGACTAATTAAGACACCCTCAATTTCAACCTCCATTAGGTTAATTTTTTAATGAGTTTCAGAATGTCTCTGAGGATATTTCTTCCCTAGATGTGGTGAGAAACTCACAAGCATGTGCGTGCACCAGGTTGGATCTCAATCTTTGATATGCCAGGTACCACCTGTGCAACCTTGGAAAAATTGCTTAACATCTCTGGGCTCCTTTTTTTATATTCATAAAGGAAGCAGTCTGGACAGTCTTTTCAAATCTCCTGCCAGTTCTTGCCTTTTAAATTTTTTTAAATTTATTTTTTATGTACTTCAAAAACAGAGATATAGAGATAGGAGAGACAGGGTGGGGGAGAGAGAGAGAGAAATTTTCCATTTGCTGGTTCATTCTCTAAACGGCCGCAATGGCCAGGGCTGGGCCAGACTGAAGCCAGGAACTTCTGGATCTCCCACATGGGTGCAGGGGCCCAAGCACTCAGCCATCCTCCACTGCCTTCCCAGGAGCATTATCAGGGAACTAGATTGGAAGTGGGACAACTGGGTCTCAAACCATCGCCTATATGGGATGCCAGCAGCACAGGCAGAGGCTTAACCTGCTACACCCACAGTGCCAGCCCCTCTTGTCTTTTAGTTGACAACCGTTGAGTGATTACCAGTACTTCCCCTTAGTAAGAAAGGGGTACCTGAGCTTTACAAATACATTGTGTGTGTGTGTGTGTGTGTGTGTTTAAATGAATCTCAAACAATCTGATAGCTGTGCAAGTATTAGAATTAGGATTGCGTGTGTTATAAGTGCACAGAAAGTTTCCTTGAAAGATTTTATTACCTGGCTGATGTACACATATTACCAAGATGAGTTCATTTTCCCAAAACTGGCTGAACACCTTTGCTGCTGCCGGTTGAATTGTCCGCCCTTCAGGAGCTGTGCCTTGAAGGGTCCATCGGCCCTGGGGAAAAGAGCAGCTCTGCACAGGCCGCCTCTCTCCAGGAGGGCTCTTCCGGAAGAGCCCATCAGTAGCCTGCCTTCCCTGCCTGCCTGCCCTCCCTGTGTCAGGCCAACCGCCTCATAGGAGACTCGCCTTGGGAGGGGAGGAGGTGAGAACTCCAAATCCAGGACAGATCTGCCTATTGGCTCTTGTAATCTTATTCCCTCCCTCTGCATAGGCAACTCATTAAAGCTGAGAAGTTGGCATGCTTTCCAGCTTCCTTGGAGCTGGATCATCCCAGAATGACATTATTTATTTAAAATCTATTGAAATTCCCAAGATTTTAAAAAACAATCATATTCAAATGTTAGAAGTAAGACGACAGAACATGCTCTGCTCCGGAGCTGCTGTCTTATTTGAGGAAGTTCCTGCTGTGTCAACACTAGTTGAAAGCATGCCTGTTTTCCTATTCAGTGTCCACAAGGGTCAGTCTCTCTGGGGGCCATAGCTATGGCAGTTAAGCCCATTGACCGGGGGATGCTAAGACACCTGATTATTAGGTAAAGTTAGTTGATCCTTTAAAATGCTCAGGAATAGTGTGAGAAATACTACCAAAAAAGTAATTGAGGCTGACATTGTGGCTTAGGAAATAAAACCACCGGCTGTGGCACCAGTATCCCATGTGGGCACCGGTTCAAGTCCTCGCTGCTCTACTTCCAATCCAGCTCCCTGCTAATATGCCCAAGAAAGCAGCAGAGGGTGGCCTGGGTGCTTGGGTCTCTGCACTCATGTGGGAGACCCGGAGAAAGCTCCTGGCGCCTAGCTTCAGATCAGGCCAGCTCTGGCCGGTATGGCCAGTTGGGGAGTGAACCTGTGAATGGAGGGTCTCTCTCTCTCTCTCTCTCTGTATGTGTGTCTCTCTCTGTGTCTTAAAAAAAAAAAAAAAAGAAATTGAGGAGCATATGGGATGAGACCTTTTCCTAATAGAGCAATAAAAGGAATTATACTAACAGTGGAAAATTGGGAATCAGGAATTTCTTATGACCCATATTAAATGTATTTTTAAATATGTGTTTCTTTTACTTGAAAGGTGAAGTTACAGAGAGGGAGAGGCAGATTCAGAGAGAGAGAGAGAGAGAGATCTTCCATTCGCTGGTTCACTCCCCAGATGGCCGCAATGGCTAAAGCTGGGCTGGTCTGAAGCCATGAGTTTCTTCCAAGTCTCCCACGCGGGTGCAGGGGCCCAAGGATTTGGGCCATCTTCCACTGCTTTTCCATGCACATTGGCAGGGAGCTGGATCGGAAGTGGAGCAGATGGGACTCAAACCAGCACCCATATGAGATGCCGGCACTGCAGGTGGCAGCTTAACCCACTATGCTACAGCACTAGCCCCTGTATTATATCTTTTAAAAGTCTCTAAAAATCAACTCCATCCTGAGTCTTATATAGATAATTAGTCTAATATGGACATTTGAGGCCTCTGTGGGGATTGTTCCTATCAGACCGTCTTGAGAATTCTAGCTCTTTGGAGAACCAAAGAACCCCAAACCCAACAACTGACTTAATTTTAAAAGTAGAATCTGGAAACAGAAGACTTTTGAGCCCTCCACAGCGTCTCTTACTTCTCCCTGCTTCCTAACACCCCTCCTCGTGTGTGTTCCTTCTCTGGACTCTTCACCTTCTCCTGCTTATAAATGTTGCCAACTAGTACTCTGTGACCCTACTGGACATCAGTTCAAACCAGTGTTGGGATGCAGATCCCAGCCAACCAGCGCCTGCCCTGAACCTGCAGGCGGGAGGAATCTTGCGGGTGTTTTGCTAGGCTTGATTCTTGCTCTGTTACAACCCCATGCAAGCCTGAAGGAGCATGCAGGCATGAGCCAGCCAAGATTCGCATTTTTGTTCTGTTACCTAACAAAGAGGAACTCCGGATCATTCTCCAGCATATGAGGGCAACAAAATTGACTCCCACACACTAACCTTCAGAAGAACCAGCGTCCTTATACGGTAGTGATGGGAAGGTAGAAACCATGGTAAATATCCCTAAAACCATTTTGATTTTTCCTTCCTTCTTGGTAAGATGTTTGTAAATGTAGTCATGGCAATAAACACAGAATAGCTCTCTGGAAAGGTTAAGAGCAACTTTGGAAATCCTCCTGGCCAGCCGTTTCCAAACATGGTTCACGCACATCAGGGACACTTGTGGCGCTGGTTCGAAAGTCAGATTCTCACAGAAAGACAGATACCACATGTTCTCTCTCATATGTAGAAGTTTCAAAATATATACAATCTGTACTTAGAAAAGTGATTACTAGAGGCTGGGAAGCGTTGGGGGAAGGGAGATAGAGAGAGCTTGAATAACGGGTACCAAAACACAGTCAGGTAGAAATAACAAGTTCTAGTGTCCCCCCGCACAGCAGGGCCTCTGTAGTTCATATACTTCTATATTATATACATATATCTATATGTATATATATATTATATGTATACATATACTATATGTATCATATATGTATCATATATAGTTCATGTAGTTCTATATCAATCCGTATTTGCCCACTTGCTCTGTTCTTTGGGTGAGTAGCTAGCAATGAGAATGTCTTGCTAACAACCGAGAATGGGAACTCTGTCTTCTTACACAGGGTCAGGATTCAAGGCAAAGTCAGAAAAACGAAAAGCTTCAGAAATAAAATGATTTCTTTAAAGAGATCTCCAGATGGCTCTACCAGGCCTGGATGTATGTGACATTTACACGTTAAGGAATCTGGGCTTGAAGCTACAGAGCCTTGCTCCAGCTCTTGTTATTCCCAGAGATTGGAGCTGAGTGAGAGGAGCTGAGAGCTGGCCCTGGACCTTTGGTCCCATCTGCCAGAGGCTGCACATCTTAGTCTATTTTCTGTTACTAGAACACAATGCTCGAGACCAGGTCATTATAAAGGAGAGAAATCCCGAAGGCTGGGGAGTCAGGCAGCATGACGGTGGCGTCTGTCAGCATGTGGCAAAGGAGGGCCTTCCCGTCGCCTCAGAACATGGCAGAGGGCACTGCAGGGCAAGGCAGAGAGAGCTAGCTCAGGTCTGCCTCTTACAGAGCCTCTGATGCCATCAAGGGGCCCCGCCCTCATGACCTCATCTAATCCTAATGACCTTCCAAGATCCTATCTCCAAATTGCACTAACCCATGAATTTGGGGATTCAGCTTCTAACGCCAAAATCCAGGAGTACACATTCAATCCATAGCACACCCAGATGGCCTGCACCAGGTTAGTTCCTCTCCTCCTCGTATTTTCACTTGGTATCCTGGTCACTGCCTTATCACACAGCACTTATCACGGTATATGGGAATAATTGTCTTCTACTTGTCTTTCTTACCCCACAGTAAGCTCCATTAAGGTATCTGTTATCACCAGTTATCTGTTCTCACTAGATGACTTAATGCCAACAACCCAGCAATAAGAATATTTGCTGAATGAATGAGTTTTGTAGTTTAATTAGTTCCAACTTGGCTAGAATTTTCTCTGCAGGATTCCAACTACATTTGAAAAGCTACCTATGTGCTTCCAGTTTAAAATACCACCTGACCTAGGAAGAAGAAACTGTTTACAGTGGTTAAGCCCACCAGCTAAATCTCACTGGCCTGTTTTTGTAAATTACGTCTCATTGGAACACAGTCATGCCTGTTCGTTTGTGTTATCATTCCCAGCTGCTTTTACAATGCAGTGGCAGAGCTGAGTAGCCACAATGAAGAGACGGAGATCTTACAGCCCCGTAAAGCTGAAGATACTTACATCTGAGCTTCTACAAAAGGGTTTTGCCAACTCCTGTCCCAGGCTCATGCAGGCCTGACTGTGTGACCTTGGCACGTTTCTTAGTCTATCTAAATCTTGACTTTCTCAGCTGAATCAGGGGATAATAATGGCGTCCCACCTTTTAGGATTCTTGTTTGGAATACAAGGGGGAATCCCTGTAAACTGCGCATAGTAATTGTTCAGTCAATATTAGCTGTGATTTTGATAACTTTAAGACTCTTGCCTATATCCTTTCCTCTATTTTTTATGCTACTCCTAAGTACTTTTAACTTCTTGCATCAAAACAAAGCTGGAGCATTCCCTAGCCTTAATGGAGGTATTGTCATTGGGCCCAAACACTTTTTAAAACGACTTAGCTCCTCAGAACACAGACTCTTAAAAACTATTGGATTCCATATAAAAATACAACGCAAGATCTTTTGGATGTTTAAAAAACTTCTTCGATGAGATGTCTGCTTTGCATAAACTTTAATCAAGCTAGAAGTGGGCTTGGCTCTACATACATTTAGTCTCTGTTTTGGCATCTATCTTCTATATTACTCCATTGCCTCTGAAATGAAACGCCCGAAGCAATCCTATTACATTTCTTTAAAAAAATGCAGAGTGAGGTGGGAGGGAGCCCTAAAAATACTAAATAGTTTCTTGTAGCAGGACAGGTCTGAATGCTAAATAAGAGACCAAGCCAAGACTTTCCAAGGGACTCTCTTTCTTGCAACCCTCATTGCTGGAAAACCTACTGAGCACTCTAGGTAAAATGAATTGTTTAAGCCCTTTCATCAGAGTGGGTTGTAGCCCACGCAAAGGAGGACAGCGTTCTGACTCACCCAGCACTTTATTTACTACTTTCTGTTTCCGATCATGGAGCTTAAATGGAATTTGAGATTCCCTTGCAGTATTCAAGATTTCCAAAGCCTTGGCATTGAGCTAGAGTCTGCCTTCCGGGAATTTACAACAAGTAGGTCACTCTTTCCTTGACTCCTTCCAGGGCTCACCTTCTATCTGAGAGTTACTTGCCAGGACACCGTGTCTACCTGCCCATAGCAAAGGAGGTTCACAGTTTTTGTTGAGTGTATATCTGTGCTGTAAGTGTTGGACAGCAGTGTGGATTTGTATATTCAGGATACTAACATGCTGAGTTAGAATCTACCCAGATTTAAGATGTTTCACTGAAATTTTACCTGCAGCCCTAAGAGATAAGCTTCCCCTGCTCTGTGTCAGTCGGGCCCCCCGAGAAGCAGTCCCCAAGGAGGAAGTAGATACGCAGGACACTTACCTGGGGCAAGGCTCTTGAAGGATTTAGGGGCTAGGGAGTGGGAGCAGGCAGGAAGAGCCTTCAGACTGTGACACAGGCCTGGGCTGCTTCCCGTGAAAGGAAAGGAGGGAAGGAGAATTGGATAGAAAGGAACTCAGACTGCAACACAGCTCTGCAGAAGTCGGTCAAGCCAGTAGTGAGCTCCGGGGCTAAGATTGCCCCAAGATTCTCCTCTTGGAGATAGCCCAGTTCTAATACCCCCCAGACTGGCATCGGAGTGAATCCTCACAGGTGTCCGAAGGTGCCACAGCTGCATCCTTGCATCCAGCTCTCTTGAAGGGTGGTCTGAGTAGCACAGCTGTGACAGCCCACCCTTCACTACCTCTCCACATAAACGATTCTCCACACAAGTTCAAGGAACAGCTTTCCCCTGGTTCCCACAGTCCTCTAAGGAGAAACTTAGAGAAAAAGTCAATAGGAGAAACTATAGTCCCATATTTGCAGGTGGCCTTGGGACCAACCTGGTACCCACTGTCTCCTAGGATATGCATTTGCAGGAAACTGGAGTCAGGAGCTATAATCAGGCATTGAATCATTGAATCAGGGCACTCCAATGTGGAAAATGGTGTCTTAATCAGTATGTTAACCTCGAAGCCAAAACAGTCCAGAACACTAATATATGTTGTTATGCTGGTAAGTTTCTCTTCACAAAGTAGATACTCAGGCGTGCTGCTGGCAGCTCTGCCCATTGAGATTTACTCTCTCTATTCTTCTTCGAGTTCATTTCTGAGAGCAGCATTCATGGAGCCAGTGTCCATTATGGGCTTGCTCTCATATGCCCACAGACCCATCCACAATACGGCTCAGGTTTCTTCTTTCTGGTTAAGCTGATTAGACGAGGATTCCTTTAAGCCGCAGGTATCAGCTGAGGAGGAACACATGGGGATCTGGGCCACCTGCTCATGAATGTACTTGGTCCTCCAGTGCCACTTGGCTGGATCCCAGATGTACCAATTCCATCTTTTAATGCACTGTTTCTGGATCTGTCTGACTTGTGACATAGCATATCTAAAATAACCCAACTCATAATGGGTAATTTGGGTACTTGGTGTCTCATGGTCATGCAAGTTCAGTTACACATCAGGAGCTATTTCTCAAGAGGTGTGTAATGTTTAGATGCCAATGTCATGACTAAGCTCTAGAATGCCCGGGATCTGCCCTGTGATCTGCCCACTGGGATTCACTATAAACCCCACATTCTCCCCAGATATGTCCCTTATCCTAGGTCTGCCAGACTAGCGGCCCAGCAGCAGGGATTCTTGTATTGGACCTGCTAAAGAATCTTTTTCTGCTGTGGGGCTCCCTCAAAGCCAGAGGGTTTCTATGACATCAACGTATGAGTGGCATAATAGTCCCTAGTCCTCCCAGAACTCCTAAGGCTCATAGGCACTGCGCTTCCTACGGTAGGAGTGTAAGATGCAGTGATGTGTCTCTTTGGAGGCAGAGCTCTGCACCCTCGAACACCAGACCCTGAAGCCTGTATTGAAGTGGTGGCTCCCTGAATCTTCATGGAGTTTTTCCCCCTTGTTCTCTGGAGTGCTTTTGTCTGACCTGCATGCTAACTACCTCTTGTTTTTCTTCCCAGTCAGCATGATGGGATCAATGTAATAGTGTTCTGAAGGAAGCGCAGACGTTCCAGCTCTTTTTCAGTGTTTATTATGACAAAGGGTAGAATGATTAGCACAGCCCTGGGGCAAAGCTGTAATAATGTTGTCTGTTCCCTTGCTCTTCTACAACTTCCAGGGATGTTGGTCTCATGTATACAATTGGAGTTTAGGAAAATGACCCTTGTCTGGGTCCGTGGGCCCAGTGGACACTCTGTAGACTGGGTTTCAACCAGGACTCTTAATTGTAAGCTCGGATACCCTACCTATACTTGTTGATGTCTCCCCAACTAGAATATGAGCTCCTTGAGAAACATGACCTTGTCAGTGTTAGTTTCTGCTGTATCCCCGGTACCTTTAACAGCACCTGGAACCCAGTAGGTGCTCAATAACGGAATACGCCTTATTTATTCACTATTTTAATTTGCATTGCATAATTATGAATAAACATATTTCTTATTCTGCAAAGTGTCATTTCCTCACCATCATCATTGTTATTAAAATATGATAACAGTAATAATAATACATTTTACTCTCTCTATTCCTGGCCAAAAGCAATCACCATCTCATAGCAGACGAAAGGATTGATCCAATCTTGAAAACTTGACTGTTTAAGGGTGAACTTGGCAGTGGTCTGGATTACTATGAATACACAAAACTCATACTCCCTAGCATCCTGTTGTCAACTATAAGGAGGCGTTTATACTGCGGTATAATTGTCTTTTGCATTTGCCTGTTACTTCCCTTAGATTCTGTTCTTAAGGAAGGAACTTGGTCCTTTCACCATAAATAACCCTCGGCTCACACAATGCCTGACAGAGAATGGGAAATGAGCAAGCTAATAAGTGAATATTCATGAATAAATGAATCAAGTCACGCTGCCAGGGTGAAGCAGCAACTCACAAGTTTCATTCAGGTAAAAGCAGATTCCTTCTCAAGGAAGGATTCTCAAGCCCATGGCCAAGGTCTCAGGCATCTCACTGGGCCTGAGCTAAAACTGGACTCGACTCTGGGAGTTTTGAAAAGGACATTTTCTGGACTTTCACCCTAGGGCACACACTGTCCTGTGGGATATGTGATGAAATATCTGTTTCTTTGGAAATAAACATTGCCTCAAAATAGAAAAAAAGGAAAAATTTTATTCTGTTGTGAGACTTAAAAGTTACAGTACTGTGAAAAGATACAATTAGGGAGGAGAAAGAGAGTCCTCTGCCCATATAGAAACCTACAATAGTAAAGTGGTGTAGTAGGTTAGATGGTGATAGGCACTGTAGAAAAAAATGAGTAGGAAAAAGTGGTTTAGGACTGCCAGTGTGTGTGTGGGCGTAGGGGAGGCTGGAGGTCTGGCAGGAAAGGGAAATTTCTCAGGGCAGAGGAGTGGTGGGTAAGGGAGTTCAAGAATTAAATGTGGTGACCAAAGTAAGCTTGGTTAAGAATGCGAGGTTTGGGCCAGCGCCGCGGCTCGCTAGGCTAATCCTCTGCCTGCGGCGCTGGCACCCCAGGTTCTAGTCCTGGTTGGGGCACCGGATTCTGTCCCGGTTGCTCTTCTTCCAGGCCAGCTCTCTGCTGTGGCCCGGGGAAGGCAGTGGAGGATGGCCCAAGTGCTTGGGCCCTGCACCTGCATGGGAGACCAGGAGTAAGTACCTGGCTCCTGGCTTCAGATCCCCGTAGCACCGGCCGTGGCGGCAATTTGGGGGCTGAACCAATGGAAGGAAGACCTTTCTCTCTGTCTCTCTCTCACAACACTGCCTGTCAAAAAAAAAAAAAAAAAAAAGAATGTGAGGTTTGGACAACAAGATAAAGAAGGAGATGGAGTTAGTAAAATGGATATCTTTGAAATCAACATATCTTGGGGCTGGCACTGTGGCACAGTGGGTTAAAGCCCTGGCCTGAAGCACTGGCATCCCATACGGGTGCAGGTTCTAGTCCTGGCTGCTCCTTTTCTGATCCAGCTCTCTGCTATGGCCTGGGAAAGCAGTAGAAGATGGCCCAAATCCTTGGGCCCCTGCACACATGTGGGAGACCCAGAAGAAGCTCCTGGTTCCTGGCTTTAGATCAGCTCAAATCTGGCTGTTGCAGCCATCTGGGGAGTGAATCAGCGGATGAAAGACCTCTCTCTCTGTCTCTACCTCTCTCTGTAACTGTGCCTTTCAAATAAATAAAATAAATCTTAAAAAAAAAGAAACCAACATATCAAATATTGTCTATGGATCTGCCAAGTAACACAGATATTTTAACTCAACTAAAAATATAAATGGTTATATTCAGAATTAATATCTGGCTTAAAGCTGGCTAATTAATTTTAAAAATCAATGCATTACACAGAATTACAATTAATTACATTTAGCAATTGTTTTTATTTTAAAATTTTTATTTATTTATTTTTATTTTATTTAAAAGAGAGACAGACAGAAAGATTTTCTATCCATGGGTTCACTCCCCAAATGCCTGCAACAGCTAGGGCTGGGTCAGACCAAAATGAGGAGCCCAGCATTCAAGCCGGGTCTCCTATGAGGGGGGCAGGCATCCAGGTACTTGAGCCATTCTCTGCTACCTCCCAGGGTGTACATTAGCAGGAAACTGGACTGGAAGTGGAGAAGCCAGGACTTGAACCAGGCACTTTGATATGGGATGCTGGCATTCCAGAGTCTTACCTGCTGCACCAAGTGTCTACCCTAATTGTTCTTTGCTTGCTGTCATTAGAAGCACATGTTTAGCCAAAGAGAACACAGTATAAAAATAATGAAGAGAGTTAGGGAGAAAGGTAAAAAAAAAAACTATCACTACTAATATGCCAAGAAAATGCAATTATTTCATCCAGAAGCTTGAACGTTCAAGGTCTCTCCTGTTACATAGTGAAGACGGGAGTAATTTAAAGGAATGTAATACTAATACAATCATTATTGGAAGCGGGCATTTGCTGTTGGACACACCCATTATTAAGCCTTTTCCATAGATCATTTCATATAATTATTCTATGAGACTCATTTTATGAATGAAAGCTAAGTTTAGAGAGGAATGTCATTTGCCCAAGATCACAGAGTTAACAGGTAGCCAGGTCAGGATCTGATTTCAGCTTTTATTGGCGTCAGAACCTACCATCTCACTCCTTTGCTGCACAGCCTCTCCACTATACTTTCCTTCTATGTTTCTGTCTACAGTGGGAGAGAAAATGTAGGCAAGTTAGATCTTCACAGCAGCAAGGAGAAATGCAAAGACTTGACATGCATACTGCAACTTGACCTAAACCCAGAATTCAACAAAGGTCACTTGAAGGTGTTGAAGACATGTGACACTGTAGCCTTTGGAAAACAGAGCTGTGGACCACACCTTGTTTAAGAACACACCAACAAGGACCTCACGAATTGGGGTTATTAGCACACCTATTGAAGATGCAAGGTGGCCCCGTGATGCTCCAGTTCCCTGCTTTAGCAGACTGTAGTGTTTTGAGGTTCCTTTATAGAAAACCAGAGAGAAAATGTTCATGAGACAGTTGGCCTATTTCTAAGTTATGGGAGCAATTTTGACTGGAGCTAGAGTGTTACATAAGCTAAAGATGATAAAATTCTGAGGAAGGCATGATAGCATAATGGAAAGATCCCTGGACTGAGGACAGAAGATCTGAATTCTTGTCCTGCCTCTCCCATGAACTCATGTGGCAATGGGCAAGTCACCACTTCCCCTGTACGGACCTTGATTTCGTCATATTTATGATGTCTAAGGTTGTAAACTTCAAAGAATGCCAATGGGTGTACATCCTCCAGGGGTTAAGGATGGGTTATAACAAATAATTGATTTGTATATGTGTCTCTGGAACCTGAGGCAACCAGCAAGTTTGACTCAGGAAGCTTAAGATAGGAAAATGTAGTGGTGAAGAGGCTATGAATACTAAGAGGTAAGTTACCTTGAATTTGGCAAGGCTGGGCTAACAGGTACTTCACCCAAAGGATCCTCTTTAAAACCAGAGCTATGGGAACGAGCCGCTTCTCCCAGCCTCTCTCCATATTCCACACCTTGAACCTCACCACCGAGGCAAGGGCCAAGCCATAGCAGAGGGACTCGGGTCATGAAGCAAAAAGGGGAGAGTGTGAGAAGAGATTGGAGGGGTAAAGGGTTAGCCCTCGGGTTAGTATAGTGAGTGAAGACAATATTCAGAAAAAGCCCCTTTCTTTCAAGAAGAGAGACTCACCACCTTGTTCAAAGCTCTAATATTTTCCCAACATAGTTTGGAGGTGAGAGAATATTGACTTGGTTGAGAGCAGTTTCTGGAGTAGCATGGACTTTGGAAGTGCATGGTTTTGTGTGCACAGGAGGAAGCCAGGAACAATGATGGCATAGAAGGAGCAGAGTGACAGCAACCAGTGTTCATTCCGCGCCTGGCTTCTGAGCCGAGCGGACCCCCATCCGGTCATGTCAGTCAGTTTTCCCACTGCTCCCTCTTCCCCTGCCAGCTTTACCTCAGAAGGGCTACCCTTCCTCTCATTCCAATTGCCTGATCTCTGGGTAAGTTTCAGTTCCTTTTAATCAAAAGCAGCTTGACCAGAAAGAACACCACCATGTGTCTTGCTCTGCTGGCTCATAAACTGGGCCAGAAACAAGAGCGCTGTTTCTTCTCAGCTCCCTGCCTCTGCAGCCCTGGTTCCACGCCAAGTCTGTAACAGCTGCCGAGTGCCGAGGACCAGGCTGTCACAGACGTTGGCTTCTACGAATCAAGAAGCATCTCCTTACCCTCTTGGTATGGTGTCCCCCACTCCTTCTGGTGAAGTAGCCCTCAGCCTTGTAGAACTCACTTGGGCAGCCAGCCACCCGCTCCCTTGAGGAGAGGCATTCAGTCAGCAGCCTGTCGAAGGAGAAAGTCCCTGGAGTTTTGGGGGCAGGAGCAGTAAGAGGGAGAGGATTAAACTGTGTGGTGAAAGCACCTTGGCAGTGCTCAACAAACTGATGACCTGGAACGGGGTGAGACCCTCCTATACGGGGATGCCCGGGGCTTTCCAGACAACTGTTGGGTTGTTCCTCAGGTTTCCTCCGGTCTTAGTGACTGTCCCCGTTCTCCACATTTCTTCCTGGGGCATGTTTCTGCAAAGGGGCTGCTGGTAAGAGGATGATCTGAAGCCCAGGACGCCATATTCAAGTGGCAGGCCCCAACTTCTCAGGAGGAAATAGACATTGATGGGGTTAAAATATCCTACCCACCCAGCTTCTGGAGCAGAGCCAGCGCCAGAGGGGGAAGGAGCCCTCAGACATGCCAGGTCACGCCTTCCAGGGCAGCTAATGGATCCAGCTCACCGGGAAGCCAAACCAGGCCAACAATGCCACAGCAGGCGGGGAAAGCCAAGTGGGGAACTGGGATATCATCTGGTGGGCCAGAGGCCAGAGGGCAAATCAACAAGACACTGAAGTTAAAAGACGGAGCTTAAACACTCAGGAGGTGAGAAGGACCAAATGCAAGTAGGGCAGGGAAGGCATGTGTGACTGGGGAATGGAATAGGATTGATTAAGATGAAGCTGGCGAGCTCCCACAGCCCTTCAGTGCATGTTTGGCATACTCCCTTAATATCCTGATGCAAGGTCTTGAAGTGGTAGCTTCTCACTGGACTTGTAGCACATGGGCCAGAGCATGGTGCTAATAGAGGAGAAGCCTTGAATCGCTATCAAAGGGAGTCTCCAATCAAGGGCAAAGCCATGGCAGAAGAGGCAACACAAAGGAGGAAATGGCAATAAAAGACCAAGACCAAGACCAAGCAATGGCATGGAAAATACAAACTCAGGGGCCAGTGCTGTGGTGTAGTAAATTAAGTCACCACTTGCAATGCTGGCATCTCATATGGGCACTGGTTTGAGTCCTGGCTGCTCCACTTTCAATCCAGCTCCCTGCTAAAGCACCTGGGACAGCAGTGGACGATGGCTCAAGGGCTTGAGCCCCCGTACTCATGTGGGAGATCCAGAAGAAACTTCTGGCTCCTGACTCCTGGCTTTGGCCTGTCCCAGCCCTGGCTGTTGCGACCATTTGGGAAGTAAACCAGCAGATTGAAGATCTCTGTCTATGTATCTCCTCTCTCTATAACTCTGTTTTTCAAATAAAATACATAAATCCTTCAAAAAAGAAAAGAAAAGAAAGAACTTCATATCACAGATCTCAAGATGAGAGAGATGACTAGCATGGGAGAGTGGTAAGGAAATGGTCTTGGTGGCCTCTGACAAAGACCAGGGATGGGGTAGAATGGAAGATCATGAGAAGCACAGGGAAGTTTGTTCAATAGGAGGTGAAGGGTAGAGATAGCTCTGTTCCAGAAAATGGGGCAGGTAAATTGATGTGGGGAAAGCAGATGGCAGAGTATAGGGAGGGATTCCTTTGAGTGAACCCAAGAGCCCAAGAGAAGCAAGTGGAAGAGAGCAGTAATGGGCATCCAGGGACCTTCAGGGAGACCCACTGCAAAAAGACATGCAAGCACTTGGGTCTTGTGATGCAGCCTGTGAACCATTCCCAGGTTTCCACTGACTAGGAAGGCAAAGGCCACTTGATGTCCCTGCCAATCAGAGTCTTCCCAGACTCTGGGAGGGGCAAGCTTTCAATTGCTGGGTACCAACTATGATTTGTGGAGTTGAGCTGAGGATCAGGACAGAATCTAATGAAGAAGGACTGAGAGAGGGACCTTGGTTAACCAAAGCAGAAAAAATTCAAGGGCTTTTGTCGTGAAATGGCTTTTCTAAGATGCTACTGCCAAGATTGTGAATGGGCACATTCTTTCTGGAGACCAATTTGGTATTATGTAAGAAAAGCCATAAAAATATACTTAGTCTTCAACCAGAAATTTCTTTCTTTTTTTTTTTTTTTTTTTTTTTTTGACAGGCAGAGTGGACAGTGAGAGAGAGAGACAGAGAGAAAGGTCTTCCTTTTGCCATTGGTTCACCCTCCAATGGCCGCTGCGGCAGGTGCACTGTGCTGATCCGATGGCAGGAGCCAGGTGCTTCTCCTGGTCTCCCATGGGGTGCAGGGCCTCAGTACTTGGGCCATCCTCCACTGCACTCCCTGGCCACAGCAGAGAGCTGGCCTGGAAGAGGGGCAACCAGGACAGAATCCGGCACCCCGACCGGGACTAGAACCCGGTGTGCCGGCGCCGCAAAGCAGAGGATTAGCCTAGTGAGCCGCGGCGTCGGCCTCAACCAGAAATTTCCACACTCGTGTGTCTGAACTGAGGAAATAAGGATTGAGGAAAACTCAACTTTATGTATAAGGCAACTCTCCTTCATGTTACTTCCCTAAGGAAAACCGAACTGGGAGAACTGAACTGAATTAAAGTAAGGAAATTCCAGAAAATGGACTGTCATGTGGCCACACTAAATGCTACCTTTAAATACTAAGTAGCATGGGAAACTGTGTTAAAAACTGGTAGGTAGAAAAAAAAAATCAAGGAGATAAATGGAAGTAAAAAGTACACAATGGGGCTGGCATTATGGCACAGTGGGTCAAGCTGCTACCTGCAACACGGACATCCCATATGAATGCCATTTCAGGTCCCAGCTGCTCTACTTCCCATCCAGTTCACTGCTAGTACAACTGGGAAAGCAGTGGATAGCAGGTAGCCCAAGTACTTGGGCCCCTGCCAGCCCTGTGGGAGATGCAGGTGGAGTTCCAGTTTCCTGCCTTTGGCCTGGCCCAGCTCAACCATTGCAGCAATTAGTGGTAGAAACCAAAGGTAGAAAATAAATCTCTCTCTCTCTCTTTCTCTCCTCTCTCTCTCTGTCACTTTGCCTTTCAAATAAATAAATAAATCTTTAAAACAATAAAGAAGTGCAAAATGATATAGATGCAATTATTTTTTTCAATAAATTAAATAGGAAAAAAGACTCTCAGTAGGACTAACAAGACAGTAATGATCGCTTTCTTGACTGCTTTAGAATTTTCATCAGTTCTCTAGAATGAGTCTCTATAGATGGAAAACATAAATATATTATATAAAATTGAGGAGTAAGTAGGATAAGAGGAGGAATTCCTTACACTGAAAGGTTCTGCCTCCTTGCTTGATATTTCACAATTATACCTCAGAACTATGCAGGTATAAATGGTCTGCATAACATCAAAACTTTTTAGAGCACTGCTATTTCTGACTGCAGAAAAAAGGCAGACTTCAAGACCCCCAAGTCTTTTTTACTTCTAAATTACTGATTTTCTTTAATTCTATTGAAATATAGCTATTTGATCTGTATATAACAAAGTAAAAGTAAATAAGATTCAAACTTCTGATAAACACAAATAAGTATTTTTTATTTCATCTTGATCAACTATGGAGATGAAAATTATTATGTTAAATAGGACCAGTGTTATCACAGCCTGTGTGCCTTGATTTGTAAAACAAGCCAGAGCTCCTGCAACAGGTGACTTGGAAAGGGGGAAGCAGTAGGAAGAAGCAGCCAAGTACCAACATCTAAGAGGAGAGTGGATATCCAGGACCATTGGGAGGGTAGCCAAGAAGTCTAATCCAGTGGAATTCAGCAGTGGCAGGTGGTGGTTTCATGGCCCACTTTTCTCCTTTTATTTTCATTATGGGGGGGTGGGGGGTGAGAGGGAGAGGGAGGGAGAGTGCTCCCATCAGTGGCAGGTGGTGGTTTCATGGCCCATTTTTCTCCATTTTTCATTATAGGGAGAGAGAGGAGAGGCGGAGGGGGAGGGGGAGGGGGAAGGGGAGGGGGAGGGGGAAGGGGAGGGAGAGTGCTCCCATCCACTGATTCATTCCCCAAAGGCCCACAATAGCTGGGACTGGGCTAAAACAACTCTGGAGACTGGGGACTCAGTCCAGGTCTCCTGTATGGATGGCAGGAATCAATTTAGCCATCACGACGGCCTCTCAGGGACTGCAATGGTAGGAAGCTAGAATCTGGAATCAGAGCCCAGAACTAAACTCCAGAACTGCAGTGTGGGATGTGGGTGTCTTACCCACTAGACGAATGCCTGCTGCAGCGGCCTGGTTTTCAGTGTTTCAAGAACAGAAGGCTGTATATTTTAGTTACTGGGAGAGCAGGAGTAAGAAGGTGGTAACTTGGGCCAGTGCTGTGGCACAGCAGGTTAAAGCCATGGTCTGCAGTGCCGGCATCCCATACTGGCACCAGTTCAAGACCTGGTTGCTCTGCTTCTGATCCAGCTCCCTGCTGATGGCCTGGGAAAGCCTAGGCAGATGGCCTAGGTCCTTGGGCCCCTGCACTCACGTGGGAGATTTGGAAGAAGCTCCTGGCTCCTGGCTTTGGTCTGGCTCAGCCCGAGCTGTTGCAGCCATTCAGGGAGTGAACCAGTGGATAGAAGATCTGTCTCTGTGTCTCTCCTCTCTCTCTATATAACTCTGCCTTTCAAATAAATAAATTAATCTCTTGTTTTTAAAAGAAGGTGGTATCTCAGGTTAGGGATGCATGAGGGTGTGAGGAAGTCAGAAAATACTCAATGGCTGCACAGATGTGCCTCAGAGAGACCAGAACATAGTTCAAGGATGAGAAGCTGCTTTAGAACACAATGCAGCCTGGCTTATCCTGACAGCCCCTGAGCCCCACCGTTAGCTGCCCTGATGCTAATATTCCAGCACTTTCATAATGAGATAGCTACTCTTGGCCTCTGCTTCTCCTATTCTTGCCACGACCAGCCAGCTTCCTGTTCTCTTCTTTGTTTTGTGGCCTCTGCTCCCCAGGGGTGTCTGCCATCTCATGGTTTCTGCTTTCTGTGTGTCTTCACAACTTCTGTCCCTACTACCAACAACACTGGGCCTCTACCTAAAAGTCTTTTATTTAAACTCTCTAAGACAGAAGGTGTTAGTGGTGCTGTTGAGAAATTTAGCTGAAAAGTGATCTCTGTTAAATGTAAGAGTGGGAATGAGAGAGGGAGGAGATGTACAATTTGGGACTTGCTCAATTGGACTTGCCCCAAATGGTAGAGTTAGAAACGTGCCAGGGGATTCCAATTAAATCCCATCAAGGTGGCATGTACCAATGCCTTCTCACTAGTCCATGTGATCAATTTTTGTTCACAACTGATCATAATGATAGGACTAAGAGTCAAAGGGATCACATAAACAAGACTAGTGTGTGTTAATACTAACTGATAGAATTAAAAAGGGAGAGAACGACCCAACATGGGAAGTGGGATACACAGCAGACTCATAGAATGGCAGATGTCCTAAACAGCACTCTGGCCTCAGAATCATCCCTTAAGGCATTCAGATCTGGCTAAAAAGTCCATGAGAGTATTTCAGGCATGGAAAACCAAGACACTCTGGCAAAAACACACACACACACACACACACACACACACAAAACTAAAGATCTCTGCGAGTGAGATCCCAGTGGAAAGAACAGGTCATTAAAGAAGGAGGTACCTTTCTCTGAAGGGAGGAGAGAACTTCCACTTTGACTATGACCTTGTCTAAATAAGATCAGAGTCGGTGAACTCAAAAGGCCTCCATAGCCTTGGCAACTCATGACAGGAGCCTAGGGTGATTACTGATGCCATAAACAAGAGTGTCAATTTGTTAAGTCAACAACAGGAGTCACTGTGCACTTATTCCCCATGTAGGATCTCTGTCCTAAATGTGCTGTACATTGTGATTTAATGCTATAACTAGTACTCAAACAGTATTTTACACTTTGTGTTTCTGTGTGGTGCAAACTGTTGAAAGCTTTACTTAATATATACTAAATGGATCTTCTGTATATAAAGATAATTGAAAATGAATCTTGATGTGAATGGAAAGGGAGAGGGAGCAAGAGGGGGAGGGTTGCGGGTGGGAGGGAAGTTATTGGGGGGAGGGGGAGCCATTGTAATCCATAAGTTGTACTTTGGAAATTTACATTCATTAAATAAGTTTTAAAAAAAAAAGACTAACTAGAAATTTGGCCCCTCACCTCTTGTGGGATCCCTTCCTTCCATCTCCCAAAAGAGCAAGAAAACATCTTTTTTTTTTTTTTTTAAATAGGACCAGCATCAGGACTTTGCAATTTTCCATAGCAACAAAAATGAAAAATGCCTCAAGGGAAAGAGGAAGTTGATCTTTCTATCAAGAGAAGCTGCAGACACAGTAAAGTCTGACATGAATTCCAATCCTGGATTTGCCACTTACTAACTAGATGACCTTGTTCAAATTAATTAACCTCTTCAAGTCTCAGTTCCTGATGGACAATGGGAGATAGTAAAGTCTTCTTTGTAGAGCTTTTGTCAAGAGTGAGATAATCTATGTAATGCCCTTAGTACATGGAAAATGTGAGTCAAAACATTTCCTAAGGCTTAAACCTGCCATATCAGTCTTTTTATCTCCTGGACTCCACCCTGATTCACCCTGGAAGTTCCTACAAGCAAAAGGCTCACCTCCCTCAGAGCTCCCTAAGACACCTTCTCATCAGACACATGAGAGTCACATTCTCCAAAAAGCAGAGCAAAACTTGCTCCAGGATGAGCCAGAGTTCTTAACCTAGAGGTCACAAACTGGCAGCCTTCAGGCCCGATTCCATCTCTCCTGAGTTTTATTTAGCCTTCACAATATAACAAATCAGAAATTGATTGCCCGTGCTAAAAAATCCAGAGACGTTTTATAAAAATCCAAATTTTTTAACTTAAAAAGCCAGAAGATCAGGCATACTAAGCTTACATTTTCCTACATCCAGTGTGGGCACTTTGTATACCATGTAAACTACACACTCTTGAGAGTGAGCAGTGGCTCTATTCATGATTACTTCTGATCAGCAGGTGTTGATGGGACTGCCCAGGGCAAGCTGGGGTGTGTGGTTAGGCCCCTTACCCACGCCCTCCGTGGTCTGGAGCTCCGGAGGAACAGGTGCCTCCTGCAAGGGCTCTGCCTCTCAGTTTGTCCTTACCTCTACGGTTTGAGTTTTCAACCTCAGTGTTAACTTATCACACCTAATACTGGTCTTATATCACCATAATCCAGCACCTTGAGCCTGGTTTCTGTCGTTTTTTCCCTTCTCTACGAAGGAAAGGGTGTGGAATAAGGTATCGAATCCACGTCTGTGCTCACCTTCATTCTGCTGCTCCAGGGATCCTGAGGGAGATCCCAGGGCAGCACCATGCGTGCAACAATGTCAGCAATCTGTCCTCGCTCCGTGTTTCATTAAGCAGTCCTGCTCTGCACCCACAGGGCTGTTTCACACGTGTCATAATTATCATTTAGGGACATTGCAGGATTCTGGAAGTGCCTTCTGAGTCCTAAGAGGACTGATTGGAGAGGAACATAAACCAAGTCTGAAACTTTTTAATTTTTAAGAAGACCCTATCCAGTGAAAGAATTCTGTCTCAAAAGTTTGCTTTAAGCCTTGCACAAGGCACCCCAAACGCATATTCCTTCAGAAACAATGTAGTTGCCTTCACACTCTCCACACAATAATGCTCAAAGTGAAAAAAAAAAAAAAAACTCATAGAACATATAAACATTAGTATTATTAAATCTCTTGCTGGGTGTTGGTTAACTTGGAACATTATATTTAGGTAATAGAAAGTTATCTTCTGAGTTTTCATTTTTTTTTTTAAGATTTTATTTATTTATTTGAGAGGTAGAGTTACAGACGGTGAGAGGGAGAGACAGAGAGAAAGGTCTTCCTTCCATTGGTTCACTCTCCCGATGGCCGCAACAGCTGGAGCTGTGCCAATCCCAGGCCAGAAGCTAGGAGCCAGGAGCTTCTTCCAGGTCTCCCATGTGGGTGCAGGGGCCCAAGGACTTGGGCCACCTTCTACTGCTTTTTCGGGCCATAGCAGAGAGCTGGATCGGTAGAGGAGCAGCCAGGACTAGAACCGGCAACCAAATGGGATGCTGGCCCCACAGGCGGAGGATTAACCTACTGTGCCATGGTGCCAGCCCCATGAGTGTTCACTCTTTATGAAATCTGAACCAAGAGCAATGGTGGGAGAAGCAACCTATAAAAGGAATTTGGAGGCATTCTCATCCTGTGTCTATTTGTATGTGTGAAATGTTAATTCATGTTTTATTTGCAGGGTGGATACAATCTGTATAATAAATATTAAAGCTCTTTAATACCTCTAATATTTCATGGACACAGGAAATGCTATTCCTTGATTCAAGTGGATTATTTGAAACTTACAAGATGGAGTAAAACTCTTTAACTATGGGAGGTATATTGGAAAGAGTCCTGTATGAGGAGACAGGTGACTTGTTTTGAGTTCAATCTTTGCTATTAACTTGCATAACTTTGAGTAAATAGCTCATCCTCCTTGAGGTGTCTTTTTTTAATCAGTTGAATAGCGACAACAATAATTCGTATTTCATGGAATTGTTTTGAAGACTGAGACAATTTATGTGAAATGCTATAGAACCAAAATGAATAGAAGAGTAAATTAACACTTACTAGGCTCATACTATGAACCAAATTGTTATGATGGGATTACTACTATTGTTTTAAAAATATTTATTTGAGAAACACAGAGGGAGAGGACACCTATCTGCTGGTTCACTACAAAAGGCACAAAGCCAAGAGTGCAGAATTCAGTGGAGATCTCCCACCTGAGTGGCAGAAACTCAGCTACTTGAGCCATTATTACTGCCAATGAGGGCCTTCATTAGCAAGCTGGAGTCAGGGGACAGGCATCAAATCCAGGCACTCTGAGAGATGTGGGAGTCCTAAACACCAGGCCAAGTTCCGACCCTGGAATGATTGCTAACTAGCCATCAATGTGAATTGTAGTGTCAACAACAGTATCCTTAAACCTGTCACACTAAATCTGCCTCTGTCCAGTACAAATGAGGAGACCTGGGCATCCCTTTGACTCTGAGCAGAAACTATTTAGCTCCTCCTACTGAAAATACCCACAGAGAGTCAGGCATGTAAACATCCTGCCTTCTGAACTTAATGACAACATTGCCGGGGATGTGATGCTGCATCCTGGCCCACACCCCAGAGTGGGAGTTCACTTGACTCACTGTGCCTTATGAATGTTAGGGAGAAGAAATATCCCATTTCAAGAGCTGGACAATGGCTACTTTCAGGCAGAATTGGGCTAAATATTTCTATAGGATAGGGAAACAGATGTTTCAGCTCTAACTAGAATCCATCAATGCCATTATTATTATAACAGAATTCCTAGAATTTAGATATGTGTAGCTTGCTAGGGCTGCCATAAGAGAGTACCTCAGCTGGGTTGCTTAAGCAACCAAAGCTTATTTTTTAAAAGATTTATTTACTTACTTGAGAGGCAGAGTTACATAGAGAGAGAGAGGGAGAGACAGAGAAAGAGTCCTCCACTGGTTCACTCTCCCAAATATCAACAATGGCCAGAGCTAGGTCAATCTGAAGCCAGGAGCCAGGAGTTTCTTCCAGGTCTCCCACGTCCCACGCAGGTGCAGGGGCCCAAGGACTTGGGCCATCTTCCATTGTTTTCTTTTTTCTTTTCTTTTTTTTTTTTTTTTTTTTTTTTGACAGGCAGAGTGGACAGTGAGAGAGAGAGACAGAGAGAAAGGTCTTCCTTTGCCGTTGGTTCACTCTCCAATGGCCGCCGCGGCCGGCGCGCTGCGGCCGGCACACCGCGCTGATCCGATGGCAGGAGTCAGGAGCCAGGTGCTTTTTCCTGGTCTCCCATGGGGTGCAGGGCCCAAGCACCTGGGCCATCCTCCACTGCACTCCCTGGCCACAGCAGAGAGCTGGCCTGGAAGAGGAGCAACCGGGACAGAATCCGGCGCCCTGACTGGGACTAGAACCCGGTGTGCCGGCGCCGCTAGGCGGAGGATTAGCCTAGTGAGCCGCGGCGCCGGCGCATCTTCCACTGTTTTCTCAGGCCATCAGCAGGGAGCTGGATCAGAAGTAGAGCAGCTGGGACTTGAACCAGTATCCATATGGGAAGCTGGTGCAGCAGGCAGATACTTAACCTACTATGCCACAGCGCTGGCACCCTGAAGCTTATTTTCTCACAATACTAGAGGCTAAAAATTCAAGGTCAACATTTGGTGGGATTGATTTCTTCGACTGTCTTCTCCCTGTGTCTTCACATGGTCTGTCCTCTGGGTTTATCTGTGTCCTAATCTCCTTTTATGTGGTACGAGTCACTGGAGTAGGGGCACACCAATGACCTCATTTTAACTTAAGTACTCCTTTAAAGGCCCTACTCTAAATATACTGAAGTCACATTCTGAAGTACCAGAGGTTAGGACTTCAACATATAAATTTTGGGAGGACATAGTTCAACCCATACCACTTTGTCAGATAAATCAATGGTCTATTTTGTTCTTGGAACATTTTCCTAAGCTGTGGTCTCCATTTCCTGTATCTTTTCCTTCTCCCCACAATCTTGCCCTGCCCACACTATCAGAGACACCTAGCTCTTCACCTAGCACTCCCAACACTGACAAATACAACACTGCTGTTACCATTGTCAGCTCTACTTCACTGCCTTGTTGACCTTCAGTTAAAATACCAGTTCTCTGTGAAACATTTTCAAAGAGTCCTTCTAGGAACTACTGTCCTTGACCCAAATCTTGTGCTTCCTCTACTGTTTTTGTGTCTCAAAGCAACTCCAAGATCTATGCAAGATCTCTTGTCTACTGATCTACTCATTTCTTCAGATTCTCGTTTCTTGGTAGACCTGCTTTATCTTCTAATCATTCTTCCTGAAAGGAGCTCTTTATTTTTTACCTCTTGGTTCTTAGTCATTACCTAGAAGGAAGTGAATAAAAGTTGGCTTGGGCTTGCCCATTCTAACCAAGCAGTATCAAGTGAGATCTAAAGCACATTTCACCTTGCAGTCCAGTTCAGGTGAATTTAAGCAAGGCAACCTGCTGTCTTGATGCTTTGTTTGCCATTTTATCTGTTCTCCACCTGAATACACTATCCCATAGTGCTATTTTTCCTGTATTTATTTTCTTCTAATTTAAAGCCCCACATGGTTAACTATTGAGATAGTTTCAGAATAAAATAATTTAAATCCGGATTACTTAGGCGGTTTGATATTAATAGGTCTTCAGGGATCTGGTTCTGTGGTGTAGCAGGTAAAGCTACCGCCTAGAGTGTTGACATCCCATACGGATGCTGGTGCAAGTTCTGCCTGCTCCACTTCCGATCCAGCTCTCTGCTATGGCCTGGGAAAGCTGTAGAAGATGGCTCAAGTTCTTGGGCCCCTGCACCCACGTTAGAGACCCGGAAGAAGCTCCTGGCTCCTGGCTTCGGATCTGCACAGCTCCGGCCATTGTGGCCATCTGGCAAGTGAACCAGCGGATGGAAGACCTCTCTCTCTCTGTCTTGCTGTCTGCCTCTGCCTCTCTGTAGCTCTGAATTTCAAATAAGTAAATAAATCTAAAAAAAAAAAAAAAGGTCTTCAGACGCTATGAAATATAATGTCCTCTTGAATTAACTTAAAAAACAGGTTCGTAAACCAAATATTTTCCAACTTTTACAAGCAGTTGGTTCCCAATCTTGTGGCAACCATGCCACAGGCAGCCATCCCTATATAAATATGCTGTTAGAAAGATAAACACTCCTTAAAGTCACTAGTGGTAGCATTGTTCCTCAGAGGGTTCTGTAATATTTGTTCAGTGGGTAGATTAAGAAGGAGATTAGTAATGTTTCCACTGGGCTCTCCTCCTTCCTAAAGCCACCTGGCCTTCTCCCTGGGAGAAAGGCCATGAAGTGTGTGCTCCACAATGTCTCAGGATAGCTTTCTGCTTGAAGAGAAAATCCAGCTCCTCATTGGTTCCATGCTAAGTCACCCATTTTTTAGGGCCATTTTTTTTTTTTAGTAACAATAAGTCAGACGTCCAAAATAACAGGAGTAAATTTGTAGAGCAATTTTCATATTTAAACATGTTGTATAGCTTAAATACTAACTCACGAAATTAAGGATGAATCAGGTATACTTAGAGAGATTTAAAAACCTTAATCTATTAATTAGTGTAGAAAGAGCCCTGGTCTTATTTCCAGTGAATGAAGCCAGGGACTAATATCTGCGATTCTGAGAAAACTGGGGTGGGCTTTGCTTATAAAGTAAAGCAGAACAGAATAGATGACCTCCAACATCCCTCTGACTCCTAATGGTATGAAATTCTCTCGGGAAAAACAGATCCCTCTTACCTTCATGTAGAAGTTTTGTGAGGATCATGGAGGAGAACACACAGGTTGGTGGTAACTGTGTTTGCTTTCTTATGTAGCTAGCATTTAGTCCACTAAATACTTGAAAGAAAAGCAACAGCAGAAAGTGTTCACCCACCACTTTAAAGAAGGGAGAAGAGAATTTAAGAATCCAAAGTTATTTATGACTATTTCAGATAAAGATATAGCCAAGCAATTAAACTTGGCATGTGTTAGTATGTTGGTTATAAGAAACCAACATAAAATCATTGTCAAACACAGCAATATGGTTCTGTTATCTGTTTAAAACTTTCACAATGTGAACAAACTAATCTTTCAAAAGATAAATCTAATATTTGGACATACGAATGGTTATTTCCTTTAAAGTATTTCATTTGCTGATTAATTCTAAGTACTCTTCCAGAGAGTGAGGAAATAGCGGAGGACGAGGAAGGCAGAGTCCCTTTCATGGAGCTCACATACCCAAATGTGAAGGAGAAATCCAAATATATAAATAAGCTGATAGCTTCCATATCAAGTCAGTGAAGGGATAAGTGGCATGGCAAAAAGAAAAGCCAGGGAAGGAGGACGGGGAACATCCAAAAACAGGGAATGCCGTTTTCTTCGGAGCGGTCAAGGAACACATCCATGATTCGGACCACTGCAGGCGAAACCCACAGGTCACACGCTTAGGGAAGGATCCCACTCCAGGCAGAGGGCACAGCAAAGAGAAAAGCCCAAGGCAGAGGCACCCTGGGGTGTCTGCAGAAGAGCAAGGGCAAAGTGGCAGAGGTCAAATAAGAGGAGCCACACTCTACTACCTTTCTCTAAGAAAAGCTGGATCTAGCTTAGGTTCATGTTAACCTTCATTTCCATAAAGTACAGCACAAATTCTTCATTGAACTTCTCTCTCATTCTGTTTTCTATTTGTAAAATGTGGATGATGATAGTACCTCCCAGGGTTGTTGTGAGGACAAAATGATTCACTAAATGTAAAGTATAATTAAAACAGTGTCTAGCACACAGTAAACCACGGATGGCTAGTGATTATTACTGTTATCATCATTATCATCTCTTTATTCATGGCAATATCAATAATTGCCTTTTTCAGAAGGCAGTATTTTTTCCCCCGCACTGACCATTAATTATTAAGGGAGTTTCATTACACATGCTGTTAGGATGTTAGGTGGGGCCACGGTACGTGGTGGCTCAAGCACAGAGGTTCATGTCAACAAAGGTCTTACAAGAAAGTTTAACATAGCAAACAACTGGAATTTGGAATGTAATACCTTGATCTAGAATTAAAAATGAGTATGATGTCATATTCACACACTCACTTAAGTTTTGCTTGATTTTTGTCCTTAGTTTGCTCTCATGACTGCCCAGAATTCTTGGATGCTTGCAGTGTCTTTCACATTCATTTGCAACATGTGGAGTGAATTGATTCCTTGTTTCTCAATTACAACCATCATGGAATCAAGATTAATAACCTGCTCGGTGAGTTTTGTCCACTCTGGAATCTGGAGCCTTTGTACTCACTGCGGCCTGTCAAGCTCTTAGCCACTCTTTCTAAGTCAAGGGCAGCACCAGTCCAGGGAGCCTACCTGTCCTTGGGCAGCCCTCGCCTGCTTCCAGGATTGCTTCCCCGCTCCCAGGCATTTAATCATGGTGAAGAATCTCAGAGAGGACTGAAAGTGCCCTGCCATGTCCCTCGTGCCTGGCACATTGCAAATCCTCAATAAATGTTTGTGGTAGGAATAAAAATAGGATCGGCCTCGTGGGACAATGCTGCAGCCTCCTAAGCAGACGGCCATGGAAGCAGGGTTGAGAGGAAGAGCACCTGTTGTGCGTGTCCCTGTGGAGCTGGGTTCCCACCTCCACTGCTCACATGGAACACGTGCCCTCACAATCACTCCAGTCACCTCAGGTCACAGGATATCTGGGAGGTTCTGCCTTAGGCATGACGTTTTTGCAGCCATTACATTTGGTTCCATCAGTTACCACCAAGGTGAGGGGAGATTATGCTTTAAAAAAAAATGTGTAGAATTTTTATTCCTGGACCCACTTGTCTTTCAATATTCCTTCAAAAAACACAGAGGGGGTCCATTCTGTATCAGAAAGATACCTAGGAAATGCAGAATTGTGGAACTTGAAATCTAATTAGAATAAACAAACACGACCAGGTAAACATGGCACCAGAACTCCAAATGCCCAAAGGATAATATCCTATGTGCCACAGGATGTCAAATAGGATGATCGGTTTTCAGTGCGAGAACAGGAAGGCTTCAGAACATTTCAACAGCAGAATGGTTAGGTGTCGATGCTTACTGCAATTCTAACATGACAGTACTATAACATCTGCGAAGTGTGTTTCATCATTAACCCAGTATACAGTTATGCTCTGATTTCTCGTTTATCTTTTGTTCCTTATCCTCTAAAATCATGATCCTGAACCACTTTCACCAAGAAGTATTTATTGATTAAAAAAAAAAAAAGCCAAGTCAGGATGATTCAGAGTACGTGCTGGGACATTGTCAGAGGATTCAGTGTGGATATTGCCCTTTATTCTTTAGTTTCTTTGCCAAACACCACCACCTGTTCCTTATTCCAGATTTTTGACGTTCTCTCAGTTAATAACTGTGTGTATTCTATTGTAAAAATGAACTGCTACCTTCCTCTGAGAATGTTTTCAAATATCACACTCACTCTGATATTGAAGAGGAGTGCAGTATGGCAAGTGTTTCACGTATTTTGAAAAGATTTAAGGGGAGAAGGAGGTTGAGGGACTTCTCCAAGTTCCTGTCCCACAAATGTTCCCACTTATCGGCTCATATTCGTGGAATACTCACTGTAGATTGTCCTTGGGAAAGTGTTTCCAATATATACAGTACTCTACTCAATACGAACTCTGTCCTCCCCACTTCCCACCTATGATGAGACCCCACCGGACGAATGGTTTAATTGGTCATCTGTTTGCCCCCCCACCCTGGCCCTCTACCCCGAGTCCCATGCTCAGGAGCATTTAATGGTAAAAACGGAGAACCACACTGCGGGTGTTGGGCGCCTTCCAGGTGCCAGGAACTGTGCATAACAACTAATCTTTTGAGGAATTTGCTTTTCTCAAAATCAGAATCCATTTTAGACATTTCAAATTTGGCATAAAATTTATCAGCTGAGACAGTTTTAAAGTTTGGCCCCAAATGCACTTTCTTCGGTTTCGAAAACGAGAAGGGTGGGGTACGAAGGTCGACGAAGTGAGTTGAAGACCAGAATCCTGCCTGCAGAGACTTCAGTGTCTACCCGACCCACGTCCAGTTTAACAAGGGTTGAGGACCTGCTCCCTGCTGGAAGGTGTAAACGGTGACTTTTCCCCAGAGTCGCCCCGCCTGCCCCGCCACCAGCCGCCCAGACGGCCCGACGCGTCGCCAGCCGCAGAGAACAGGGTCCGGCCGGGCGCCGCTGACAGCCGAGCCCCCGCCCGCGAGCCACCGCCCCCACCTGCCGCGGACGCCCGGGCCCCGCCCCCGGCAGCGCGGGCCAATGGGCTGGGCCCCGGGGGGCGGGCCGCGGCGGGCGGGAGGCGGGGGCGGGGCGTGCGCGGCCAGCGCGGTCGTGGCGGTGGCTGCAGGGGCGGCGGCGGTTTGGTCGGGGTGTCCGCGGGCCGTGCGTGGGGGATGGGGGTGGCGGGCTCCAGCCCTCGGCGGCGGCGGCGGCGGCCGTGAGCGCAGGGCAGGCGTCCGCGTCCGGGACGCGGGATCGAGCGCCATGGTGAGTGTGCGGCGGAGGCGCTCGCTCCGGGCTGAGGTCGCCCTCGGCGGCTACCCGCGAGTTCCCGTCTGGGGTTCGGGCCGCGCGCGCGCTGCTGCCCCGAGCTGAGACGGCTGCGGGCTGCGGGCTGTGCTGGGGGCCGGGGTCCTCGACGAGGGGCGCGTGGGGCGAGGCGGGCGTGGAGGAACTTGAGGGACGCTCCAGGCGTCGGCGCCGGCCGCGGGGAGAGGCTGCTGGGGCGGACTCCCCTCAGCCTGCCGCCCCTCACCTCTGGCTGGCCGGCCGCCGGCCGCGCTCCCCTGCGGCGTCCAGGGGCGCAGCTCCCCTGTCCCCCGCTGGTTTCCTTCGCCGAGTCTCACGTCGGTCTTCCTCACCGGAGACCTCTTTGGGGACTTTGATGATGTTGTCTGAAGTTGCAGTCTGACATACGCCAAGGCTGGGGTGGGGGTGGGGGACAAAACAAAAAACAGATCTTTATTGGTCCATTTTTATTTATTTTTATTACACTCCACCTCACCTAGGCCTTGGCTATTGATTACTTTGGGAGCTGCGGGAGGGGGTGGGGATGAGACTTAAAGGTGCAAGACCAAAACCCCTCCCTTCCTTTCCGGTGCGAGTGTCCCCCGCGTGCGCCCCTCACCGCTCCCAACCCTCCCCCAGCCCCCTTCCCCACCACGGCTCTAGACGGAGTCGGGTGCTCTACAGAACAGGAGTTCTGCGGAGTTTCTCCCTGTGAGTCTGTTTCCTTGGACGTCCCCGGGCTGGTGTTGACACCCGCCGTCCCAGGACAGGCCTGCTGCCCCAAACCGTGGCCGAGCGCGCTCTCTGACCCTCCTGACTGTGTAGCGTTGACCTCGCGTTTTCTCCACTAACCCTCTTCAGAGCCCGGGGCTTGGGGTCTTTGATATCCTGCGTTCTAAGGTGGATGTTTTTGGACGCGGTTGTTAGGACGTGTTGGGAGCTGACAGCCAGGAAGGTTTTGTTCTACATCTGCCTTTCTCTTTCCTGTCCTTTGGGCACCAGCTTCACCTCCTACTCGGTTTGAGCAAGTGAATTCCCTGTTCAGGAAGAAAGTGAATGTGTAGAATGAGTAAACAAAGCACAGTAAATTGTGGGAGTCTTGGGGGTTTAGGTCTTTTCCGCAGTGATTTCTGTAGGCAGTTTGCTAGAAGTGCTGCCTGGCAAGTTAGAAGCTCTCACCCTTACGCCTCATATACAGTGCATTTTGCACGTGGTCTCATGGTTTTGAATAGGTTAAGACTGAACTTGAAGTCAGTACGATACGCCTGGGTAGAAAATATTTCAGTCCCCAGATTGGCAGGAGATAGAACGTTAGCTAACACGAAGTAACTACTGGTCTGCAAGTGAGTGGTGGCCGGTCATTCCTGATCCCCAGTCCCGAAAATAGAACAGCCACCTAATTATCAGCTCCTTCTCTTCCAGTGTTAAAGCCCTTGACCTAGGAATGTGAGTTTTTACAGCAACTGCTGTTGGTTCCACAGGGTTGGTACTAAATGGAACAAAGCTAATGACCAGAAAAGAATCTTTCCATCTGTTGGGTAGCAGTAGACGGTACTGAGTAAGAAAGACCCAAAATATAACATTGTGGGTTCTCCAGGAGACGCTGGTTGAATGTCCTATGGGAAAGTAGAGGGATAATTTCAGTGGAGGGAATGAAAAGGGTGTTGGAAGCCATGTTTTGTGTGAGCTTGAAGGTAAGAGACTGATTTCAGAAAGTGTAGAAGATGGGGCCGGTGCTGTGGCATAGTGGGTAAAGCCAGAATCCCATATGGTTGCTGGTTGGAATCCCAGCTGCCCCTCTTCCCATCCAGCTCTCTGCTAATGTGCCTGGGAAAGCAGTGAAAGATGGCCCAAGTGCTTGAGTCCCTGCACCCATGAGGGAGACCTAAAAGTAGCTGCTGGCTCCTGACTCTTCCCCTGGCCATTGTAGCCACTTGGGGAGTGAAGCAGCGGCTGGAAGATCTCGCTCATCTCTGTTTTTCTCTCTCTAACTCTGCCTTTCTTTCAAAATAAATAAATCTTAAAAAAAAAAAAAAAAAGCAAGCAAGCATAGAAGATAGAAGGGCCTTTCGGGATAGAATTGCTGTTTATCTCTAATGCATGCTGGGATGTCCCTGATCTCACTTTCTGCTTTTCTGTTCTGAAGCTTTACAGGCTGTTTTTCTTGTTCTCACTCTCCTCCAGCGTGGTGATGAACCACAGTGAGGAAAGGCATGTTCCAATGCAAAGAAACAAGAACATTCAAAAGGAAGGTTAGGAGTATCTGTGATTGCTGGCGCCGCGGCTCACTAGGCTACCGGCACACCGGGTTCTAGTCCCGGTCGGGGTGCCAGATTCTGTCCTGGTTGCCCCTCTTCCAGGCCAGCTCTCTGCTGTGGCCAGGGAGTGCAGTGGAGGATGGCCCAAGTGCTTGGGCCCTGCACCCCATGGGAGACCAGGATAAGTACCTGGCTCCTGCCATCAGATCAGCGCGGTGCGCCAGCCATGGTGGCCGTTGGAGGGTGAACCAACGGCAAAGGAAGACCTTTCTCTCTGTCTCTCTCTCTCACTGTCCACTCTGCCTGTCAAAAAAAAAAAAAAAAAAAAAAAAAAAGGAGTATGTGTGATAAGGATTTTTGTAGAGGGTTGCATTTTACTGTCCTTGTTACTACTCTGATAAGAAAAAGAACCACCTTGTTCCAAGAGCGGATATTGGAGGATACCGCCTCCCTAGATTAAGACTGTTTCTTAAAAAATGTTTCAGTATTTGCCATTGAGGAAGTTTTCAGATACCATAATCTTTTTTTAAGAAAGAGGTAGGAGATTTAATATTTTGCAAAATATTAAACGGAGCTAAGTTGAGTTTGAAGGACCATGGGCGCCTCCCACAATTTTGCTTGTAATTCATTGATCTGATACTTGTTGAGCACCAGCATGATGTCATATTTTGTGATTTAGTGAGTTAGATTTGTGTGTGGCTGACTTCTAAAGGACATTCCCAGGATGATCGGGCTGGGTCAGCTCCGAGTCACATTACATGTGCTTTGCTAGGGAAAAATGGAGGGCCCAAGGGGAAGAAGAGTGATGATTGGGGGCTTGGGGGGAGGAGGGATCTTGAAATAGCCCAGATCTGAGGGGAAGTGTTTTTAAAGCTTTTTTTTTTTCTCTGACGTCCCACTCTTGCTTTATCAAGAATATTAACATCATCCTTTAGAATGTGGACTTCTGAATGAAGGTCATGTAAAATTCTCTCTGGAGAGTCTTTAAATTCTGCATAACTCAAGAAATCAGCCATCAACTCAAGAAAAAGAGGATACTTTTTTTTTTCAAGAAAATTTTTTATTTGAGAGGAAGACAAAGAGACTGAGAATGAGAGAGAGAGAGAGAGAGAGAGAGAGAAATATCTCATACATTGGTTCACTCCCCAAGTGCTTTGCAGTTATTGGGAAGGGGGAGAGGGATTGAAGCCAGTAACCAAGAACTCAATCCAGATCTCCTTTGTAGGTGGCAGGAACCCACCACTGCCCCCCAGGGTCTGCGTTAGCAGGAAACTGGAATCAGAAACCATAGAGGAAACCAGGTACTCTGATGTGCAGCACAGGCATCTTAACCTGTGTCTCAACTCTGGACTAAGTGCCTAGTAACTGTTTATTATGGAAAATCTCAAACATATATGAAAGTAGACAGAATAATATAATTAAACCCCATACACTCATCCTCAATTTAAAAAATTAACTTATGAGTAATCTTTAATCTATACTACCATTCATTCAATCCTCTGTATTATTTTGACGCAAATCCCAGATACCATATTACTTCATCAGTAAATATTTCAGACTGTATTTCCTAAAAGATAAATATTGATTTTTAAATATATACCAGCATCCAATATTTAGTCAGTATTCAGTCAAATGGAATTATGTTTCCAAAGCTAAAGTTTCCTCCTGGTCTCCCATGCGGGTGGAGGGCCCAAGCACTTAGGCCATCCTCCACTGCCTTCCCAGGCCACAGCAGAGAGCTGGACTGGAAGAGGAGCAACCGGGACAGAATCCGGTGCCCGGACCGGGACTAGAACCTGGGGTGCCAGCACCACAGGCGGAGGATTAGCCAAGTGAGTCCCGGCACCGGCCTATATCTCTTGATGACTATTAGGTTATTTCCAGTTTTTTACTATCATGAAAAACAGATGCTACAAACATTTATACACAAGTTTTAGAGTTAATGCATGTTTTCATTTGTTAATGTATGTTTTCATTTCTTAGAGATATATTACAGAGTAGAATTGCTGATTGTGTGTTACATGAATGTTTAACTGTAAGAAACTTCCAGGCTGCTTTCCAAAATGGTTGTGTTCCTTCTGGCAGCTTTGCGTCACAGTTAGAGTTGCTCTATATCTTCACCAGCTTTTAGTATTTCAGTACAGCTGAAATTAAAATTTCTTGTATCCATTATGGTGTCTCATTGTAGTTCGAATGTGTATTTCCCTGATACCAGCAGTGTTGAACAGTTTCATGTGCTTATTGCCCAGTAGGTGTTTTGTGAGCCTACTCTGGACTTTGTTCCTTTCATCTGTATGTCGATCCATTTACCAGTCTCACGCTGTCTTAGCTGCTGTAGCTCTGTAAAACCTTTAACATTTGTCTTTTCCAAAATTGTTGTCGCTATTTTAGATGTTTAACATTTTCAATTAAGTTTTTAGACTTTGTTTGTCAATTTTTGTAAAAAAAACCTGGGGGAATTTCATTTGGGATTGCTTGTAACCATAGATCAACTTGAGAAAAATTGACATTTTAAGAATGTTGAAAAGGCATCCATAGCCTAGGCAGCTCATGTCTTAGGTGATCACTGACATCATACATAAGAATGTTAATTGTTAAATTAACAACAGGAGTCACTGTGCACTAACTCCCCACGCAGGACCTCTGTCCTCAAAGAGTTGTATTATAATTATGTAAAAGTGCTTGCAAAAGATGTATCATTCTTGGTGATTCTTTAAAGTTAATTTTCTTAAAAAAAAAAAAAGAAGTGAAATTAACTTCAAGATGCAATGACTTTGAACAGCCCTTGTCTGGACTGTTGAGGAACAGTTTTTTGTTATTGTTGTTTTTGGGTTTTTTTGTGCAAATTGCTGAACTCTTTTTTTTTTAACGATTTATTTATTTATTTGAAAGAGTTACACAGAGAAGGAAAGGCAGAGAGAGAGAGAGAGAGAGAGAGAGGTCCTCCCTCCACTGGTTCAGGCCCCAGTTGGCTGCACCAGCCAGAGCTGTGCCAATCCAAAGCCAGGAGCCAGGAGCTTCCTCTGGATCTCCCATGCAGGTGCAGGGGCCCAAGCACTTGGGCCATCCTCCATTGCTTTCCCAGGCCAGAGCAGAGAGCCGGATTGGAAGTGGAGCAGCGGGGACTCGAACTGGCACCCATGTGGGATGCCAGCACAGCAGGCGGCGGCCTCGCCTGCTATGTCACAACCCCGGCCTCCTGAACTCTTTCCTTAGTATAGAATTGGTCTTCTGTGTATAAAGTTAATCAAAAATGGATCTTGGTGGAGAATGGGACTGGGGATGGGAGAGGGAGGAAAAGGAGGGGTAGGAGAGTGGGTGGGAGGGTGGGTATGGTGGGAAGAATCACTATATTCCTATAGTTGTACTTGTAAAATGCATGACATTTGTATTCTTTAAATGAAGGGTTTCTTTGAGGGGGGGAAAGAATGTTGAGTTTTCCAGTCGATTTATGTGGTGTGCTTGCTGATGAATTCAGTTCTTTAGTTTCTTACAACATTGTTTTTATAGTTGTCAACTTAGGATTTTGTGCATATTTTTTAAGTTTATCTCTAAAAATATCTTGTTTTTTTGATGTTAATTATATTACTGGTTTTTAAAATTTCATTTTTCAGTTGTTTGATGCCAGTGTATAAAAATAAGATTGATTATATACATTGACTTGTAGTTTGTGACCTTGAAATAGCCATTTATTAAATATAATAGTTTATTTATGGATTCCTTAGGATGTTTTAGGTACACAAACATATTGTCTGTGAGTAAATTGTTTTACTTCTTCCTTTTCTTTCTTTCTTTTTTTTTTTTAGATTTTTATTAATTTATTTGAGAGGTAGAGTTACAGGTAGAGAGGGAGAGACAGAGAGAAAGGTCTTCCATCTACTGGTTCACTCCCCAGATGGCCACAGCAGCCGGAGCTGCACCGATCTGAAGCCAGAAGCCAGAAGCCAGGAGCTTCTTCTGGGTCTCCCATGCAGGTGCAAGGGCCCAAGCATGGGCCATCTTCTGCTCTCCCAGGCCATAGCAGAAAGCTGGATTGGAAGAGGAGCAGCCAGGATGGGAACTTGTGCCCATATTGGATGCTGGCACTGCAGACAGAGGCTTAGCCACTATGCCAAAGCGCCGGCCCCACTTCTTCCTTTTCAATCTAAATGTGTTTTATTTCTTTCGCTTGTCTTACTGTACTGTTAAGTCCTTCAGTAACAGTACTGCTAAGTTCTTCAATAACAGTACTGATCCTGATCTTTTGGGGAAAACGTTGTCTTTCACCATTAACTATGATGTTAGCTGTAGGTTTTCTATAGATAACTTTTATCAGATTGAAGAAATTCCCTTCTATTCTGACTTTGCTAACTGTCTTAATCATGAAAGGGTGTGGAATTTTGTCAGATGCCTTTTCTGCGTCTTTTGGGATGATCGCATGGTTCTTTAGTGAATGTTAAACTAAACTTGCATTCCTGTCCTTCTTAGGTGTGACGTATTATCCTTGTATGTGGTTGGATTTGACTTGCTAGTACTACATTAAAGAATTTGGTCTAAAGTTTTCCTATAAGGTCTTTGTCTGATTGTGGTATCAGGATAATGCTGGCTTCATAAAGGAATTGAGAAGTGTTTCTGCCTCCTTTATTTTCCAAGAGTTTATGTAGCATTATTTTATCTGTTTTCAATAGATTTTACCAGTAAAATCCATCTGAGATTATATTTTTTTTGGTGGGAGTTTTTAAATTGTGAATTTATTTCAGATTTACTTTATTTTTTCTTTGAAAGGCAGAGTGATAGAGAGGAAGAGACAGAGAAAGATCTTCTGTCCGCTGGTTCACTCTCCAAATGGCTGCAATGGCTAGGGTTGGTTCAGGCTAAAGCCAGGAGCCCAGAACTCCATCTCTATCTCCTACATGGGTGGCAGGGGCCCAAGTACAGAAGTAGAGCAGCCAGGATTCAAACTGGTGCTCATGTGGGCTGCCAGCGTCACAGGTGGCGGTTTAACTCACTGCGCCACAATGCTGGCTGCTCATTTCTTTATTCAGTATAGGGCATTCAGGTGTTCTATTTCTTGTGTCATGTTTGATCATTAGTGTCATTCAAGGAATATTTTTCATTTCATTTAAATTGTTGAATTTATTGACATAAAGTTGCTCGTAACAATTCTCATTATCTCTTTAATATCTCTGTAGGAACTATACTGATTTTCTTTGATTATGTTAGTAATTTGTGTTTTATTGATTTCTAGCTAGATATTTATTAATTGATCTTTTCAAAGAACTTTTAGCTATATTTGATTTATTGTCAGTTTTCTGTATTACTGATTTTTGCTCTTTATCATTATTTCTTTCTACTTTGGGTTTAATTTACTGTTTGTTTTCTAGCTTCTTAAAGTAGAAGCTTATGTCATCAATTTTAGACCTCCCCTTTTTTGTAAAGCTTCTAACTATACATTTTTCTATGACTTCTGTGTAGTCTACACATTTTGATAAGCATTTTTATTTTTATCTTCAAAATATTTTAAAAATTTCTCTTGAGAAAATGTGACCCGTAGATATTTAAAAGTATGCTTTAAAATTTCCAAATATTTAAAGATTTCCTAGACATCTTTCTGTTATTTCAAATTTAATTTTGTTTGGGTTTGAGAACGTATACTGTAGAATTTCAGTCCTCTTAAATTTACTGGAAATTATTTTATGGTTCCACATATGGTCTGTTATAGTGAATATTCCATGTGCATTTATAAAACAGGTGTATCTTGCTGTTGTTAGATGGAATTTTCTGTAAATGTCTATCAAGTTAAGTTGGTTGATAGTGATGTTGTCTTCTTAATGATTTTCTGCCATTTGTTCTAGTACATACTGAGAGGATTGGTGAAATCCTAACTGTCACTGGGGACTTTTCTGTTTTTCCTTACTATTTTGTCAGTGTTTGCCTCATATAATCCTGGACCTTTATTTTTATATGTGCACATTTTTATATGTCTATTTTTATTTGAAAGACAAAGAGACAGAGATCTTTCATCCACCGAATCACTCCCCAAATGCCTGTAGCAAGCCTCTGCTGGGCCAGGCCAAAATCAGGAGCCCAGAACTCCATCTTGTTCTCCCAAGGGACCCAACTCTTTGAGCCATCACTTTTTGCCTCCCAGGATTTGTAGTAGCAGGAAGCTGGAATCAGAAGCAAAGCCAGGACTTGAATGCAGGCATTCTGGTAATGGATGCAGGTGTCCTAACCCATGGCTTAACCACTGCACCAAACACCCTCCCCAGAGGTGTACACGTAAGATTGATATCTTTTCTGTATCTCTTTATGGTGAAATGATTCACTTATCATTATGAACTGTTGCTCTTTATCCTTGGTAAAATTGCTTGTCTGATATTGTAGAGCTGCTTCAGCTTTCTTATGATTACACACCATATCTTTTTGTTTTTTTACTTTCAATATATCTGTGTCTATATTTAAAGTATGTTTTTTATAGGAAGTATATAGTTGGGTCTTTTTTACTTAATCTGAGAGTCTCCGCCTTTTTTATTGAGGTATTGGCAGTATTTATATTTAATTTGTTTATTGAAATAATTAGGCTTAAGTTGGTCATCTTGCTGTTTGGTTTTTATTTGTCCATCTGTTTTGTTTCTTCTTGTCCTATCTTTTGGATTGCTGTTGAAATTTTATTTATGTCCACTATTGACTTATTAATTGTACCTCTAGAGATTATTTTTGAAGATTTTATTTATTTATTTGAGAGGTAGTGTTATAGACAGAAAGGGAGAGACAGAGAGAGGTCTTCTATCCTCTGGTTCACTTTCCAAATGACTGCAATGGCCAGAGCTGGGCTGATCTGAAGCCAGGAGCCAGGAGCTTCTTCCAGGTCTCCCACTTGGTTACAGGGGCCCAAGCACTTGGATCATCCTCTACTGCTTTCCCAGGCCATAGCAGAGAGCTGGATCGGAAGAGAAGCAGCCAGGTCTCGAACCAGCGCCCATATGGGATGCCAGTGCCTCAGGCAGAGGCTTAGCCTGCTACACTCTCCTTTAGAGATTTTAATATACAGTTTTAACTTATCATACTATACCTTCAGATATGATTATGCTACTTCACATACAGTGTAAGGACTTTATAATTTCATTTCCTTTACACTATTTGTATTTCTTTATGCTATTTACACTATTAAACATTTTCCTTTACATTATTGTCATAATTTCACTTATGTATATGTTATAAATGCCACAGTACAGTTACTGCTTTTGTTTTTAAATGTTGACTTGATTTTAAGTACAAAATGTACTAATTTTGAAGCTTCATTGGGGTGGATCTATAATACAGTTTTCATTAGGATAGATGCACTCTTCAAGGCATGCCTTTCTGCTATAGTCCCGTTGGGTGTTCAGCAGGTTTCTGTACTTTGGTTGATGAGAACTTACAGGTCTTCCAGCACTGTGGGAAACCTGGGACTTCTTTAGCTACAGCCACCTGGAAGTTTTTTGTACATTCTTTTGCAGTTTTGCCCTATACTTGTGCATTTTGGTATTCAGCAAGAGAACTAAGTAATTCTCTGTAATACCTGGAGCTCCTCATCTTCCTATGCTTTTCTTCCCTAGATTTGGTCCTACAGCTCAGCTACCCCAGTTTCCTCAACTTAGCAAGTGTATCAGCCTCTGCTTGGCTTCCCCTGCCATGATTTAGACTGTGCCTGTAGGCAGAAATCTGGGGAATATAGGACTCACCTCATTTGTTTGTGATCCTATCTGTTAGCAATCACTGTCTTGGGCAATGTATAGTCTGTCTGTATTTTATCTCATTTTCTAGTTGTTTATTGTAGTGCAAACATAGTTCTGATCTTATTTATTCCTTTATGTGTCTTCCAAGGCTTTTTTTAATCTTGAGCTTTTTCTTTCCATTGTTTTCTTGCAGCTTACTGATTGAAGAGATCCTGTTGTTTGTTCAGATTTTGCTTGTGCATCATGTGTATAATTTTACGTGTTCCTATCTTATAACTTGTAGAGTGATAGGTGGATCTAGAACAATGTTGGCACTGCTAACCATTTGCGGCCAGATAATTTTTGGGGGAGGGGATGAGGGCTGTCCTGGGCTTGTAGGCTGTTCAGCAGCATCCCTGCCTCTACCCACTAGATGTCAGTAGAACGCTCCTCCCCAGCAGAACAACCAGAAGGCTCTAGACACTGTCAAATGCTCTTAGGCATTCTGTGACAAGGAGGCCGCCTAAACGACACAGTCAGCTCTGAGAATATGAAGACACCTACCCAGCAGAATTAACAATACTGGTGATGTTACCTCTGCAGATAGGAAGATTATCATCTGTTCAGTCTGGAACCACATGCATTTTGAAAAGACACTAGAAGAGAATTTAGGAATATCTAAATTGAGGTGCACAGAATGACTGACTCAAGAACAATGTTATAGAGATGGTGAAGGGAAGTTCTGTTTGAGAAGGAAGAATATTAGAGACAATAAAAATATAAAATGTAAAAACATAAGCAATTTCAATTATGTTGTTCTAAGAAATGCTTTCCTGCAACTTGTTAAACAATTTAAGATGCTGGACTTCTATAATAGGTACGTTGATGATTTTAAACATTTTTTGAGCACTTCACAATTTTATTATAAACCAAGAATTTTGGATTTGCAGAAAGGTGTATTGCAATAATGTACATTTTATACTTGAAATATATTTTTGTGATATAAAGTCACTTTAAACAAAATACAAGTCAGGGAATTAATAAGATAATCTTTTAAAGTGACTACGATTTTTGCAAATATTTGCAGGTGTCATCCTTTGGGAGAAGGCTGGCATATAATTAATCTTTTTAAACAGAAAAGATTTGTGAATTGGATTGAGATTGAGAGATTTCTCAATATTTCCCTTACAACTCACATATAATTTAGCCATTTAAAGTTCAGTGAAGACCTCAATGTTGGCTTCTGTGCACCTTAGTGTTGCTGTTTGGGAATGGTTCAGCCTCTGATATGCAGGGTATTGAGAATAACCCAGAGAAGATATGGGTGGAGGGGCAGGGAGCCACGTTGCTTCCTTGAGTTTAGTGTTGTCCCTTCAGTGGCTTCCTGACTGTCCATGGTGCATTATTCTCCAGTGAGATATCAAGAAAAATTTTCCCCCAGTATTCCTAGGGCATTTGATCTTGCTACAGTTAGGTGTAATGTTAAATGTGTGCATTTTTAAAATTGAATTTGAAAAATAATTGTGGAGCCAGGTAATTAAGTGGCTTCATTCTCATATTTATATTTTCCAGGCAACAACCTGGGGGCCTGATTGGCTTCATTTCCCCCAGAACTGTTTGCTTGTATGAAGGAAGTATCCCTCTTCCTGCTCTCTGTCAGCAGGTGGTCTTTCTCTCTCTCTATCATCTGTCCCTGTTATCTTATCTTGGTCTCCATCTTATTTTTATTTTCTCTTTCTCTCTGCCTCACCTTGTCTGTGTCTTTCCCTGTCTTTGGTCTTCTCTATTCTTGCCCTCTCTCCCCTCCACAATTGTCCCTCTGTGCTCTCTGTCACTGTCACACGCCACCTCCATGGCTCACACCCCTTCTCTCCACCAGGAATTGTTCATATTGTCAGTGACATTGCCAGTTCCATTTCAGCCAGGAATACATCCTCTTTATTAAGGATAATGGCAAGATAAGGTAAACAGAGAATAATGTATTTAAAAAGGGACTTAGGAGGTATTGGAGGTTGAGGGACTTCCTCAGATTTCCTTCCAAAGGCCTTCCATAGGACCTAAGTGTAGTTCCACCGCTCCAGCCCCCTTTCGGCCTGGGGCTCCCTTCTCATGAGTTTGCTTCAGCTCTGGCATCGCAGGTTTCCATGGCGAGAGTCCTTGGTACATTTTTCTTTCTCAGTGTGGTCTGGAGGAAGTTTGGTTTGAGGTTTCCTGAGTATTTGTAGCATGTTCTTGCACTGTTGTGTTTGGGGTTTGAAGGGCTAAATTTGAGTAAATTGATTCTGGAAAAACCCAGGGTAGAGCTACAGCAACCCAGGAGCGGAGCGTTTTCATCCGTCCCTTCCCCAGGTAGCGCGTGGGGGACCGCATTCATTTCCGCAAGGTGGTCTCTGCCTGTGGTGGCTCTCCCCTGGCTGCTCCCTTTCCTCTCGCTCTCGCGGGAGTTGCTTTCGTGGCACTGGCTGCCTTCACCCGCTTTTGCCCCCCGCCTGCGTCCCTCAGTTTCTCCCAGAGTCGCCTCTGGGATCTCTCGGGGGAGCCCCAGCTCTGCTCGCGTGAGGGCTGCGGTGCGGGAACCAGGTGCGTGCGCGCGCGGCCACGTGCCTTTTCTCAGGCTCGCTGCTCTTCGCGAGGCCGGGTGAGTGCAGCTGAAGAAAGTTAGGCCTAGGGGACGGCTTCGCCTCTGCAGAGGGCTTGCGGAAGCCTGGTTTTGAGGTCTTTTGATTCTCTGGAAGGGCGTTGGGCCAGCTCCGTGTTCCACTTTTACCCGTGTGGCCCCACCAGTCTCGTTCCCCTCAAGGGGGTCCTGAGAAGTACCTCGTAAGGTAGGGAGATAGCTCAAGTGTCAGGTGACTTTTCCCCGGGTCGCTCCGCCGTTAGCCGCGCCAGGCCGACGCGTCGCGCGACGTGGGACACAGGGTCCGGCCAGGCGCCGCTGACAGCCGGAGCCCCGCGCCCGCGAGCCGCCGCCCCCACCTGCCGCGGACGCCCGAGCCCCGCCCCCGGCAGCGCGGGCCAATGGGCTGGGCCCCGGGGGGCGGGCCGCGGCGGGGGCGGGGCGTCCGTGGCGGGGCGGTCGTGGCGGTGGCTGCAGGGGCGGCGGCGGCGGCGGCGGCGGCGGCGGCTTGGCCGGGGGTCCGCCGGCCGTGCGTGGGGGATGGGGGCGGCGGGCTCCGGCCCTCGGCGGCGGCGGCGGCGGCCGTGAGCGCGGGGCGAGCGTCCGTGTTGGGGACGCGCGATGGAGCACCACGGTGAGTGAGTGAGTGCGGGGCGGAGGCGCTCGCTCCGGGCTGCGTTCGCCCTCTTCAGCACCCGCGAGTTGCCATCTGGGCTGCGCGCCGCGCGGGGTACCGGCACCCACGGGCCTGGCCCGGGGTCCCTGGGGAGGCTGGGACCGGGGCGCGAGACGAGGCGGGCGCCGATGCGGTGGCGGTCGTTAGGCGGGGAGCCGCGCGCGGACCACCCTCCGCACAGGTCGGGGTTCCCTTCCCTCTTCGCGCGGGCACACGGAGGCGCTAAGCCTGTGCGAGCTCCCAGCGCAGAGACCTAAGCGCGGCGCGCTGCCCAGACCGTGCGCGGGCTGCAGGCGGGGTCCTGCTGCGTCGCCCCGCTCCCGTGGGGCGCTCCTCCCCGAGACACTAGGATTTCTGTCTTGAGGTGGAGAAGGGGTGTTGCGTTTCGAGGCCGCCTCATTCTCAGCGGCGTGTCCCAGTTGTTTTGGACGTGTCTGGGGACTTGACGGTTGGAACTCAAAACACGATTTTTTCTTGGAGGGACGAGCCCTAGACTGAGACGTTTCAAGGTGGAGCCCTAGTGACTGACGAGCCTCCTGTCTCTATGTTTATCTTATTTTTTTAAAACTCTTTCTCAAGATGGAACTGGTCTCATACCTGTGGGGAGGGCAGGGTTTGCCTGCTCCAGGCGGGAGCGGAGCGCTCTTTCCCCTTTATCAGTGTCCTGATGGTAATCTGCTGTTGGTGCCGGATCTTTTGTGCGTCCCTATCTACGTGGGCTGTCCTCCTTGGTGGCTCCATTCTTCCCCCGGAGTTGAAGTCCGGCACAGGGAACGTGCGCTTTTGCATTGTGTGGTTCTGGCCGCCCGGAGGAGAGCCCTGCCGGCCAGGAATGCTAGACATCCTGGAGGCGTGGGAGGCTGGGCAGCTTCCTCTCCGGAGCGTGCTACGTTCAAACTGCGCAGGAATGAAGTGTATGTGTGTCGCACGCCTGCCTTTAGAATTGTTTGCCTGATACTGGTGAGCTCTTTCTGACATGTCCCTATTCTGGTTGTGCGGGGGAAAACATTTTCAAAATATAAGCGAAGAACTTCAGAATGACCTCTTCTGATGTTTAAAGAATCTTGAGGTGGATCCTTCCCAAATCAGAAGTTGTGCTGAAATAGCAGATTGCTGAAATATCTGGCAAGCTTTCCTCAGGTAGAAATAGTAAGACGGGAACCACTAAGTGCAGATATTTGGGGGCAGTTTTCCACTTGCATTCAATGAGAGTGCGGGTTCTGTCTGTACCTTCTGTGGGCAGTGTATGTGAGATATGGGTCATTTAATTAACATAGGCTACCAGAGTCTTGGAAAATCCACATTTTAGGGGCCAGGAAGTTTGTACCCACATTTCTAGTGCAAATATCACTTAGAATTTAGAACATACAGTGAAAGGCATTTACACTTACTACAGAATTGTTTGAGAAGTGGATAATTCATGTTTTTAATGCTGATTGTGTGAACTTGGAAGAGATGAACAAGAATTAGTTTCACAAATATTTTGCTCAACATGCTGTTTGTGCAGCTCAGACTTTATTTGGAAGCCTTCTGGTAGCTTTCCAGGAAGTCAGTTAAGTTTTGGGAATTGTTTCCTGACCTATATTTCTTAACAATCTACCAGTATATTGTGAAGAATCCTCATCTTGTTTATTAAAATATGTTCAAAAAGAGAGTCTCCCAAAATAAAGCACTGCTAATAATAATAGCTATAACAATTATTTGGGTCTTCATGATGAGCTAGACACTGCATTAAGCACTTTCCATGCATTATTACCTAATTTAATAAAAGCACTGCTTGTAGCTGTTAGTAACTACATTTTATGTTATCGCCAACTGAGATTATTCATTTTAGCACAAAGGAAAGTGTATATTGTTTCACAGTCTCATATCTAGATTTCAGTTATGAAAGCTTGTCTTTTTTTCTAAATCACTGTCAACTTTACTGATACTTGAAATAAAAATATATCTCATTTATAATAAAAAATATTTAGATCTCAACTGTCAGGAAAATATTTTTCATTATGAAAAAAATTTTTTTAAATCATTTTTGTTTAAAGCACTTACCATAACCTCTTTGGAAGCTCCACAGCACAAAGATATACATGCAGCACTTAAGGAAAACTTTACATTTTTTAAAAAGAATATAAATTGGAAAGAAACTTCTGTATACAATCAAAGGAGAGTCAGAGCTCAGATCTGAACTTAGCTGATAAAGGCAGATAATCTGAAGAGTTTTCATTTGGAAGTCCAGTCAGAGTCCCTAAGTCTTGTTTTGTAAGAGGTGACAGTGTAGCTGGAAGTTTCAAGCCACCAAACCAAAGCAGCTTTGATTTCTGGGTGTCTAGTAGTAGCTTCCTTTTCTGCAACATTGAAAATAGAACCCACAGTTTTGGCACTTTGGGAATGACAGGTGGGCACTTAGGATCCCCATGTTAGGAAGGTAACGTGAGAGGCTGATGCCGTGTTGTAAGCCTGAGGGTGACTTTTCAGCTGTCTGTAGGACCCCTGTGTTTTCCAGCTGTGTTTGTGTCAGATCGCTGTCTTGTCTACTTTCGGTATCTGCTGCACCTCATACACAGAGTTCTGTGAGAAACTTAAGGTTGGGGGTTAAATCGGAACACAGATCGTTGTCCTGGTGAGGACTATTGCTGGCCAGATAGCTTTCCGATGGCAAGTGCTTCATAATTCAGTTTTCCTTTCTTTATGAAACTGTACAGTAGAGAACCAGGAACAGAATTAAAACCACATACATACTGGCAGGACAGATGCTGCCATCTTTCTGATGGGCAACAATTGATAGCATGGCCAATTGGGTCATCTTAGTATTACCTCACCTTGGATTGTATAAGAGATGTGTATTAGCTCCCCAGATTGCAGGAGAGGCCGCACGTGGAATTTTGACCTGCAAGAGTAAAACTAGTCCCTGTTCAACAGAAGAATATCAGGGCAGTAGAATCCCACTGGCTGGGTTCGCTGTTAAGAGTGAACATTGGGAAGGGTTGAAGTAAATGGCACAGCCATTAGGTTTGCTTCTAGTCCACATCTTACATGAACAGTGATAACCCAGTGATCCAAACTTGGCCTCTTCTCTGTTCTATAACGATCTTGCAAAGTACATCTGCATCAAAATGTCTAATATTCTTTCAGAATATTGGGAAACTTAAAATTCCAGGGCAGTACTGGCCACTGGTAGCATTTATGACTAATTATAAGCTAGTTATAACTAATTATCTTCTGGTAGATCTTGTGAATGTCTATTATAGGACATTACTTTAAAATCAAGCTTGTTCTCACTGTCTTCACATTTGGGGTTGACATTTTTGTCTCCTAGGGTCTTCATTTGTTCTGCAGTGGCTATGTCTGTGTTCCTAATCCCTTGCTGTCACGCCCACCTCTCCCCACCTATTGGTGCGGCGATTCCTCCTCGTGCTTAGTCGCACTTTCATCCTTGCCTTCTGTGGGTGTCCAGGTCCCAGGCCCCTGGCTCCAAATCAGCCTCTACAACCCACTAGACGGCCGGAAGCCCCACAGGGTCTCCATCACTCCAGGTCCCAAAAGCTTGGAATCAGTTTGTTGTAAACATGTTTCTCGATTGTAGTGTTTCCTTTTTCCGGTTTGAAATATGAAAATATATATAACAAAATCAGCACATTAATCATAATGCCGACCAACTGGAGACTATACTCCTATCTAATTCCTTGGTTTGTCTCCACCCCCGTGTGTGTGTGTGTGTGTGTGTGTGTGTGTATGCCCATGCGTGTTTAACAGGCTTATACTAAATCTTGTCTAAAAGTGCTCAATGTTTTTGAAATACTTCTACAATTTTGAGTTTCCCATTTGATGCATAAATTCTTTTTGCAGATTGCTTTGTTTAAAACGTACGTTTGTCTTTCACTTTTGTACCATCTTTTTCAGTGATAGTGACCAGTTCTCCAATTCACTACATTTAAAAACTGTCGGAAGTATGTAGAATGACTTTATTAAGTAAACTGCTACAGTGCTGAAGTTTGTTGGCTAATTAGCCTTCTCAAATAGTGTTTTAGAAGAGAGCTGCCCAGACAAGGCTCTAAAATTTTTTATTTTGTCTTGTTTATTTTTGTTAGTGGGGAGGGAGACTTAGATATGATTATTGCGCTCAAAAATTGCCCTAGGTTCACTTTAGAAATTATTTACACATTTAAGAACTAATGTTAGATAGGTTTGAAACTAGCTTAAGTATAGAAATTACACTTTCAAAAATAATTTGAGATTAAGACAAAGATATTGAATAAAGAACTTTAAAAGCTATTAGATTAATGGGACATCCTATTTAACAATCAAAAGAAATAATAAAAAAAAACTAAGTTTGATTTCAGTTTTATGTAATCTATTTCGCTTCATGTGCCCTTTTTTTGGATTTTGGAAAGATAGCATTTAGAGATAGACTTTTTAAAAAGAATTCTATTTTTTCCTTAGAAATACTGCAGCAACCTGGAGTTAAGTATAGTTGTTTCTATAAAAATTGAAACTTGATAAGCCCATTATTCTTTCTGCAGACCCATTGTTCATTTTGCAAATAGTTTTTTGTAATTCTTCTGTCATATGCCAGGCACTGTGCTGAGCAGAGAACAACACATGGTTAGCAAAAATCAAGACATAGTCTTGATTTCCTTGAAGTTATAGTCTAGATAGGATGGCCTGAATCATCTGTTTGAACTGTGATAAGTGTAATGATGAAAGATACAGGCTACCATAGAGCATGCATGCAGTAGGAGATTCTGCTTCAGTTTAATGATAGTGGTTATTGGAAAGTGCGGGTGGGTGGTCCAGGAAGGTTTCTTTTAGAAGTTGATCTTAAAGCTGAGATCAGAATGAAGAAAGGAAGGAGTCTTTCAGACAAATAAAACTGCCTGTACAATCCTCAGTACAGTAGCAGAGACAAGAGACAACAGTAATTTACTGGTATTGTAGCAGTAGAGATAGAAGTGGATAGACTAGAGAACTGTGGGTCGGGAAAGAAATAAATCGATGGAGTTGAATGAGTGAATGATACAGTAGTATGTGTTTACACATTACCAGGAATTAATAAAGATTGAGCATCCCATCTGAAGTGTCAGATGTCAGAGTTTTTCGGCTCTTGGAATTTTTGCATTGATAATGCCAGTTGAGCACCCTAGATCCGAAATCCTCAGTGCTGCAACATCTCAGACTTTCAGAGTGTCATCTCAGCACTCAAGAAGTTTGGGGTTTTGGAGCATTTTGGATTTTGAATTTACAGAGTAAGGATGCTCAGCCTCTATTAAACAACCTCACAGAAATCCATAGTCATACTACCATTTTGAAAGTATCCAAATATTCAAGACAAAATCATAGAAAACCCTCTTAGTGATAATGCTTGAGCTATCTAGTTCTTCTGCTCATTTCTTATTTGGTTTTTACGAAGTTCAAGGACTTTTTATTCTGGAAAGGTAAAATGAGGATGAAGAGGAAACAAGCTAGGTTTTCTTGAGTTCCACCTGTACCAGGTTAGGCATTTTAACGTAAGAAACCTTTTACTTTCGTGATCTGTTTTAATTCTCACACAAGCGAGAAAAGTAAATTGCATGGGTCCACGTCTAGAAAATACTAGAGCCATGATTTAAATTTTAAGTTTTTCTCATACTGAAAGATTGCCTACTTTGCTGTCCTGAGAGTCCTATAATCTGATAATCATCATACATGTATTTGTTTAACCAATCAAGCTTTGTCAGGTTAGCAGACAACCCTAGAACTTGTTTTTGACAAAGAAATATTTCATTGATGGGAATTGACAAGCTGGGGTTCGTGTTTGTGTGGGTGTGTGTGCACGCGCGCACATGTGTGAGAGAGAAAGAGACTGGGGTTAGGGGAGGGTAGGGGTGGTGGGGTGAGTGAGAACTACCTGTAACTGGACTTTGGTATGTTGGACACTTTATACTGTGCTTCATTTAATCCTTATACTAATCTCCTGAGATAGATGTTACCAGGGTATTGTTCCCATTTTATAAACGAGCGTACAGAGGAGATGATTAACAGCTTGTAATATCATATGCCGCAAATGATGGAAGACAGTTTTGAAAATAGGTGTTTCTTTTTTCCAAGCTCATTTCATCTTTAGTTTTGAAGATAATGTCATGGGGGAAGAATACGACTTTCTACTAAGTGATGTTTCAGAACAGCATTTGCAGTTTTAGAAAGTTCCACTATCTAGGAATTGAGAGGAAGTTTAAAGAGCATGATTTTGACATCAAGGTAGATCTAAGTTTAAGTCTCATGTAATTATTATCAGTTGAGAGCTTAGACAAAATCGTAAGTTCTAAATCTCAGATTGCTCGCCTGTGAAATGAAAAGAACACTAGTTTGCATATCACAGAGTCATCGGGATTTTTGGCACTTAATAATGGAAGCTGCTGTTATTAGTGGTACAGTGCTTATTTTTAAAATTTTAAAATAGAATGCTGAGGTGGGCTGTGGCTAATATAAATAAATTAATTAATATAAAAATTAATATAATGTTTCCTTGTCTGATGGAGCATTTGTGTTTTTCTCTCTTTGTTTCCTGCCCACTGAAGGATTTCAGTTTTTCTGACCGGTAAATGAAAGGATGCTTGCTCACAAACAGAAAAAGACAAAGAAGAAACGTGTTTGGGCATCAGACCAACTGTCTACTGATGTTACAGCTTCTGAAATGGGGCTCAAGTCCATAAGTTCCAACTCCATATTTGATCCAGATTACATCAGGGAGTTGGTGAATGATATCAGGAAGTTCTCCCATATGTTACTATATTTGAAAGAAGCTATTCTTTCAGGTTTGTCAACTATTTTCTCTTTCTGTTCTTTCTGTGGAATTTTCAGTGCCAGGGCCCCTGTAGATAAAGACGCACACAGTGGGAGGAGCAGGGAATTCTGCTTCACTTATCTTACGACCCCTTATTTTTTAAATGGCCAAATGTTTGGCATTTACAATGTAAACTAATTTATAACAATAGTGGCATACAGAATAGAAACTTTGAAATGTGTTAGAGAATAAGAGGACAAAAAAATAAAAAAGATCAGTGTTTGATTCCCTGCATTTGTGTCTGTTTGAAATAGGAAAATTTGAGATCATTGAGCTCTTAACTTTGATAATGTTAACGTGGTTCACTGATTGGTCTTCAATAAGGGGACTAGTGTTTATAATTTACATTGTTGACACTTTTACCTAAATTCAGTTTTGAATATTGTCAAACTTAATTTAAAATGACTTCGTTGAGTGATTTTTTTTCCTCAAAAATCAAGCATAACTCTGTTTTGATCTGTAACCTTGAAAAATTATTTCATTTTAATTGAGAGAGAGAGAGAATCTTCTGTCTGCTGGTTCACCTCCAAGTGTACGCTGCAGCCGAGATCTCAGAAGTCATCTGGGTCTCCCACATAGGCAGCAGTGACCCGTGTGCTTGAGGCATCCCATGCTGCCTCCTGGGGTGCACACTGACAGGAAGCTGGCGTTAGAAGCACAGCTGGAACTTTTAACTCAGGCACCCTGATGTGGAATGCAGGTGTCTCAAGCTGCATCTTCAGCACTGAGGCAAAGCCTGTTCCTGTAATTTCTTCTTGAATAAGGGATAATCACAAAATTTATTCTGTCTAGGTCAGGGATGTGGGCCACATAAGGCCCACAGATCATTTGGTCTGGCCCTGCAAGGCAGCTGCCATCAGGACTCAAAATTCAGTACATCTACAGCAGGCCAATGTTGAAGTTGATCATTTTGGATGGTCCACAGATACTATAAATATCCAAATGGCCCTTGGCAGAAAAAAGGTTCCCAATCCTTGGTTTGGTTAGGAATGGATAATGGAGCACAAGACTTGATTGTTTTTGCAGTATAGGAATATATATTTTTCAACTTCTACTGCCTTTTAATATCCAAATTTGATGGCAGTGATAAGAGATACAATTTCTGTTTTTTCATGATAAATTCATTTCCATATTCATATGGTATGTTTACATTTAGAAAATGACAGTTCTCAATGTAATTTATGTGAGACCTCCCAAGTCTTCATAGAAATTAATGAGTTTTCAGTAAATATTTCTATGTATGTAAATTGTGTATTCATTTTTTGAGGTACATTTTGAAAAACAAACTAAAACCACAACTTGTGCTGATACTAAATTTAAGTCTATTTCTAGGGTGGGTGTTGAGCCTAGTGATTAAGATGCCTGCATCCTATATCAGAGTGCCCGAGTTCTGTACACAGCTTCGGCCCCTGACTCCAGCTTCCTGCTAATATGGACTTTGGGAGGCAGGGGTGTGGCCCATGTACGGGTTTCTGCCAGCCACGTGGAGACTTGGATTGAGTTCTCAGTTCCCAGACTCTGCCCAGCTTGGTGCAGCCATGCTGGCATTTGGGGAATAAACCAGAAGATGGGAGCTCTGTGTCTTGCCTCTCAATTACATACAAATATATATACATGAATTTATTTCTAACCTAATTTGATTTTGGGGTGAAATATCCAAAATGACTAGAATTGAAGCTTCAGATTTTAGTTCTCAAATTTCCCTTAAAGCAAGAATCACATAGGTCATTATCTAGAAACTATATTAGAAAAGAAATTGCTTACACTTCCCTTTATTTTAATAGCTTGATTTTGATGTCTAATTATGATGAGTGATTAAATGGCAATAAAGTTATCTTACTGTGGAAAAATATCTTAAATATGTTAAGTATTATATTGGTAACAAATTTCTTAACAAAATGACACATCTGTCATTTATTTAAAGAAGGATGATTTTGTAGTAAAGGTTTGTTTTTAACAGTTAATTTTTTAAAATTTACACACAGTAAAATATATTCTTTTTAATGTACAGTTAATTAGTTTTAAGGTGAATTTTAAAGTGATATATTAGCTGGCAAATTATTGACCTTAATATAGGATAAAGCTTGATTTTATTTATGTATCAATTTAAATAAGTTTTCAGTGATATAAATAAAATTTTTAGTTAGGATTTTTATGTTTTCATTTTCCTTAGGAGATTTATAAGTTTTAGAATTTATACTCATTAAAATGCTCATCTTGTTTCACAGAGTAAAATACTGGTAATTTAAAAAAAAAGTTTTATATCCAAAAAAAAATTTTTATATGAGTTTCCTTTTCTGAGTAGATAGAGAATAGGAACAGAATTGAAAGCTGATCTTAGGTGAGCAAAGAGAAAATGGTAATAAATGGTAAGATACACAAGGAGACTACCACTTGAGAGAAAAGGATATGTATGGAAGTATATTAATTCACTGAAATTTAATTTTAAAAATGTGTGAGGATGTTATCCTTTTAATAAGAAAGCCAGACAGGTGTTTGGCACAGTGGTTAAGATGTTGCTTGGGACGCCTGCATTCCATTTGGAATTCCTGGGTTTGAGTCCCTTGGCTCTGCACCTGGGAGGCAGCAGGTGGTGGCTCAAGCACTTGGGTCCCTACCACCCACGTGGGACTCAGATTGAGCTCCTGGATCCAGCCCTGGCTGTTGCAGTCTTCTGGGAAGCGAACCAGCTGATGGAAGTTCTGTCAGTCTCTGTTTTTCAAATCAATAAAACCAAAATAAGTTGTTTTTTTAAATCAAGAAAAAAAAAGAAAGCCAGTACTTCAAAAATTAAAGAACAGATTGTGCCACCCGTAATTTAAAAAGCTAGTGAATTATTTTTTAAAAAAAGGAAAACCAGCCGGCGCCGTGGCTCAATAGGCTAATCCTCCACCTTGCGGCGCCGGCACACCGGGTTCTAGTCCCGGTTGGGGCGCCGGATTCTGTCCCGGTTGCCCCTCTTCCAGGCCAGCTCTCTGCTATGGCCAGGGAGTGCAGTGGAGGATGGCCCAGGTGCTTGGGCCCTGCACCCCATGGGAGACCAGGAAAAGCACCTGGCTCCTGGCTCCTGGCTCCTGCCAGGATCAGCGCGGTGCGCCGGCTGCAGCGGCGGCCATTGGAGGGTGAACCAACGGCAAAGGAAGACCTTTCTCTCCCTGTCTCTCTCTCACACTGTCCACTCTGCCTGTCAAAAAAAAAAAAAAAAAAAAAGGAAAACCTATTTTTTGCATCACCAATGTTTATTAGTATGCAGTGGCAGGAAATTTTCATTAGGTACCTTTGTATTAATTTTAATGCTTAATTTTTCACTTAAAAGAATGATACTGAATTTTTGGTGTTGCCTATTACTTTTTACATTTTTATTTGTTCTTATTTTTTTGAAAGGCAGAGGCAGATAGAAACTGAGAGAGAACATTTCCATTTGCTGGTTTACTCCCCAGGTGCTGGAAACATCCAGGGCTGGGCGATAGCCAGGAGGCCAGAACTCCCTCAGGCTCTCCCATGTGGGTGGCAGGTACCCAAGTTCTTGAGTCATTATCTGCTCCCTTCCAGGGTGTGCATTAGCAAGAAACTGGATTTGGAAGCGGAGCAAAGATTTAGACAGTACTCCAACTTGGGATGTAGATTTTAATGCAGTTGGCTGCACCTAACAGATCCTCTTGTTTATTACCTTTTAATCTACATCTTGTTGCTGTTAAAAAGCTAAAGAGTTAGTTAGCTTTTAAGAATAAAGAAATTTAGAAGCATACTGTCACCTTTTGGTTTGATCAGGATATCATTTCTGTGTGCACTTTATCTACCTGTAATAAGCCAGTGGTGTGCGAAGTCATTTGGGTATGGCCTCAGGTGTTTAAGCATATTGTGGAGGGTAGACTTAGATGAATAGCCTTGTGATTAGTTTATGAGCACATTTTTTTGTTCTTCCCCAAACTAATTATAGAAATGATACATAATTGGATGTGCTGCTCTTTATTTTACAGAGTGCTTTCAAATACACACACAGTTAATCACTCCATCCCCACAAAGGCAGGTACTTTGAGCTCCATTTCACAGATGGGATGTGGGTATAACTTGGATGGTGGGATTTTTGTCAGCCTCTTACTGCTGAGAGGTAATGGCCCCACTTGGAACACAGAGGTCATCGGTGCAGAATGGGGTGTTCTCTGCATGCTGCCGCAGCTGCGTCACATGGAGGTGCTCTGCAGAAAGCGCTGCTCAGGCTTTGTATTTCATTCGCCAGCTGTGTTCCGTGGGAATTAGCTGGAGCTGTACTGCCCAGTAGTGGCCACTAACCCTATGTGGCTATTTCAATTTTTTTTTTTTTTTTTTTTTTTTACAGGCAGAGTGGACAGTGAGAGAGAGAGACAGAGAGAAAGGTCTTCCTTTGCCGTTGGTTCACGCCCCAATGGCCGCCGCGGCCGGCGCACCACGCTGATCCAATGGCAGGAGCCAGGAGCCAGGTGCTTTTCCTGGTCTCCCATGGGGTGCAGGGCCCAAGCACCTGGGCCATCCTCCACTGCACTCCCTGGCCACAGCAGAGAGCTGGCCTGGAAGAGGGGCAACCGGGACAGAATCCGGCACCCCGACCGGGACTAGAACCCGGTGTGCCGGCGCTGCTAGGCGGAGGATTAGCCTAGTGAGCCGCGGCGCCGGCCGGCTATTTCAATTTGATTAAAACTTCAAATTTGGCTCCTTTTGCCACTGCCACATTTCAAATTCTCAGTAGCCAGATGGGCATATTAGGCAGTGAACATACAGAAAATTTCCATCATTGCAGAAATATCTGTTGATTAGTGCTGGTATAGACTTTTGGTCTTTATTAATATTAAGAATATTGAAATGGATTCTTAAGCTATACATGCTTTAATTTTTATAGCATTTAAAGGAAACCTGGAAGTTGTTATTAAAGAAATCTTTTTTAAAAGATTTATTTATTTATTTGAAAGAATTAGGGAGAAAAGGAGAGACAGAGATCTTCCATCCACTGATTCACTCCCCAGATGACCACAATGGTCAGGGTAAGGCCAGGCCAAGTTAGGAGCCAGGAGCTTCCTCCAGGTCTCCCACATGTGTGCAAGGGCCCAAGCACTTCGGCCACCTTCCACTGCAGGTACATTAGTAGGGAGCTGAATTGAAAGCAGAGTAGCCAAGACTCCCAGCTGACACCCATATGGGATGCTGGCTCTGCAGATGGCGTCTTAACCTGTGCCACAGTGCTGGCCCCAGTAAAGAACATTTTACATACTAACAGGGGTTCAGTTGAAATTCCCTTTCTTAAATTGCCTTAGACCATGTAACTTTCTCACTCTTCATTGATTGAAATCAACATAGCATTTTCTAGGCAGATTGTACAGTTTGGTTAAATTGATGGTAGAAGATGGCAGGAAAAGCTCTGGACAGGCTCATGATCTAGGCTCTAGGAACAGTTCTGCTGTTGACTAGCTTTGCGATAGGATTTTAGTCTTTCACTTTTTTGTGAAGAACAAGGCATTTACAACAGATGTTACCCATTTTACGATTCTGTGATTCAGAATTTGATGGGAGTTAAGGATTGTACGTTGTTCAGAATATTGATAGTTTAGAGCCGAAGGGCACAGTTACGTATCTGTTTTCAAACTAGTAATGCATTTTAGATGCGCTTTTAGTTTCTGGGATTCTTATGTGAATTTAATGATAACTCTCTTAAACGTGATGCTGATGAAAATTTCCTAAGTGAGAATGTTAAAGCTCACACTGCAGTGGTTGTTGGGGAGGAGCTGAATAGAGAAAAAAAAGAAAGAATAAGAAGACTTGTTGCCCAGTAGGGGTAAGATATCTGTGCAGTTTATCTTTGTTTATTTTTTTATTTACAAATGAAAAAGGAGAGCTTACTAGTGAAGATCAGAGAACTGAAAATACTCCATTTTTGCTTTCCTCAAATAAGTGAAAGAGTTCAGTGTTTTCCCTTCTGCTTATCTCTAGGAGGAGGTTACCTTGTAGTCTTACACAAATAGCAGATGTGGAATTTAAAGTTTTAGATCTCTAGCCAGTATCATTAAAGGTGAATTATGAGTAATTACAGAGCTAAACCCTCTTAAATTAAAATGCTGAAGGCACTCACTTATGCATATGCACTTTGTGTTTAATTATAACATTGTAGATTAATATAATCATATGTCCAGTGTAAGTGCCAATTCAGGTATATGGTTGTCCCCTGAAAAATAACAAGTAACAGATTGCTCCTGGAATTCCAAGTAACAAATCTATAAATGTTCTTCTGGCTTATACAGTAATTTGAAAGTCTGTCTTGGTGACTTCCGCATTTCCACGTGGAACATTATGTCAGGAAAAGCAAAAATCTGAGGCTTTGAAAAGTGCAAGGTTTTTGTATTGGGCTAGAAAAAATGATAGCAAAATATCTTCTGCTGCTGCTCAGTGCTTGCAAGTGTTGATTGACACTGTAAAATATATTTGAAAGAAAAAGAACAATTTAATACCCCCTGTAGCTTTCTGTTTTTGATTATATAACACTATTTTTTTTAAATAATTATTTTATTTATTTGAAAGGTAGAGTAAAAGAGAGGTAGAGGCATAGAGAGAGGTCTTCCATCCACTGGTTCACTGCAGTGCCGGTATCCCATATGGGCACTGGTTCAAGTCCTGCCTGACTCCACTTCTGATCCAGCTGTGCTATGGCCTGGGAAAGCAGTGGAAGATGACCTAAGTCCTTGGGTCCCTGCAGCCAGTGGGAGACCTGGAAGAAGCTCCTGGCCCCTGGCTTAGGATTAGTGCATCTCTGGCCATTGCAGAAAGTTGGGGAGTGAACCAGTGGATGGAAGATCTCTCTCTCCTTCTCTCTGTGCCTCTCTGTAGTTCTGCCTTTCAAATAAATAAATCTTTTTTTTTTTTTTAAGATTTTATTTATTTATTTGACAGGTAGAGTTACAGACAGTGAGAGAGAGAGACAGAGAGAAAGGTCTTCCTTCTGTTGGTTCACTCCCCAAATGGCTGCAATGGCTGGATCTGTGCCTATCTGAAGCCAGGAGCCAGGTGCCTCCTCCTGGTCTCCCATGCGGGTGCAGGGGCCCAAGGACGTGGACCATTTTCTACTGCTCTCCCAGGCCATAGCAGAGAGCTGGACTGGAAGAGGAGCAGCCGGGACTAGAACCGGCACCCATATAGGATGCCGTCGCCACAGGCGGAGGATTAACCTAGTGTGCGCCACAGCGCCAGCCCCAATAAATAAATCTAAAAAAAAAGAAACCCAGTTTTGTAGATGCATTTGATTTTTTTTTCCTAGGGTGGATATAGGAGAATATGTAAATATTATTTTAGACAAACTTGAGTGTTAATTTTACAGTGACTCTCAATTAACTTTCAGCATCACCATGTGCATGAAAATTTGTAAAATATTAGCAATATTAGTTTGTTAGTTTCAGCTGTGTACTGCTCTGTCCTGTTGTAGAAGTAAACCTCTTTAAAGTGATTCCTAGTGGATATCACTTAGAAGTTAATAATGACTGTTACAGGGTTGTGGTTTAGTGAGTAGAAGGCAAGAAATGGATCTTCAAAGTGTGAAATACAAGTAGCTCATTTATTACACCTGTTCCGGTTCTTGGGGAATGGAGTGTCTTGTACACTTGTCCAGAATAGTCTGCCAAGTTAGCACCATTTAATAAGGACTGGCATATTAACTGGAAGGTAAATCCTGTTAAATCCCAGATGGCAGAGTACCCACCATTCAGCTGTAACCCTTTCATCATGTGGTAAACAGAGCTGGTGGTGGGGAACAGAGATCTTAGAGCCTGAACAAGTCAGGTGGAATCCTCATTCTGCTACTTGCTAGATGTCTGTAAGCCTGGGCATTGTTGATCTGTGTGCTTCAGTTTCTACTTCTGCTTCTGCTTCTAGGAGATAATAGCACCTGTGTGCTACAGTTTGGGTGTGCCCCAAAGGTCCATGACTGAAGATTTGGGCCCCAGAGAGTGGTGCTACTGGGATGTGGGAGGTGGTGGAATCTTTTGAGGTAGCGCCTGTTGGAAGACCTCGGGTCATGCTTTGGAGGTGTGCCTGCAGGAGGAATTGTGAGACCTCAGTCTCTCTTTGACTTCCTGTGTGGAGATGTACACTGTTACACACACACACACACACACACTGGCACTCACACAGGCACTCAACCCCCCTGAACTTGGACTTTGAACCTCCAAAGCTGAACTAAATTTCTTTTTTATAAGTTTGCTGCTTTAGATTTTTTAAGATTTTATTTATTTGAGAGGTAGAGTTACAGACAGAGAGGGAGAGAGAAAGGTCTTTCATCTGCTGGTTCACTCCCCAGATGGCTGCAGTGGCCAGAGCTGTGCCGATCCAAAGCCAGGAGCCAGGAGCTTCTTCTGGATCTCCCACGTGGGTGCAGAGGCCCAAGCGCCTGGGCCATCTTCCACTGCTTTCCCAGGCCATAGCAGAGAGCTAGATCGGATGAAGAGCAGACAGGACACCAGCCAGCGCCCCTATGGGATGTGTGCGCTGCAGGCAGAGGCTTAGCCTACTGCGTCACAGCACCGGCCCTGCCTTAGATATCTTGCGTAACCTAGAGCTGGCCAAGATGCCACACCATTGGGCTTTTGAGATCAGATGAGTTCATGTACGTGAAGCTGTTAGACTAAGTGCTTTAAAATGTCAGCTGTTGTTATTTACAGCCCCAAGAAGCTGGATAAAGAAAGCTGCTGTTCTCAGGCTTCACTTCTGTTCTGTAAATTAAAAAATTATTACAACAAAAGTAGAAGTTTCCCAGCAATAAGTTCTGAAATTTTTTGTTTTTGCACCATGTTTTCATTGCTTTCCCTAGGGAGGATAAACTGAGTTAACAAGACTAATTTTGAAATTATTGCTCTTTTTTTTTTAAAGTAAGGAAAACACCATGGGGTTTTTCATTTATTTACTTAAGCATTTCCATGAAGTGTTTTCAGTATCAGCACTGTGGTATTATGTGAATGCATGAGGACCTGAAAAGTGGAACTAATCTGTTTTCATTTGATGAGCTGAATGAAACAGAAAATAAATGGTGCAGTTAGGTCAAACAATAAATTAAAATTATCATATTACAGGGATAGTTGATAAACTAGCAAACACAGGGTGTAAAAGTTTTTGCTGGCCGGCGCCACGGCTCACTAGGCTAATCCTCCACCTTGTGGTGCCAGCACACCGGGTTCTAGTCCCGGTCTGGGCGCTAGATTCTGTCCCGGTTGCCCCTCTTCCAGGCCAGCTCTCTGCTGTGGCCGGGGAAGGCAGTGGAGGATGGCCCAAGTACTTGGGCCCTGCACCCGCATGGGAGACCAGGATAAGTACCTGGCTCCTGGCTTCGGATCAGTGCGGTGCGCTGGCCGCGGCAGCCATTGGAGGGTGAACCAACGGCAAAGGAAGACCTTTCTCTCTCTGTCTCTCTCACTGTCCACTCTGCCTGTCAAAAAAAAAAAAAAAAAGTTTTTGCTGAGGCCGGCGCCGCAGCTCGCTAGGCTAATCCTCTGCCTACGGCACTGGCACCCTGGGTTCTAGTCCCGGTTGGAGCGCCAGATTCTGTCCCGGTTGCTGCTCTTCCAGTCCAGCTCTCTGCCGTGGCCCGGGAAGGCAGTGGAGGATGGCCCAAGTGCTTGGGCCCTGCACCCACATGGGAGATCAGGAGGAAGCACCTGGCTCCTGGCTTTGGATCGGCACAGCGCACCGGCCTTAGCAGCCATTTGAGGGGTGAACCAACGGAAGGAAGACCTTTCTCTCTGTCTCTCTCTCTCTCTCTCTAACTCGACCTGTCAAAAAAAAAAAAAAGAGTTTTGCTGTTCTACATACCTAGTTTTTAGACATTGGTTGAACTCTATTGTATTTTCATCTGTAATACCTTGTGGAATTAATTTCAGTACCTTTGCAATTGTCACCACCATTACACTTAAAAGTTATATTTAGTTATATGACTAAATTAAATATTATATTTGTTTGCTTAGTACAGATGTAATTTCACAAAATATATTCATAATTTCTATTTTATTTCTAAATGACTTATTACATTACATTACATTAGCCAAAATATTGTAGAACCAGGTTGTATTTGTTAATGAAAGTAATTCTGTGTGAGAAAAATCTGTTTTCAATGGTGTTTAGTTTGAGTAGCTTACACATTAATTATTAACAATTATTTGTGTGTATTAAAAATATAAAACAGCTTCATTTTTCTGGTTTGATATTTATAGTAACCTTATAAGGTGAGTAGAACAGATATTCTTACCCACTTCATTTTATTGATGATGAATATGCCGTCAGTTTTCTGTGTGATTTTTTTTTTTTTTAAGATTTATTTATTTACTTGAAAGACACAAAGTTACAGAGAGGCAGAGCTGGTTCACTCCGTAGAAGGCTGCAGCGGCCGGAGCTGTACCAGTCCGAAACCAGGAGCGTTTTTCGGATCTCCCACGTGGGTGCAGGGGCCCAAGGACTTAGGCCATCTTCTACTGTTTTCCCAGGCCACAGCAGAGAGCTGGATCAGAAGTGGAACAGCTGGGACTGGAACTGGTGCCCATATGGGATGCTGGCACTTCAGGCAGCAGCTTTACCTGCTGTGCCACAGCACTGGCCTCTTTGTATATGATTATTGCACGAAGTGGCAGATCAAAGATTGAAACCAGTTTTCTTGGTCTAAACTGTTGTTTTCTGCTATTCCAGACAGCTACTTACTTTTCTTAAGTTTCAGTGAGAAACAGTTACTGTCTGCTTTACTCACTGCTGCTACGGTTTTGGGGGTTTTGAGGAGAGAGTAGTTTGTTGGTGAAGGAACTGCTTAAATTTATTTTTTTTAAAGAATTATTTTATTTATTTGAAAAACAGAGTTACAGAGAGAGGTAGAGTCAGAGAAAGAGACGTCTTCCATTCTGCTGGTTCACTCCCCAAATGACCGCAATGGCCAGAGCTGTGCCGATCCAAAGCCAGGAGTCAGGAGCTTCTTCTGGATCTCCCACGTGGGTGCAGGGGCCCAAGGACTTGGGCCATCTTCCACTGCTTTCCCAGGCTATAGCAGAGAGCTGGATCGGAAGAGGAGCAGCCAGGACTTGAACCGTTGCCCATATGGGATGCCAGTGCTGCAGGCTGGGGCTTTAACCCACTGCACCACAGCGCTGGCCTCACTGCTTAAATTTCTTAAAACTTTTTTTTTAAGTTAAATTTAAGAGGCTTTTTGCTTCATAAAGAGAATTTGAGGTAGATCTAATGTATGAGGAAAAGAACACTTGGTAAAAATGGACCCCCCCCCCCTTTTTCTATCAATTATATGGCACAGAAAGTTGTGGACTTGCTAATTTGTGAAGTCCTAGGTGAAACATCATGGGATATGCTGATGTCCTAAAAGTTGGCCCTTCGGCCCAAATATACGGGAGGAGTTTGAGTTTGAGTCTTCGTGATTGACATTTTCTTTATTTGATTGTGTTCATTTTTGTTGAGCTTTACAAACTTCAGAAGTGTGTTTAACTGCAGGAATTGGGATGATTCTTGGTGCAATTTAAAGTACTGCTGAAACCTAATTACTAAGTAACTACTGCTTTTCAGCATGTTGATTTGGAACATCTTTGATATCTGTAAAGATTTCCTTGTAGGAAAAAAGGATTTCAAGTTGGTGAGCCATTTATCCTGACAGTCATTGTAGTGTTTTGCCCTTATTTTTAAGGAAAAAACTATTGCTGGGATTCTTATGATCCTTTTATACTGTTAAGAAAATTATAGGCCGGCGCCACAGCTCAATAGGCTAACCTCTGCCTTTTGGCGCCGGCACACCGGGTTCTAGTCCCGGTCAGGGCGCCGGATTCTGTCCCGGTTGCCCCTCTTCCAGGCCAGCTCTCTGCTGTGGCCCGGGAGTGCAGCGGAGGATGGCCCAAGTGCTTGGGTCCTGCACCCCATGGGAGACCAGGAAAAGCACCTGGCTCCTGGCTTCGGATCAGCGCGGTGCACTGGCCGCAGCGGCCATTGGAGGTGAACCAACAGCAAAAGGAAGACCTTTCTCTCTGTCTCTCTCTCTCTCTGTCCACTCTGTCAAAAAAAAAAAAAGAAAAAAATTGAAAACTGAAAATTATTGAGGATCCCAGAATTTCTGTGTAAGTGGGTTATAGCAATTGCAGATTACAAATCAGATGTTTTAGTCTGTTTTCCATTGCAGTAACAATGGAAGCTTCTCGGGTTATGTATAGAGAAGAGAGTTTTATTTAGTTCACAGTTTGGGAGACTGAAAGTGCAAACCATAAGGCTCCAGCCCTTGTGAGAGCCCCTTTGTCTGGATCCCACCAATGGCGTCTTGGTGGAAGCATGTGTGAAACGACCAGCTCACAGTGGGAGATAGATGTTTTTCACTCATTTACTTACCATGGGGTGTTTGCAACACTTGCGAGGCAGGAAGCTAGGGAGTGCAGAGGCCAGCCTTGCTGCGTGCCCGGGGTTCCCTGAGAACTAGGTTCCTCTGCCCTCCATGACCTAACCTAGTCTCCACCTCTTAAAGATTCCAGCACCTCTCACACTGCCACGCTGGGTCCAGACACAACAGGAACCCAGGGAGGGGGACCTACTCGAACTATGGCACCACGTTAGAAATGAAAACTGAGAAGACTGAAAGTAGTTTTTAAATGTACTAATTCCTATATAATTAATTTCCCTGACTCTGAGAAGACCAAAGTTATTCCCTTGGTTTTCTTAGGTCATTAATATTTTGTACTTCTTGCTTAATACCCAATAGAATTTTAGATATTGGTAGTCATTGTTAAAACTCTTAACAATGCAAAATCAAGTTCTTTGGGCCTGAGACTTCAAAATAATACAAAATGGTCTCAGAATCTTTTCTAGGTATCCTCATATCTGTAGATTTTGTTGGGAAATACTGGAGTAGGGGATGGAAATGTCTTTTTCCTTTTAAGACCAACAATAGAGTAGGTTTCAAAAGAGTACAGTGTAACTCTCCGACAACAGATAACCATTCAGCCTTGTTTTGATAAGTAGGCAGTAGTATTTGGTATACTACTATTTTGTTGTTGTTGTTGTTTTAGTTATATATGTGCCAGAGAAGAGACTTTGCCATGCAAAAGTAGAGGGAAAAGCTAGAGATTGGGAAGATTTTATAATTGTTATTTCTTACAAATAAGTTTCTTTTATTTCAGCCTAGTAGAGGTTCTGCTTCAGAGCTCACCTGTGTTATAAAGCTATTTCTACTGCTACATAAATTAATCATTAAAAATAGCTGCAAACATTGCTTGCTATGTTCTAGTCACTGTTCTAAGTTCTTTTTATGTTTTTACTCATTTATTCCATCCTATGAAATATCAACCATTTTCTTATTTACAAGTTAACTTAGATATTTGATTGTCACAGCGGGGAGAGAGTTGAAAGAGCACTCCTATCCACTGGTTCACTCCCAAATGCCCATGTGGCCCCTGGCTGTGGCCAAAACTGGGATCTGAATTCAATCCAAGTCTCCTACATGGCTTGCAGGAGCCCAGGTACCCGAGCCATCACTGTTGCCTCTCGGGGTCTGCATCAGGGAGTAGCTGGGGGAGCTGAGCTGGATATGAGACCCAGAGACTCTGATATCTCAACCAGTGTGCCGGATGCCTGCCCCATTTTCTTCCTTCTATAGGTGGTGAAACAGGCACAGGGAGCTTCAGTAACTCTCCCGAGATTCCTCATCCGAGGAGTTGGAATTTAAACCAAGTGGTCTGGTTCTAGAGGCTGTGGTTTGTAGCCACTACACGGTTTTGCCTCAGCTGAGTAAACCTACCAACCTACCTACCAACCATGATTATAAAATACATAAAGGAGAATTCCTTAAACTGCAGATTCGTATTTCCCCTGGGCATTAAAATTATACATTAATTTTTAAAATTATATATTTATGGGAAAAATTCCAACCGTACAAAAATTCCAAAAATCTTTTGCCTACTTTTATTTTTATAACAGACTTCATTTGGAAGAGCCTGACAGTTCCCAACATATCTAAATAATGTATGAGATGAAAATGCCGATTTCCTGATTTGATCATTGTTCACATGTAGCAAATTATACTGCATACTGTTAACATGTACAAATACTATGTTTAAATAAAAATAGTTGATTGGGGCATAGTTTCTGATTTACAGAAGAATGAAGATAATGGTACAAAGTTCCCCTATATCCTATGCTGTTTTCCCTATTTAGCATCATACATCTGTTTGAGTTAATGAACCAGTATTTGGTAATAACCAATAGTAGTGATAACGTTGTTACTAATTAAAGCCCATCATTATTCGCATTTCCATAGATCTTCTATGATGTCCTTTTTCTCTCCCAGGATTCGGTCATACTACATTTAGTTGTCATGTCTTCTAGGCTCACCTCAGCTGTAAGTTTCTCAAACTCTCATTTTTGACATCTTCACTGTTTGAAGGAGGACTGGTCAGACACTCTGTAGAATGCCTTGATGAGAATTTGAGGTTTTCCTCATCATTAGAATGGGGTGATGGGATATTTGCAAGAAGGTTGCAGATGTAAAGCGCCCTTTTGCTCACATGCTGTTGAAGATGCTCACTGTGAACATGTCTTGTCACGGTGATGTTAGCCTGATCAGCTGTTCTCTGTAGTGTTTGTCAAGTCTCTCCACCGTAGAGTCACTCTTGTCCTCTGTCCTGTGCTCAGAAGGCAGTCACTGTCATTGCCCACTTACGGGGCTATGCTTCATCTCCTATCTAGCATGTGAAATATTTAGAATTCTTTTGCACGCAATTGGTTTCTTCTCCCCCATTTATTTATGAAATCATTTATATCTATCTGGACTCATTACTACTTTATTGTTTGTTGCTGAAATTGTTCCAGCTTCAGTCACCAGCAGCTCTTTCACTTGGCTCCTGTGTACCTTTTTTTTTTTTTTTTTTTTTTTTTAAAAGACAGGCAGAGTTACAGACAGAGGGAGAGACAAAGAGAAAGGTCCTCCACCCTCTGGTTCACTCCCCAAACGGCCAAAACGGCCGGAGTTAGGCTGATCAGGAGCCAGGAGCTTTTTCCAAGTCTCCCATGCAGGTGCAGGGGCCTGGGCTTTCCCAGGCCATAGGCAGAGAGATGGATTGCAAGAGGAGCAGCTGGCACACAAACAGGCACCCATATGGGATGCTGGTGCCTTAGGCGGAGGCTTAGTCTACTGCGCCACAGGGCTGGCCCTCCTGTGCACCTTTGACGTACCCTCCTCACTGTTGTTTTTCTTTTTAGTTTTTTTTAAAGCTCTTCCTTATTTCCTGGCACAACAAGGTGCTCCTGACTCAGCTTGTATATTTCCTGTACATTCGCTTAGGATAATGATCCAGGAATAAGCTTATTGTGCTAACATGATTAAAAGTAGCACCCCCCTTTTGATTCGCAAAGGTATTTTGATTTGGCTAATAAATTATAAGGTCGTCTTATTTACAGGGACAGTAAAACTCTGTCTATCCCTGTAATCACAGGGATGGTGCCAATGAATGGGTTATAGAATAGGGTTAGACAGCTGGGTACTAAGAAAGAAAGAAGAACCATCGGGGCAGCACCACTCTGTTCCAGCTGCTGTGGCCAAGGAGGAAAGTGGGCCTGGCAGGGACAGAAATCTTCAGTTTATATCATGATTCCTCAGGTTTTCATCATTGGCAGTTAATTCAGTTTTTTAAAAAATGCACAACTTTTTATTAAAGATCTGGGCATTTTATCATACATATTATATCAGCTTGTAAAATGTACAGATAAAATGATGGCTCTTTTATGTCCATGAATTACTGATTTCCAGTAACTGTTGATTATAAAGAATTAATTCCAGGGCTCAGCACAGTGGCATAGTAGGCTAAGTCTCTGCCTGTGGTGCTGGCATCACATATGGGTACCTGTTTGTATCCTGGCTGTTCCTCTTACAATCCAGCTCTCTGGTTATGGCCTGGGAAAGCAGTGGAAGATGGCCCAAGTGCTTGGGTCCTTAAAACTACATGGGAGACCTGGGAGAAACTCCCGGCTTGCTCCTGTCTTTGAATCAGCCCAGCTCCAGCCCTTGCTGCCATCTGGGGAATGAACCAGTAGATGAAAGACCTTTCATTCTGTCTCTCCCTCTCTCTGCCTGTAACTCTACCTTTCAAATAAATAAATAAAATCTTTAAAAAAAATCAATTCCAGTGTGGAAAGTTAACACACAAGAACCAATGTTGTTGTGGCATAGTGGGTAAAGCCGCCACCTGCAGCGCCAGCATTTCCATACTGTTCCCAACTGCTCTACTTCCTATCCAGCTCCCAGCTGATGGCCCGGGAAAAGCAGTGGAAGATGGCCCAAGTGATTGGGCCCCTGCACTCATGGGGGAGACCTGGAAGAAGCTCCTGGCTCCTGGCTTTGGCCTGGCCCAGTCCTGGCCATTATGGCCATCTACATAGTGAACTAGAGGGTGGAAGATCCCTACTTGTTTCTCCCTCTGTCTCTGTAACTGGCTTTCAAATAAATAAATAAATAAATCTAAAAAAAAAAAAAGTTAACATACAAAGTGTATGGTGATCAAAACATAAGGCAAGAAAAACTTAACCTTGTGAAGCTGCCTCAAGGGAAATCTGGAGAGCATATTTAGACCGAGAAAACGGTGAAAGGTGAAATACTAAATTGGCCATAACTGAGAGAGCCTTTGAAACCCTTACTGAATTAGAATGACAATGTTTCTAAGGCTATGTAAATCGTATGTAATTACATAATGAAAATAGAAAGGCAAAAGGTGTAGCCAGGGCTCCCATCTGACATGTGCTTCAATTTGTGATCTTTTTAGTTTAAGTTCCCAGAACTTTGCTTTGGAAACAAATCCTTAAATTTTTTCTTTTTCCTTTTCAAGACTGTTTCAAAGAAGTCATTCATATACGTCTGGATGAGCTTCTCCGTGTTTTAAAGTCTATAATGAATAAACATCAGAACCTCAATTCAGTTGATCTTCAAAATGCTGCAGAGATGCTTACTGCGAAAGTGAAAGGTAAGGAAGATATATTACAACGGGATTGCCGTGGGCGGAAAGGGTCCAAGCACTGCATTCTGGTCCATGATGACCGTATAGCCACTCAGCTGTGGCATTTGTAGGTTGTATATCAGTAAGGAGTTACGTATGCTTTGCTATTAAATGTTTCCATTAAATCACACCTTGTAAAAGCTAAAACTTTATTTGCAGTAGACACTTAAAAATACTAAAACAACTGAAGCTGAAACTTTGAATTTTATGAACGAGAGGATGCTCTTTTTCTGAATGTACAAAAGGTCTTTCTTGGTTATGTGAGGACATTTGGTGTTGGAACGTGGTCATTTGTAGCAAATCTATTTAAAAGAGGGAACAAGATGGACAGCAAGGAGACTTAACTGGGATCTTATTTTAAAAGTATGAAAATTAAATTAAAATTGTGTGTGGCATATATGAGATGAAACTTGAGAATTGAGATATTATCCTCTGATGAAATGACTTGCCACTGAAAATGGTTGAAATTACCTTGGGCTGCAATATATAAGACGGATTGAGAGTAGAGGGAGTATTTGAGAAGAGAAGAGGCAAGGGAGACCAGTTGGAGGTGAAGGTTGAGGGTCTAAGCTGGGATCTGGCAGTGGTAGAGGATGGCTGTTATATAAGAGTGGATGGATGTCATCTTAACAAAGCATAAGATAGGCAGAATGTGAGAGGTCATGGACACGTGTGGCATTGAAGCTGTGAAACTGGGGCTTGTTCATGTACAGGCGGTGATGGAGGAGAGTGACCTGACTCAAGGTTCTGCTGAATAAATGGGTGCCTGTAGATCCCACAAAGAGAGGCAGAATTGAGGAGCAGAGAAGTGTCCAGCTTGCAGGCAGGTGATTTGGGGAAAGGTGATATTTTAAGAAGTGCCCTTCACTGTTCAATGCCATTGATAAGTGATACAGATTTTGAAGTAGTGTAACTATAAAAAGCTACCTTTGTGGTGTAGTGGAGACAAAGACGGAAGAGGTGGCAGCAGTCCCATAGTCCATTCTGTGAATGAGGAAAAGAAAGCTGCTTTTGGGAGAGGGACTACTATTCTTGAGTCTCAGACTAAGTAGGGATTGCCTGGGTTGGAGATGGGGGTGGAGCCGTGATGTGAGCCTGGGGTACAAGGGCTTTGGATATGAAGAGATAATGATAATGATAATGGTGAACATACTCATATTTGGAAAGGGCAAGTTTTAAGGCATGAGGCAGGAAGAGAAAATAGAAACCTTGCTAATAAAATAAACCCCTCTCCAAATTTCTCTTTGACACAGATTCATCATGATTGTGTTTTCTTTTTTCTGTATTTTTAAGCTGAAAAAATAGTAACTGATTTTAAATGGGATAGTTTCTATTAAGACTTTTAAAAATGTGCTTAGTAACCAAATTTGTTTTTAAATAGATTGTTTACAAGTGCCACTTAACTTGACTTAGATAGGGAAACTTGTGTCTATAGATAGTAAAATTTCCATGCTTGGAAATAGCGACCTGGTTCAATTGTTGTCAGTAGCTATTGTGTGCAGGCAGGATGTCCTGGGGAAGGAGTGTGACTGTGTAGTTGGTGTCCACATTCCAGACTCAGTCCTGAAGAGAGTGGTCTCTTAGCCGCCTTGAAGATCTTTAGTCTTTGAGGTCAAGCAGTCTTTAGGATGTCACCTCCCAGGCTGTCTCTGCACTTGACTTTATTGGTGCTGTTTTACTTTGTATTGGTGAAATATGACAGAGTACTTCGTTGTTGGGAAACACACTCTATTTCAGTGGGATTCTGTAGATTAGAAAACTTTAAAAATGGAGTTTCTTTGGGGTAAGTGTTTATATTTTTAAATAAAACTTCTCTTTACCCACTGCTGTTAATTTTGAGGCTCTCTAAAACTACCACTGATATCCCAAATTAAAAATACCCAGTAAACTGAAAAATGGAACTCAAATCCAAGCTTACTTCTTTCATTCAATGATAATTTGATTTTCAAAACCTGGAAAAGGAAGGGAAAGGTATTAATTTTAAATATCTGTACTAAACAGTAAGTGCTCTGCATATTTTAGTCTTTGCCAAAAAAAAAAAAAAAACCACTATGTCCATTTTTGTTATCTTTATTTTATGGAGGAAAGGTTAAAGAAAAACTTTTGTATGGCTGGATCAGAAATATGACAGGAAGACAAAGATCATTTCATCTTAACCCCCTTATTGCACTTAAAAACCAGCAGTGACCTGAACAGTTGACTTGTATGGGGGGTCTTATCTGTAAAATCTATTTTTCAGATTCATCAAACTATTAAAAATATATGTGCGCGCACACACACACACAGAATACCTTCAGAATCAGAGATATATAATGTTGTGTGTGCTACCACAGGTTTGAATGCATGGAGTCTCTACTTCCTATTCAGAAGAAGTGAGAAATTGGAATCTTTCATTGTTTTAATTCTTTTTATTTTAAAAGTGGCATTTACCCTTTAATAACTTTAAAGGAAAAATTCTTAGCTTTCCTCCATTCATTCTAGTGGTGATTTGTATTTCCTGTGTCTCCTCCTGTTTCCAAGCAGGAAGTTCAGTCCGACAAAATATTTGCAATATGGTAAGAGAGATACAGCCTATTTTTGAAGCAGATAAAGACATCTTCAGAACTCAGTCATTTATTATCTACCTAATATTTGTGTTGTCACTATTTTAAATTATTTCAATCAGTCTTATTTGTAATATGAATGAAAATTATTTTATTTAGGTTTTTCCAGGTCTGTATTTTACCTTATATGTAAAAATTTGTAAGTAAGAAGGAAAAACAAACCTAACTGCACTTTCAGGATTGTAGAAGCTGCATGTTTTATTTCTGTTTTGCAAACTTAATTTTTTCAATCTGCATTTCATTCACACAGTTCAAATTGCAAATGATATAGGAGGCTATTCCACAAGGAAGTTTCTTTCCTACTCCAGACCTGTAGCCATCCATTATTTCCCCTGGATAAGCAGCAACTATTCCTGCTTCCTCATGTGTCATTCCAAAGATATATTACACATATACAAGCAAAAAAGTATGCGAGGATTTCAAAATTTTTTTGCACCAAAGTGAACTTACCTTTTTCCATGAACTTCTGAAGTACATGTACAGGGTATCTTTTAGTTCCATTTTTCCATACTTTTTGAAGCTCCCCTATATATGTTTTCTTTTTCTTTTTTTTTTTTAATTTTTTTTATTTATTTTGAGAGGTAGAATTACAGACAATGAGAGAGAGAGAGACAGAGAGAAAGGTCTTCCATCTGCTGGTTCATTCCCCAAATGGCCACAATGGCCAGAGCTGCACCGATCTGAAGCCAGGAGCCAGGAGCTTCTTCCAGGTCTCCCATGCGGGTGCAGGGGCCTAATGACTTGAGCTATCTTGTACTGCTTTCTCAGGCCAAAGCAGAGAGCTGGATCGGAAGAGGAGCAGCCTAGAACTGGCACCCATATGGGATGTGGGCGCCCCAGGTGGAGGATTAACCCACTGTGCCACAGCGCTGGCTCCATGTTTTCTTTTTCAACTGTCTTGTTACACAGGTGGTAGCATTCTGCTCCTTGCTCATTTCTGTGCACAAAAAGGGTTTCCTTATTCTTTGTTTTCAAACTGTAATTTCTTATATTGATGTACTCTATTTAACCAATTCAATACTAATAGATGTTTAGCCTGTTTCCTTTTTTTTTTTTTTTTTTTTTTTGCTGTAACACGTGTCATTAAATAGCCATGTAGGTTCATAGATGGACAATCGCTGGCTCAGTGAATGCGCGTTTATAACTTTTGATAGTACCAACAGCCCTCCCTGGAGGTTCCGCCCTTTGAAAGCAAAGCTGAAGCCGCTGAGTGCCTGCACCTTTGCCAACAGCTGGTTACCAAGCTTTTGTTATCCAGTCTGTGAGTGAAAACTGGCAGCTCTCTGTGAATTTGATAAGCATTTTCCTCATTTTGAGTGTAGTCTGCCATCTTTTCATTTACTCAGAGTCATTTGTGCATCCTTTTATGTGAATAAAACTTGAGCCATTACCAGCTGCCTTCTAGAGTACACATTAGCAAGCTGGAATTGTCCAGAAGCAGAGCCGGGACTCAAACCAGACACTAATAGGAGATGCAGGCATCCCAAGTAGTGTCCTAATTGCTATGCCAAGTACCTGCCCCCATTAACATTTTTTTTTTGACAGAGTTAGAATGTGAGAGAGACAGAGAGAAAGGTCTTCCTTCCGTTGGTTCACCCCCCAAATGGCCACTATGGCCGCCGCTGCACCAACCTGAAGTCAGGAGCCAGGTGCTTCTTCCTGGTCTCCCATGCGGGTGCAGGTGCCCAGGCACTTGGGCCATCCTCCACTGCCTTCCCCGGGCCACAGCAGAGAACTGGAATGGAAGAGGAGCAATCGGGACTAGAACCCAGCACCCATATGGGATGCTGGCACCACAAAGCGGAGGATTAACCAAGTGAGCCACAGTGCCAGCTCCCTATTATGTAAATCTTAAAACTTTTCCCCCAGTGTGTTTTCCTTTTCATTTAAATAGTGGTTTATCTTCTATTAGTAATTTTAATTCAGTAGTTTCAAACTATGTAACATTAAGTTAGAAGAATATGACCCAGTATTTTTAAAATATGAAAAAGAGAAGAAAAATCAGAGTGTAGCACTCACTGTAAAAGATTTCAGTTTGTTTTCAGAAGCTTTATAGGCATTACATATTTAACTATAGTCAAGTATGATATACTGTACCATATTTGGTATAATTAGTCATAATACAGTATGTTTTTTTTTCTGAAGGTCATGGTCAGAAATGTTTGAACATTGCTGCTCTAATAGGTTGGATGAAGGCTATTCACATGCTTTCTTTGTTTCAGTTTTCATTTATTTATTGGAGAGGCAAAGAGAGAAAGAGACACAGAGAAAGAGCTCTCATCTGACACCGGGAGCTAGCAACTCAGTCCACATCTCCTGCCTAGATGGTAGGAACTCAGTTACCTGAGTCACCACCTATTGCCTTCCAAGATTGGCATGAGCAGGAATCTGAAGTCAGGAGCCAGGAATCAAATCCAGATACACTGATGTGGCACACGTGTGTCATAACCAATGTTGTAACCACCAAGCCGAATGGCTGGCCTTCATGTGATGTCTTAAGGAGCGAGTAAATGTGTCCTCATGCTTAGTGTGGTGGCTTTACTATGGGACCCAAGGGAGGCAATTATTTAAACCTTAGGTAACATTTTGATGAGATTTTTGAAGAATTGTTAATAAAGGGGAGAAAATAGAGACAAAGATACCAATGAACAGGTTCTTTTTTTTTTTTTTTTTTTTTTTTGTATTTGATAGGTAGGGTTAGAATGTGAGAGAAAAAGACAGAGAGATAGGTCTGCCTTCTGTTGGTTCACCCCCCCAAATGGCCACTACGGCTGGGGCTGCACCAATCCAAAGCCAGGAGCTGGGTGCTTCCTCCCGGTCTCCCATGGGGTGCAGGGGCCCAAGCACTTGGGCCATCCTCTACTGCCTTCCCCGGCCACAGCAGAGAGCTGGACTGGAAGAGGAGCAACTAGGACTAGAACCCAGTGCCCGTATGGGATGCCAGTGCTGCAGGCGGAGGATTAACCAAGTGAGCCACAGCGCCAGCCCCTGAACAGGTTCTTAAAAAATGCAAACTACAGGGAAGACATGAAAAAATAATTTGGAGGTACTTTGAAAACAAAGCTAATGAATTCAGGAGTGCATGGAAAAGAGTAGATGGTGAAAGAGTAGAGGAAGAAACCTGTCAAACATACAATTGGAAGTGCAAGTCAGGAGCTCAGAGGTTAAAACTAGACAGGTAGTTCGGGATTTGCTCTCTTAAAGGACTGGAAATGGATAGAGTCCTGTGGCAGCAATGTGCAGAGAGGAGAGCCCAGGTGAGCAGGCAAGACTGAAAGTAGGGACTGTCCACGGATAGACAGGACTGACAGAGGCTTTGTGCTTTACGGTTGTTTGCTCACTTGTTCCTCTGAATAATATGCCATTTTACATTTGAGATGTAGCCAGAGGACCACAGGAAATAGCCAAAGGTCAGATTTGAACTGGGGCCTGAACCTCAGGAGCATTACTTCTTCCAGTTACTATAACTTGCTTCTAAGAGAACCAAGTACCTTGAAGTTGAAGGTAATAGTTAATATTTGCAGTAATTAATTGCAGCTGACGTTGTTGAGGATGTACTTGCTTGTATGCCAGACCCTGTTAAACTGCCTACAAGTAGTATCATGTGTAACCTTCAGAGCAGCTGTTTGAGGTCAGTGCTGTTCTGTCAGCTGCAGAGAAGGAACCAGGGATTTGGAGAAAAGGCTGTGCAAGTTTCAGACATATGATGTGGTAGAGTTGTTGAAAGTTGGAATAAGGTCAAATAGGATGAAGACTTAGAAGAAAAAAGGTCTTCAGTTGTTCTATTTACTCCATCTACTTGAGAGGCAGAGAGAGAAATCACTCCCATTGGCTGGCGGTTTACTCCTCAAATGCCCCCAGTGGCTGGGAATGGGGAGCAGAACTGGGAACTCAATCCAGGTCTCCCACATGGGTGACAGGAGCCCAATTGCTTGTGCCATCACTGTTGCCTCCTGGGGTCTGCATCAGCAGGAAGCTGGAGTGAGGACCCGAGCACTCCAGGTGTGTCTTAGTCACCAGCGTCTTAGTCACCAGGGCAAATGGCTGTCCTCGGCCTCCAGTTTTGAAAGGGAGAAGGTGATTGCTGACAGTGTTGTTCAGTGGTATTGTATGAAAGTAACAGTTAATATTTATTGAACATTTTCTATTAGATAGTCCATGTTCTAAGTTCATTTAATCTTCACAACAACTCTCAAAGTACGTAATTATAATGAAAACCCAGGCACAGAGGGCTTCGGTTACATAAGGTAGTAAGAGACAGAGCTTTAATTAAATCTAGGCAGACTGGTTTCAGAACCTATCCTCTAAACCAGGGGTGGCAAATATTAGGGCCAAATCTGGCTTGTGCCTGTTTTTATAAATAAGATTTTATTGGAGCAGAGCCACTCTTATTTGTGTATTATCTACTAGTCCTTCAGAGCTGAGTGGTTGCAGCGGACCACCTTCTTGAAAAGCCTTAATGTTTACTACCTGGCCTTTTACAAAGCTTTCCAGTCCCTCATAACCATGGAACTGGGTGAAAAGCCCAATCTTGGTGAATTCAGTGTTAACTTGGGAGAGACGTAAATACAGGCCATGGCATGACCCGTTTTTTGTTTGTTTTAAGATTTATTTATTTATTTGAGAGGCAGAGTTACAGACACAGAGAGGGAGGGAGGAGGAGGGGTGAGAGGGAGAGACAGAGAAAGAGGTTTTCCAACCTCTGGTTTGTTCCCCAAATGGCCACAATGGCCAGAGTTAGGCCAATCTGAAGCCAGGAGCCAGGAGCTTCTTCTGGGTCTCCTACGAGGGTGCAGGGCCCCAACCGCTTGGGCCATCTTCCACTGCTTTCCCAGGCCATAGTAGAGAGCTGGAATGGAAGAGGAGCAGTGGAAATTTGAACTGGCACCTATATCAGATGCCAGTGCCATAGGAGGAGGCTTAATCTACGCCATAGCTCCAGTCCTGGCATGACCTATTTATAGAGGTTTGACACTGAAGAAATGGTAAGAAAGATTAGATGGTAGCTTTAAAAAGAAATGTGGTAGACTGAATATTTTTTTCACAGGGAAAGATTGGAGTAGCATAAGAAAAAAACGTCATATGGGAGGTAATGAAGCTGCGAGGGAGGAGTAATGGTGGCATAGGAGTAAAGAGAATGTCGGAGAGAGTGGGGAGATTTAATATTGGATTGGAGCCAGAAACTTCTTTTAAACTCTCAGTAGTAGCAACAGAGGGAGAGAGAATATAAATATGAGACTGTTTTTAAGGGGATGCAAAAGCAGTAGTAAGAATTTTCATTAGACTGCAGCCTCATTCAAGGAGGGATGAAGACGGAAAGGAGATGGTTCAGATAATTGAATTGTCACTACTCACAGTTTTCATAGTTATTATGTTTTAATCTCCAAGTCCTGTTCAGTGCCATGAAAAAAAGTACATTTAAAGAAAGAAAGTAATTTTGGAATTTTGGGTAGTGCTGCAAAGTATTTTTTCTTTAAAGTCTTAACAGGTTAAGTTAGGAAATATGAGCAGATTTTGTATTTTGATGGTGCGATGTCAAATTACTATTGAATATTTTAATGAATTTTCAAAACAGCTTTATTGCATTAGAACCTATACAATAAACTGTTTTTATTTAAGTACAATTTGATAAATCCTTACCTATGTCTACTCCTGTGACACCATCTTCACAGTCAAGATAATGCTGTCACCAGTAATTCTTCCCTCTGCCTGCGCTCTTCTTCCCCCTTCACCACATTTTAGGGTGTTATGTTTTCATTTTCATTCTGTTTGAAATAATTTGTTTCCCTTTTTCTTCTTCGAATGTGGGTTATTTGTTAAGTATGTTACTTAGTTTCCAAATATTTAGGGGTTTTCCCATAAATCTTTCTATTACGTATTTCTGATTTAATTCCATGTAGTCAACTTTGCTTAATTTGAATTCTGTGAAACTCTTGGGACTTTTCTTAGGGCCCATTATGTGACCCATCTTGGTAAATATGCAGTATGCATTTGAAAAGAACAGGTGTTCTGCTGTTACTGGGTGGAATGTTCCATAAATGTCTGCCATGTCAAGGTGATTAATAATGTTCAGTTATACCAGTCCTTATTTTCCTTCCATGTGTTCTGTCAGTAACTGAGGGAGAGTTATTGAAACCTCTGGCTGTAACTGTGAATGTTGCAGTTCTGTTGCTTTTTACTTCGTGCATTTTGAGCTCTATTGGCCAAGTGTAAGTGTATGGAATTGTCACGTCCTCTTGATGAACTGGCTCCTTCATAACTACAAAATGACCTTCTTTATCCTTTGTAATATCTGTTGCTTAGAAATCTATTTGGTGTGATACTGGGCAGTTACAGAGTGTGTCTTAATTTGTTTCCTGTCTGTCAGGGATAACTCTTGTTGCATGATAGTCCATGTCTTGAAAACTGGTACTTCTTACATTTTGTGTGGATTTCTTTTTGTTGTTAAGGCATAAATGAAACCTGTTTATACATCTTGGCGAGAGTAGACTCCAAAAATATTTTAAAAATTCTTTGCAGTGGTGCTTAAGTTTTGCTTCTTGTTGGTGTCAGGGAAATTTAGAAGAATCTGATACAAGGTATGGACTAGGGGCCCGCGTTGTGACCCCGCCATTAAGCCGCCATGTGCAGCACTGGCATCCCATATCCGAATGCATGTTCAAGTTCCAGCTGCCCTGCTTCCCATCCAGCTCCCTGCTGATACGTTTGAGAAGGCAGTGAAAGATGGCCTAGAGACTAGGGTCTCTGCCAGCAATGTGGGAGATCCAGATGGAGTTCTTGGTTCCTGGCTTCAGCCTGACCCAGCCCTGACTCTTGCAACCATTTGGCATGTGAACTAGACACTGAAAGATCCCTGTCTGTAGCTCTGCCTTTCAAATAAATGAGAGAGAGGGGTGGATGGACCTTGATGCTACCCTTGCCCCAGATCTACAGAGGCTTACACATGTAAACTTTTGGTTGGGATTTCATGGGGTTTATGGACTTGAAGTTGAATACATCTCTACCTATGAAATTTTGCTCTCCAGTCCTCTTTAATTAGCATCATCTGGGAGAACTTTTGAAAAAAATGTCTGCACTTCTCTAAAGACCTGTGAAATTTGAATCTTTGGTGGTAGAGCCTAGACTTTGTAAGACTCCCTGGGCAATTATAACATGCAGCCAAGACTAAAAACAACCCTGTTTTAAAGCAAAGAGTGCTTCCTCTCCTTGTGGTTTCTGTACCTTCCCTTTATTGGCAAGGATTCGGGGCACCAGTTACTCCCTGAACTCAGCCTGAGTAGCATGGATGACCTTACAAAAAAAAAAAAAAAAAAAGCCAATTCTACCTTCAGACTTTGGCCTGGCAGATTGTGTTTGGACTTTAACAATAGTGCACACAGAAGTTAGGAACACTTTTTTAGTTATATTTCCTGTTAGAATGTTCCTATTGTAAACTATAAGTTGCTGTAAGTTGTCTTTTGCCATGGACTCCAGAGGCCAAGAACTTATGATAAGAATTAACACTGTAAATAGGAATTTGAAATTCCTAAAGCAGCAGGTGTTTTATATGATAGGCTTTAATGTAGGTTTTAGCATATGTCAAATATATATACTTCAGAAAATTTGTGGAAATTGGAAGTTAAAGTTCATTTTGTGGCAAAAACTTTTTTCATAATATGTAGTAAATATGTTTTATGAAAAAACCATTCATGCATTTCAGAAATGTTGCACCAAAATAAACTCATGCTTTTATTTTTATTTTTCCTCAGACTTTCTGAAGTACTCTTGTATGACTTTAGTCATTGGTAATTCATAGTAAAAAATGCACTTGACATTGACTTCAGTTAGCCACAGCGCGTTGGGCTGCTTTTAAAAATGTGAGGAAGCAATAAGCAAGAGAAAATAGCAGAGAACACTTCATAAGAGAGGTCTGGTGTAATACAGCCTCCGTGACTTCAAGACCAATTGTTTTCACCTGGAGTCACTTTGTAAATGTGTCAAATCCTGTTCTGCATGGAGTAAGCAGTTTGGAATGCCAGCTACTTTTATGCAAGCTGATTGTGTTGTATGATTTCCTTAATGAAGAACTTAAACATCATATCCGTTTTGTGTATCAGGCTTTTCAGTTTCTCAGTCTTCTAATACTACTTGAAGTAGTGGTGAACATTTAAAGGATTGAATTTTCTTATGTAAATCTAGTGTAAAATATTTTCTCCCTCACTTATTTGGTTGTCACTATATTTCCTTATAGCTGTGAATTTCACAGAAGTTAATGAAGAAAACAAAAATGATCTCTTTCGAGAAGTGTTTTCCTCCATTGAAACTTTGGCGTTTACCTTTGGGAATATGTAAGTAGAAGACTGTCATTTAAAGTAGTGAGGTCTAGGTGTCCTGGGTAGAGTCACGTAATCCAGTAAGGGCCATGGGAAGTAATGTGTTAATCGGTGTAAGACATTGTCTTGACCACATTCCAGGTTGTGTTAGTACTGTCCTTGGAGGTGCCTGGGGCTCTGGAGAAGCACCGTTTTCAAGCAGCTATGTGGTTTTACGTGCATAGATTCTTAGGAGTTTGTTTATTTCTAAGACTCTTAAAAATTTATTTTGGATGATATGTTGAATATAAAGCCTGTGCCAAAGAAATGTAATGACTTGGCTTTTTAAATTTTCTATTTCTTTTCTTAACCTCCCTGCATAGCTTTACAAACTTCCTTATGGGAGATGTAAGCAACAGTTCATTCTTGAGACTGCCTGTATCTCGAGAAAGCAAGGTAGGCTAAGGCGGTGAGAAAACAAAGTCTTCAGTATTCTAAACTTACTTTTTCAACTATTTCCTAATCTCAAATTCATCGTTTCCCTTTGATAGCTTTCAAATTAAAAGTGATCATATCATAGCAAGAAAAACAGACCAGTTCATTTTAAATATGCTGATGTATGTCTAATTTGTGGAGCAATAATTTTGTTACACTTTCTCATGGGACTATCATATGAAGAGAAAATATCTGATAATTTTATAGCAGCTTATGTAATGGATCTATATCATATGGCCCAAAATTTTAGTAACTCTTAATCATTTTTCTTTTCTGACATTGCCAAAGATCTTAGGAAATACTGCAAGAAGTAAAGAATGTATGAATCTTCTCACACATCCCAGTTAATATCTGTTACCATGAAACATTTTGCTAATGGCTCTGTAGGTCCCAGTTCTCCCCAAGAGTGTCCACATAAGGATGTCAAAATATTGGGGTTCTGATTTCCAGTTGGAAGAAAAATTGTTATGTAACAATAGAACATGAGGCATGCATCAAGAATATTGTGGCAAAAATTTATAGTAGTAGTAATACTTTCAGTCGACTGATTTTTTTTCTTACTGAACACAAGCTATTTCAACAAGCTTCATCAAGAATGAATGTTGTCATTTGCTGTTAAAAATGACCAAATCCAGAAAGAATTTCAACAAATATTTGGAAATTACCAAGTTACTTGTATTATATTAAAGTAGTATAAAAACTAAAGGTCTTTCTTAAACCATATAAAATATGAATAAGTAAGTTATTTTTTGCAGGTACTGTAATATTACAAAAATCTGTGACTATTTCTAAAGCCATTCATTGATAAATGAAGGAAAATGATGAGCTTTAAGATCGTTGTTTTGCTATTGTTTATGATTCTTCCTTAGTTTTAGCCTATTTACCTATTTCAACTGCTCCAGAAGATAATAAGACATTTCGTCATATGGCAAGGCTCTGTTCCTGTGCCTCTGTTGTGCACATATATTGTACTAATTCTTAACAGGAAAATATTTTTTTCTTTTATACCTTGTTTTCCTTTTTTGAAGTTTTTAATTTGCCCTAGAGATTAGAATTTTTTAAAAAATCTCATGGTGACATAATCCTATTAATTTAAGTTATTTGATGAAGCGTATTGAACAATTACCTTTAAAATAACAGCTGCATTTAATGGTGCTTACTGGGTACTGTGTGCTGTGCTAAGCCTATATCATCCACATCCTTACAACAGCTTTATGAAAATTGTGTTCTTATCGCCTTCTTGCAGCAGGGCAAACTAAAGTTAGGTGAGCTTAAATATGTAACCCAACGCCATACAGTGCATAACAGAGCTGCGCTTGGAACACAGGTCTCTTAGTCCCTTTGTATTGAGTTCCTACATGTCCTGTATTACCCAGCTAAGCAGATGAGATTTGTTTCATTTGATCTTACGGTTTTAGAGAGATGGTGTTTTCCAGCACTATCTAATAATGTAGCCACTACCCATATGCAGTTTTTTACATGAAAATAAATTAATAATTAAGTAAAATTAATGTTCACTTCATAGCCATACTAGCCACTTTTAAGTGTTCAAGTAGCTACCTGTAGCTAATAGCTGTTGGAGAGTACAGATACAATATATTTCCATTACCACAGAAAGCTCTGTGCTAAGTTGTCCAGGAGACTTTCAGATAAAACTTACCATATGATAAATGGGAAAAGATGGATGGAAGAGACAATATATTTTACTATTTAGATAGAAATCTGTTTGGGTTGTTTCTCTAAATTCCTGACTAATACTCTTGAGATCTGCAGAATTTCAAAGTTTTCAATGAATTTATTAATGGTAACTGGTGCTGTTAGTAAACAATGAGGTTTTTCATTCTTGGCTCTTGAACAAACTATGTAATTCTTATAAAGTGTTCCGGAATTTAAACAGGCTGCCCAGGCCCTTTGAGTTTTAAATACTTGAAATGCTTTAGCAAGAATTATTTCAGAATAATAAATTGGTATAAATTTCTGAGGCAGAGATTCTTGTCTTCTTCTCTAACTTTAGATTTGTTTTCTTCCATGCTGTAAGTCCTTTGAAAACGTCTCTGTGGAATCGGTGGACTCACCCAGTGAAAAAGGTACTAATGCTCGAGGCACTCACTCACGCCTTCTGTTAAACTTGTCGCAGTTACTTTTGTTAAGTGTTGTGGATTACTTGACCTCTTCTCGCTCGTAGTAACCTAATGTGTTCATGTTTAATACAACATGATCTGCAAGGTTTTACCTATAAAATTAAGGGGAAAAATCTGCCAGGACAGATAATGTGATGATATCTGGACTGCTATGATGGTATAGACTGAGCAAGAATTGCATAAAGCATGTAGCTGTAGGTCTAAGAATACATATACAATCCATTCTAGTTTGAAACCATTTTAAGTTTAAACTATGACCCGTTATTTCTAAATTTCAGTTGTATTTTATTTTAAACCAATTGTTATTGAAGAACATCTTAAGATCTGAGTACTTTGTTTGGAGTTATTATGTGATCATATTTAACATATATTTACCTTGCTATTTTTATTTTCAGGAAGTTTTTCTCCTCTAGAACTAGACAATATACTATTAAAGAACACTGACTCTATAGAATTGGCTTTGTCGTATGCTAAAACATGGTCAAAATACATCAAGAACTTAGTTTCGTGGGTTGAAAAAAAGCTTAACTTGGGTGAGTTGACCTTTGGAACATCTGAATGACTTTGGAGTGTAAGAGCTAAATTATGATTCATTTTTTTAACAGACTGTGGGTAATATTCCAAATTGGTAGCTGTTTCCTTGTAATGAATAAAATCATTATCCATTTCTGTTCTTGTAAAAGAAAGACCGGTTCACTTGATGTGCTTACCTAACATTTACTGTGGCCAGAAACCAGACATAGGGACACAGAAATAGCTACAGCACTGTCTCTACCTTGAAAGAAGTGTACTCTGGGCCGGTGCCACGGCTCACTTGGCTAATCCTCTGCCTGCGGCGCCGGCACCCCAGGTTCTAGTCCCAGTTGGGGAACCGGATTCTGTCCCGGTTACTCCTCTTCCAGTCCAGCTTTCTGCTGTGGCCCGGGAAGGCAGTGGAGGATGGCCCAAGTGCTTGGGCCCTGCACTCACATGGGAGACCAGGAGGAAGCACCTGGCTCCTGGCTTCGGATCGGCGCAGTGCTGACCGTAGCAGCCATTTGGGGGATGAACCAACGGAAGGAAGACCTTTCTCTCTCTCTCTCTCTCTCTCTCTCTCTCTCTCTCTCTCTCTCACTAACTCTGCCTGTCAAAAAAAAGAAGTGTACTCTCGTGGGTAAATAGAAATATAATCATGTGAAGCATGATGAAAGGAACAAAAAAATATAGCAAAAGGGGATGGGAATGTGAAAGGAACATCTTAACAGCTAATATTTCCTCAGTGTTTTACGGTTGACAAAATATTTTCTCATCCATTATGTCATTTAATCCTTACACAGACCTGGGAAGCAGGCAGGACAGGAATTGTTGTCCCCATTTTACACATGCATCAAGCAAGACAGGTGATTTTCCTAAAGTCAAATAGTGAAGCTGAGAGAAAGTATAATCTACCCACAGCCTGTGTGCTTTCTCCTGCATTGCTTGTTTTTAATAGGGAGTATTCAGAATCACCTGAATAGTGTTATAAAGGGGCAGTAAACAAGCCTAGGTTCCATCCTTGGTTGACATCTGGGCAAGTGTATTTTGAATGTTTCCCAATTGATTCTGATGAGCATTTGTCATTAAGAATCATAATGTGCACTAGTATTCGTGATCACTTTTTTAATTGGGAAATTATCGATAATTTTATAGAGTATGGTGGGAAAAGTAAGTTAATTTTACCTTCTTCAACCTTTTTAGAATTGGAATCAACTAGAAATATTGTAAAGTTGGCAGAGGCAACCAGAACTAACATTGGACTACAGGTAAGCGTTTTGTGAACTTCTAGGGTTCTACAAGATCCTGTTCAGACGGGTTCCTAATAGTGCCTTGCAGAATCAGAAAATCTCAGTTCATATAGGGAAGAATGTAATTGCTCATCTTTTTATTGACAAAATTCTTTAAAATTTAGATGGGTGTTCAATACACAAACTAGGAAATTCACAATTTTATACAAATATTATCTTGAAACTGATTCACTAACCAGTATTACAATTAACTTCATTTAGTATTTTTCTTGTATTTGACTAGTCACTTTTGGGGGGGATCTAAACTTAAAGTTTCTCATTTTGAAAAAGAGGAGAGGTGGGTCTGGAATTCTTATGTCGCTTCTGTTGTAAAATTTACTTGTCAATGTTAAATTCTAGGAGTTTATGCCCCTGCAGTCTCTGTTCACCAATGCTCTTCTTAGTGACATAGAGAGCAGTCACCTTTTACAACAAACAATTGCAGCTCTCCAAGCCAACAAATTTGTGCAGGTAAAAGTTTATACATGTAAAAGTCACATTTTTTTTGCAGTAGTAATAACTTTGAAAAATAACTTTCTCCTTTCCTTTTTTAAAAATATGCTTTATAGCCTCTTCTTGGAAGGAAAAATGAAATGGAAAAACAAAGGAAAGAAATAAAAGAACTTTGGAAACAGGAACAAAACAAAATGGTTAGTATTATACTGGACTTTGATGTAACTGTTTGTGAGCATGTAAAATCATGTGTAGTATATAACCATCTACCCTTCTCTGTAGTTTTTCTAAAATACTATCTTCACTGTCTTGCTGAACATGCTAAAGAAACTTGTACAATATAGTTTCTTTCATATTTTGTCTAATATTCTTTTCTGCAGTTTGAAACAGAGACTGCTCTTAAAAAGGCAAAATTGTTATGCATACAACGCCAAGATGAGTATGAAAAAGCGAAGTCTTCCATGTTTCGTGCAGAAGAGGAGCATCTGTGTTCAAGTGGCGGATTAGTAAAAAACCTCAACAAACAACTGGAAAAGAAGCGAAGATTGGAGGAGGAGGCTCTTCAGAAAGTAATCATTTGTTTGTTGTTTGCTAGTTGAATTAGCACTAATCTGCTAAGGGTTTGGATCTCAAACTTTGACATGTGTCAAGGTGCTTGGAAGGCTTATTAAAGCAGATTGCCAGGGTCTTGCCTCCAGAGTGTCTGATTCAGTAGAAGGATAGGAACCAGAACCACACATCTTGGATTTCCAGAAAGTTCCAGGTGATGTTGATGCTGCTGGCAGGGAAAACCACAGCCATGCTTTGAGAGCTGCTCTGCTGGGATTTCTGAATTTGGGGGTTTTATCTGTGAAAGAAGTATCTCAGAGAAGGCATTGCTTTAGTATTTTTACTTGATTGTTCAGGAAATTCTCTTTATAGGAAGCGTGGGTGTTTGTGTATGCTAATTACGGCATCTGCTAGTGGGATAGACTGAAGTTTACATTGTTTGAATAATAATTCACTAGCCAAATTATGTAAGATTGTATGGGAAATGATAGCTGTAAATAGAAAACACTGTTTTAAACAGAAGTGGACAAACAGTATGCTGCTTGTAAATTGTTATTTGGCTGTCCATTAAAGTCAGGTGCCTTTGAATCACTGACTGAAACAGATTACTGTTTCTTTTTCTACAGATATTTTATCTAAAAGGTAGAATATTAGAGAATTTTCACAAATAAAAGCTTTTAATGTTATTTAAATTTAGCTTTACTTCCGTAATTATTTGTTTTAAAATATAAATTCAGTGACTGGTGTTATCTTTTTTGTGATGCCCCTGAAGGTAGAAGAAGCAAATGAACTCTACAAAGTTTGTGTGACAAATGTTGAAGAAAGACGAAATGACCTGGAAAATACCAAAAGAGAGATTTTAGCACAACTTCGGACCCTTGTTTTCCAGTGTGATCTGACCCTCAAAGCTGTAAGTAATGTCTTCATCATTTTGAAGGCATTAGAGAACAAAAGTCTGTGTCTGCCAAAGGGAAGAAGGCTGCTGGATAAATCGTGATTCTTATGCGATTTAAATTCTCAGATCAGTGGAATATGTTGAATTTTAAAGTTGACTTTCAGTTTTTAATAAATGAGTCGGTTTGAGCTTCTTTTGATCTGTCAGCTCCCCCTTCCCCGCCAGCCCCCAGCCCTATATCCCCTGGATTGTTGAAAACTGAAGTCTGATAGTTTGAAATTGCCTCCAAGCCTCTGTCTTTTTTGGCTTGGTTGCAAAAGTGATTTGATCCCTGAAACGTCTATCAGTGCTCTAAGATCTATTCTTCAAAATTCAAATAAATGAAATATTAAATTTGAACCAAAGTCTTTATTTGACAACAGAGTAGCCTGTGTTTAAGTGTTTTTCTTTTACCTCTTTTTTCTGTACAAAATCTACATTCAAAAAAAACTTTGTACATTTTCAGAGTTTTAACATATGCATGAATTTGTGTGAACACCACCATAATCAGAACTGAGAACAATTCTGTCACTGCAGAAGAATTCCTTGTGCTGCCTCATCATAGTCAGACCCTCCCCTCACCCCTCACCCCTGCCAAGTCCTGATCTCTTCTCCATCTTCTTAGTTTGGTCTTTTCCAGGGTGTCATACAAATGGAATCTCTGTGTCTAACCTTTTGAGACCAGTTTCTTTCACACAGCCTGATGCCTTTGAGATTCAGCATGCATCACAGGCTGGTTTTCTTATTGCTGAGTAGTATTCTATTCTGTGACAGTACCACAGTATTTATGTGTTCACAGCTGGACCTTTGTGTTGTATACAGTTTGTATTGATTATCATTAGAGCTACAAGAGCATTTGTTGACAGGTTTTTGTTAGACCCAAGTTTTCATAATTCTAGAATAAATACCTAGGAGTGGGATCATAGTCGTGGATGCTAAATGTATATTTAATTTTATGAAAAACTGCCAGACTTTTCCAGAGTGACTGTAGTATTTTTCATTCCTGCCAGCACTGTGTGAGGATTCTACTTATTTTGTGTCAGTTGTTGTTGTTTCTTAAATTGTATCTATGCTAGAAGATGTGTAGTGATGTCTCATTGTGTTTCCAGAATGACTAATATGCTGAGCATCTGCTGAAGAGCTTGTTTGTGATCTGTTCTGGCTTTCTTTCTTTCTTTTCTTTTTCTTTTTCTTTCTTTTTTTTTTTTTTCTTTTTGAGTTGTTTCGTTTCTTACTGTTGAGCTTCCATATATTTCCTCCCATTTGATGCTTCTGGTTTTGTCCTTTTATCAGCATCTTTCAGGGAACGAGAGATCTCAGTTGTTCATGGAATCCAGCTTATCAGCTTCTTTTCTGAGTCATGTACTTGGTGCTGTATCTAGGAGTACTTCAGCTAACCTGAGGTCACAAAGACATCTGTGTTTTCTACTAAAAGTTTTGTAGTTTTACAAACAGTAATTTTGTAGTTTTTTTACATACAGTAATTTTGTAGTTTTATATACAGTAGTTTTATATACAGGTATATGAACCATTTTGAGTTAATTTTTCTATAAGTCGAGGCTCATTTTTAACATATGGATGTTGTGTTAAAATTATACCCACGGTGGATGGGCATTTGGCGCAGCGTTTATGTCACTACTTGAGACATCCACATTCCTTATTAGAGTGCTATATTCAAATCCTAGCTACTCCACTTATGGTCTGGCTTCCTGCTGATGCACATCTTAGGAGGCAGCAGGTGATGGCTCAAGTAGTTGGGTCCCTGCCACCCATGTTGGGAGACCTTGCTTAAGTTCTGGGCCCCTGGCTTCAGCCTGGCCCAGCCCTAGCTGTTGTGGGCATTTGGGAAGTGAACCAGCAGAGAGAAGACTCCCACCCACCTATCTCTCTGCTTTCAGATAAAATGTAAATAAATAAATAAATAAATAGAATTTTAAAATTAGACCCATGGAATTTTAGCTACACAAAGAGGTCAATGACATTGAAAGAAGAATTTATTACTTATATTTCTCCAGAGAAGAGGAAGCATTATACTGTAAAGACCACAAAGGTAATGCCAACTTTGGCAGGTAGAAGTGAGAGTGAAAACAAAGCTGAATCCAGAGCCGTTATTGGGGTCTCCTCAGGAAAGGCCACGCAGGCACAGTTAGCAGTTTAGGACTGGCTGATCTGAATCATTCTGCTGGGCTTTGGGTGTGGATGTAGTCTCTGGGTGACTGGTACTTGGCCCAGGATGACTGTGTGCAGAGCTGATAGCAGGCTTGGTGTGGGAGCTGGTTGGGAGTTGCACACCTTGACGTGGGAGAGTTTGCATGTGAAGATGGGATCCCAGCTGAGGTTGAGGCTGTCTCTAAGGATTGACTAGCCCTGGGAGGGGCAGTTTTCCCTGGCCAGCCTGCTTTCTAAGATACGAATATATCATAAAATATAGAAAAATGTTTAAAAATGTCAGCATAACTGTCTTCTATTCTGATATCATTTGTCGAAAACACTATGCCCTTGCCATTAAGTTATCTTTGTATCTTTGTCAAAAATCAATTGATCATATCTGTGTGGGTCTGTTTCTGGCTTTTGTTTTGTTCTGTTAATACACTTGTCCATACTTTTGCCAAAACCCCACTGTCTTACTCTGTTGCTTTATAGCAACCCCCACTGTCTTGTTCTGTTGCTTTAGAGCAAGTGTTAAAATCAGGTGGTAAAACTTCCAACTTTTTTCATGCTTGTTGAGCATTTAAGATCCTTTGATTTTCCATAAAAATGTTAGAATCAGTTTGTCTATACAAAAAAAAAAAAAACCCTGCTAACATTTTTATAGAATTGTATTAAACTTTAGATCAGATTGTTGAGAACTGACTATATGTGTAGATCTTTTTTTTTTTTTTTACAGGCAGAGTGGACAGTGAGAGAGAGAGACAGAGAGAAAGGTCCTCCCCCTTGCCGTTGGTTCACCCTCCAATGGCCGCCGCGGCCGGCGCACCGCGCCGATCTGAAGGCAGGAGCCAGGAGCCAGGTGCTTTTCCTGGTCTCCCATGGGGTGCAGGGCCCAAGCACCTGGGCATCCTCCACTGCACTCCCTGGCCACAGCAGAGAGCCGGCCTGGAAGAGGGGCAACCGGGACAGAATCCAGCACCCCAACAGGGACTAGAACCCGGTGTGCTGGCGCCGCTAGGTGGAGGATTAGCCTACTGAGCCGCGGCGCCAGCCAGTAGCATCTTAACTAAATAAAGTTGTCTAGTCCATGAACACAGACTTGTATGTCTCGCATTTATTTAGGCCTTTGAATTTCTAAAAATCAACGTTTTTCACATTTTGTTACATTTAAACCTATGTGTGTTTGTCTTCATTTAGGAAGGTATTGTGAATGATCTGTTTAGGTGTCTATACACATAACGTGTATATGTGTAAGGATAATTAGATTTGATATTAAATTCCAGCTCATTGTTACATTTAAAAATAGAATTGAGTTTTATGTGATCATTCTGGCACACTTGTAAAATTCACCTATTTTTTTCAGACATTTTTGTAGATTTCTTGGAATGTTCTACATAGAAAATTATGTTGTTTGCAAATAGGGACGGTTTTATACCTTTCTTTCCCATCTGTATTCCTGTTATTTCTTTTTCTTACTGCGCTTACTAGAGCCTCCAGAACATCGGTGGATAGGAATGAAGAAAGGAGACATGCTTGTCTTATTCTCCAACGGAGGGGAAAAGCATTGCCTTTTTTCGTCATTAATTTGAAGATGACATTTATCTGATAAAGAAGTGTCTTTTTTTCTGGTTTGTTGATGGTTTTATCATGATTAAATGTTGCATTATATCAAAGATATTTCTTCATTGTTTGATGTGATCATGTGGTTTATCTTTTGGAGCTCTCTGTATGATGGAGTACGTTGGTATTTGAGTGTCCAGCCTTACATCCCCTAGGATAAATCTCTCTGGTTGGTGATATAGTGTTCCTTTTTTATATTACTGGGTTCATTTTACTAATGTTTTATTGAGTAGTTTTTCCTATTTAAGATGCTGCTTTATCTTTTTTTTTTTTTTTTTCCTGATACTGCCTTTGGTATTGGTATCAGGGTAATTCTAGCTTCATAAAATGAGTTGGGAAGTGTTCCTACCTGTTGTATTTTCTGAAAGAGTTTGTATCAAATTTATGTTAATTGTTCTTAAAATGTTTGGTAGCATTCCCTGGTGAAACTGTCTGGGCTTGCAGTTTTTCTTCTTTTGGAAGATTTTTTACAACATGCTTGATTTTGATACAGCCCTATTAATGTTAATTATTCTTTTTTAGGTGGATTTTGATAGTTTGTGGCTTTCATGGAATTGGTCCTTTTTCATCTAAGTTGCTAAATTTACATGTGTAGAATTGTTTGTGGGGTCTCTTATCCTTTTATGTGTCAGGGGGCTGTAGTGGTATCCCCCTTTCATTTCTCTTCACTCTGCATGTGTTCAACCTGGTGAGAGGTTCATAAATTTTATTCATCTTTTCAAAGAAGCAGCTTTTGTTTTCATTGTTTTTTCTATTTTATTGTTTCTACTTTTATTATTTATTTCTGCTTGCTTTCCATTTATTTTGCCTTTTTTATTTTAAACTTTTAAAATTAGAAGCTTAGATTTTTCATCAAGACCTTCTCACTTTTTTCTAATATTTATAATAATATTGAATACTTTAATATTGACTCTAAGCATTGCTGACCACATCCCACAAATTTTGAGCTATATTTTCTTTTTTTTTTTTTTTATTTTTTTTTATTTTTGATAGGCAGAGTGGACAGTGAGAGAGAGAGACAGAGAGAGAAAGGTCTTCCTTTGCCGTTGGTTCACCCTCCAATGGCCGCCGCTGCAGCCGGCGCACCGCGCTGATCCGATGGCAGGAGCCAGGATCCAGGTGCTTTTTCCTGGTCTCCCATGGGGTGCAGGGCCCAAGCACCTGGGCCATCCTCCACTGCACTCCCTGGCCATAGCAGAGAGCTGGCCTGGAAGAGGGGCAACCGGGACAGAATCCGGCGCCCCGACCGGGACTAGAACCCGGTGTGCCGGCGCCGCAAGGTGGAGGATTAGCCTATTGAGCCACGGCGCCGGCTCTGAGCTATATTTTCTTTTTCGTTTGATTAAAAATATTTTCTAATTTCACTTGAGTCTTCTTTCACCTTTGACCTGTGGGTAATGTAGAAGTTTGTAATTTAATTTCCAAGTATTTGAAGATTTTCTGGATATCTTCTCAGTACTAATTTCTAGTTGAATGCCATTGTGATAGGACAAAAACTTTATATGGTTCCTTTAAAATTGTTATGACCCAGGATATAGGTCATAAACAAGCAGAAATAAAGAAGAAAATATAGAAAGAAAAGTAAAGAAAAATAATTGAAACTGTAAGCTGTTTCTTTGAAAAGATCAAAGATGAGTGTTCCATGTGTGCCCTTTGAAAGAATGTGTTGAGCTGTTATTGACTGCAATGTTTGTAAAATGTCACATCCTTTTGGTTTGTGGTTTACTTTATTTCTTCTATATTCCTAACTATTTTTCAACTACTGAGAAAAAAGTTTTGAAGTCTCAAATATATTGTGTATTTTTAGTTCCCTCAGTTTTGGAGTTATGTATTTTCATCCCTGTTTTTAGTTGCTTACATATTAATAGTTGTTACATAATCTGTAAAATTCCTTGCTTTTTAGTGTACTTTACTTAATATTCATACAGTTATTTGGCTTTTCTTCTGGTTGTTTTGAGCATAGTGTATCTTTTTTCACTCTTATTTTTACCTTTATTGTTATGTTTAAGTCTTTTATATATGCATCATAGATAGCACATACTTCAGTATGGATTTTTTTATTTTACTTACTTGAGGTAGAATTACAGAAAGAGGGAGAGTCAGAGAAAAAGGTCTTCCATCCACTGGTTCACTCTCCAAATGGCCGCTATGCCCAGAGATGGGCTGATCTGAAGACAGGAGCCAGGAGCCTCCTCCAGTCTCCCATGCGGGTGCTAGGAGCCCAGGTACCCAGGCCATCTTCCACTACTTTCCCAGGCCACAGCAGAGAGCTGGATTGTCAGAGGAGCAGCCAAGACTAGAACCGGTGCCCACATGGGAAGCCAGAGCCGCAGGCAAAGGCCGAGCCCACTACACCACAACACTGGCCCAGTCTGGATTTCTTTAAAAATCTATTTTAATCTCTGTTTTTTTATTTATTTTTATTTGACAGAGTTAGAGAGAGAAAGGTCTTCCTTCCATTGGTTCACTCCCCTAATGGCCGCTACGGCTGGCACTGCGCCAATCCAAAGCCAGGAGCCGGGTGCTTCCTCCCGGTCTCCCATGCAGTTGCAGGGACCCAAGCACTTTGGCCATCCTCTGCTGCCCTCCTGGGCCACAGCAGAGAGCTGGACTGGAAGAGGAGCAACCGGGACTAGTACCCGGCACCCCAACCAGGACTAGAACCTGGGGTGCTGGTGCCACAGGCGGAGGATTAGCCAAGTGAGCCACGGTGCCGGCTGTTTTTTATTTTTATTTTTTAAGATTTATTTATTTATTTGAACTTCAGAGTTACACAGAGGAGAGGCAGAGAGAGAGAGAGAGAGGTCCTCCACCCGATGGTTTACTCCCCAAATGGCCACAACATCCAGAGATGAACTGATCTGAAGCCAGGAGCCAGGAGTTTTCTCCAGGTCTCCCACACGGGTGCAGGGACCCAAGGACTTGGGCCATCTTCTACTGCTTTCCCAGGCCATAGCAGAGAGCTGGATCTGAAGTGGAGCAGCCGGGTCTCAAACCAGTGCCCATATGGGATGCCAGCATCTCAGGCCAGGGCATTAACGCGCTGTGCCAAGCTCCAGCCCCTAATCTCTGTTTTTTAAGTGGAGTATTTAGACCATTTATATTTAATGTGAATATACACTTAGATTTAGGTTTACTATTTTTTCCTGTTACGTTTATTTTGTGTTTCCTTTTATCTGTTTCTCTTTTGCTGCCTTTTGGTTGAATTATATTCTAGAATTACAATTTATTTGCCTATTAATTTCTTATAGATTTAATTTTATCTATTAGAATTACATTTTAACTTAACTGAAACACTTATCTGTATATTAACTTATCTCCTTAGTTTAAATCAATTGAGTTTTTTCTTTTCTTCTTCTTCTTCTTTTTTTTTTTTTTTTTTTTTTAAGTTGAGAAGCACAGAGAGATCTGATTGGGTGTTTGTATCTATTTGTTCAGTATCTTTTTAAATTGGTTACACTAGGGATTGCAGCATATACACACACACAATCAATCTTCCATATTTGTGGATTCCACATCCAGAGATTCAACCAACTGTGGACCAAAAATATTTGGGAAAAAATTTATGTCTCTGCTGAGTAAGGACTTTTTTGTCCTTAAACAATACAGATAACAACTATTTACATAGCATTTATATTGTATTAGGTAATATGAGTGATCTAGAGATTATTTTAAAAATATATATATGTTAATCCCCTGCCTGCAGTGCTGGCATCCCTTATGGGTGCTGGTTCTAGTCCCGGCTGCTCCACCTCAATCCATCTCTCTGCTATGGCCTGGGAAAGCAGTACAAGATGGTCAAAGCGCTTGGGCCCCTACACCCGCGTGGGAGACCCAGAAGAAGCTCTTGGTTCCTGGCTTCAGATTAGCCCAGATCCAACTGTTGTGGCCATTTGGGGAGTGAACCAGCAGACGGAAGACCTTTCTCTCTCCCTCTCACTGTAACTCTACCTCACAAATAAATAAATAAATAAAAATCTAAAAAAAAAATATATGGGGATATATGTAGGTTATCTGAAGATACATGCCATTTTCTATGAAGACCTTGAGCATCTGCAGATTTTGATATGCATGAGGTGTCCTGGAACCATTTGCCCATAGATACTGAGGAGCAGTAATCTCCACAGTATACTTAGAACTAGTATTTCAGGTCAAGTGGAATGTTGTGACCTCACCACCATGTAAATCCTTCACCCACTCTGGGGTTGTAGTTGATATATGTAAACCTCATCCATGTGCATTGAAAATTTCATCAAGCTGGTCATCTTCTACTTTTTACTTTTGAAAGTCAAACATTTAAAGAAGTTTAGTAGAGAAAAGTAGTCTATTCTATTTACCATTTCTTTGAATGCTTCTTTCAAATATTCCTGTGGTCCATCTTCTGTGGAAACATTTCTGTTTTAAATAGAACGTCCTTTACCATCTTTTATAACAGGTCTTCTGGCAGCAGTGAGTTCTCCTGGTTTCTAGTCATTCCTGGAAGACGTCATCACCCGATACAGAGTTCTAAATGCAGAATTCCGTTCTTGCCTTTTACTGCTTTAACAATATCATTCCATTGCCTTCTGGCCTCCATAGTTTCTCATGAGAAATCCAGGCTCATTTGAACCATTGTTCACCTGTGTGGTGTAGGTGTTTTTCTTTGGTTACTTTCATGATTTTTTTTCCCTGTCTGGTTTTCAGCAGTTTGACTAAGATGTATCTTGGCATGATTTTTTCCTATTTTGCATTCATTGAACTTGTTGAATCTGCAGATTTGACTTTTACAAGATTGGGGAAGTTTCTGGCTGTTGTTTCTTCATATATTCTTTGGTCCCACCCTCTTTCTCTTCTTCCTCTAAGGTTCAGTAACTCAAATGCTGGCCCTTTTATTTTTTTCCCACAGATTCGGAAGATCTTTTCTATCTATTTTTTCCCCTCAGTCTTTTTTCTCTTGGTGGTTTATACAGCTGGTCCCCAACTTAACCATGGTTTAACTCATAATTTGTAAATTTTGTGGTGGGTTTCTCAGGGTATCTTTTCATTCCATTTTCCATGAAATTTTTGAAGTACCCTATATATGTAAAGAGCTTACAAAATCATAAAGTGACTTGAATTATAAAATTTCAGGATGCAGAATTACCTTATAAGTTATCTAGGTCAGCCATTTAAAATTTTTTTAAATTTAATTTAATTTAAAACTGAAAAGTTCCCTTTACCTCAGACACTAATGATAGTTAAGACTGAGTGTATACCTGTCATTGTATCAAACACTTTGTCTACATAACCTCATTTAATTCTCATTAAATCCTGTTGAGGAAACATACTTGTTTTTAGCTCCATTTTACTTATGAGGAAATAAAAAAGTGGCCATTGGACTATTCACATTTCCATTATTTGGGGAGCTGGTAAGGAAAACATAAACTTGAGTTTCAGCCCAGACTTTTGGATTTAGAATCTGCATTTGAGCACTGACACTTTCAAGTCACTCATGTAGGGAAGTTGTATTACTTGATCACAGGTGCCCAGCATGCAGGCTGCCTTTAGGATCAAGAAGAGAGTAAGTTCAGAGCAGGCAGCCTGAGGATGCCCAGTCACTGGACCCTCTGCAGTTTGAATTGCCTTTGCTCCTTGAAGGAGTCAGGATGTAAGTCAACCATCGTGTCGAATGCACTTTTCGAGAACTGTATGCTGAGTCACTGTCCTTAGGGAGGGGCCCGTCAACCTTGGAGAGGACTCAGAAGCTAAGCAGAACTTCATCCTCTCATCTCATGTATCACGAGACGTGAAGGGGAAGCATGGGAGTCTTTGAAGTAGTATTGAGCCAAATGAAGTTTGACATTCATTCTCATGGCTTCCCTTAAAAAGCCCCACGCAGCCAGAGTGTCATTTAAAGAATAGGCCCGATGATGTAGCTTGAATAAAGTCCCAGGCCACCCCTTACACCTCAGTTCCGACTCCTCACCTTGGTTTTGATAACCACTCGTGTTTCTGGCTTTGTCTCGAGCAGAAGTGCCACTTCTTTCAGTGTGCTGCAGCCTCCCTGACCATTTTTACCTGCTTGAGCACAGGAAGCACTTCCCACTCACTGTGGCACTGCTTCCCCCCTTGTTGGTGCGGGTCTGCTCTGGCAGCTCTGAGGGCTTCTTTGTTACATCAACTCTCAGCTCAAATCTTACCTCCTCAGAGAAGGCCGTCTTTGGCCTTCCACGTTGAAATTACCCCTCCACAACCACATCCCTGATCATCATCCATAACTCTGACATGGTTTTATAGTATCCAAGTCATTTTTCAGTACCAGAAACTATCTTATTGCCCTTGCTCTGACACCACCCTCAGTGATACACCAAAGCCTAGGTTTTTGTGAATGTCAAATCAGTTAATTTATGTGAAGCTCAGAGAGTGGGCCTGGCATACTGTAGGCCCTGGTCAGCTGCTGCTGCTGCTATTACTATAAATAGTGGTAGTGATAGTATTTTTAGGCTTTTGTGGAAACTCAGAATGTATTATTGCATTTTGAACAAGTTGAGGATAATCAATCTGAGTGTTATAGAATACATAAATGGCAAAATATTTGTATTTTTAGAGGACTAAAAAAGTAGAGTCAAAAAAATAGTGCTTGTGATTGGATTTTTTCTGTTATGTTTTTCACCTAAGATGTTAGGCAGAATACAGAGCTAAGGATCATCACAAAACACATCATCTCCTGGAAGTTTGAAGCAGTAGGGTAGAGTTGTAGTTTTGAATTTTCACTTTAAAGCCAGTTTTACAGGGAATGATCACTCCCAGATATTAAATTAAAACTTCTTTTTTTCTGCCCAGTTTAGACACGTACAGTATCAGCCAACATAGTATACTCACACTAATCCTTCGTACTGCGTGCTTCACCGTGTGGTCTTTATGTTGGTGCCGCCCCTGAAAGAAATGTGTATTGCATCATTCTGTGTAACATGTGTTCCTCTGCCTTTTGTCTCTGTGACCACAGGTAACCGTTAACCTCTTCCAGATGCAGCATCTGCAGGCTGCCTCGCTGGCCAGCAGTTTACAGTCTCTCTGTGATAGTGCCAAACTCTACGATCCAGGCCAAGAGTACAGTGAATTTGTCAAGGCCACAAATGCAGCCGAAGAAGAAAAAGTTGATGGGTAAGAATATAGAGACGAAATGTTCATTGCTGAGTTCTTATCTAGTATAAGGAATGTGTCTTTTCTAACATTGGCAGAATTAGCTTTAAAATTCCTGAAATTTTTCATTTTTTGGTTGTTTAATAAATATACTTAAGGAATTGATGTGACTCGCGTGAAAATAAAACTTTCCATGTTGACGCGGACCTCAGCTCTAAACTTTCTGTGAGAGTGGCAGGTGATGACATGAGTTACTGACTATACTTTGGCTCCTCCTTTCCATGTTTTAACTTCAGAAGTACAAATAATCTAAAAGTTTTGTTCACATCTTTTATAAGAAACTGAATGATACAATATGATTTGTTCTTAATCTGTAGTTAGTTTCATCACTCTATTCCATTCATTAAATTAGCAAGTTGTTTTGAATAAGAAATCATAGACTGATTATCAGTCATTCCTCTGAGTACTGTGCTTTACTTGGATTTTTCTTAGGAATGTGAGCAAGCAGTTGACAAACAGCCCCCAGACTTCTGGATACCGACCTGCTGGCTCCCTGGAGGATGCTGTGCGCCTTCCTGACAATCCTAGTAAAATGGAAGAAGACAGATGCTCCAACAGTGCAGATATCACAGGTAGTCTGTCCCTCAAGACAAAGTGCTGCATCATGCCCATGGGATGATTCAATGAGTTGGAGCTCTGGGATGCAAAAGGCAGACCTTGCTTTGTAACTTATTTTGTAACTATACTTTGTTACAACTTACTTTTTTGCAACCACTGTGCCTGCTTTATAGTTGCTAATTGGTCATCGTTAAAGAAATTTGAATGATTTCATTTTATATAATGCTGATATTTTGCCTACAGAAGTACACCTGTAGCCAAGCTTTGACCTTAGGTGTTCTTTTGTTAAAGGGCCATCTTTTATAAGGTCATGGACGTTTGGGATGTTCAGTGACTCTGAAAGTACTGGGGGGAGCAGCGAATCTAGATCTCTGGATTCAGAATCTGTAAGTCCAGGTACGTAAATATTTAAGTTTAGCAGTGGAAAGTCAATGAAAGATTTAAAAAGTCTTTTTCAAGTATTTTTGAATAGTTTATTTTGATATGGAACTGGTTCATGCATAGAGAGGAGAACTTGCATACAGATATGTAGCCTAAAGAAAACACATGAAACAAACCCTTGTCTGTACATCACCCATGTTAAGAGCATTATTCTGTACATCACCCATGTTAAGAGCATTATCTGTATCCTGTGTACACCTCCTTGACAACATTACTCCATCCCCCATCAGAAAAGCCGTTGTCCTGAATTATTTAATCATTACAGCTATTTTAAGTGTTTAGTGCCTACCTGTAGTGGAGTTTTCCCTCTTCTGTGTATTATACAAATGGGAGCATATTATTCTTTTAACTGCTTCATGCATCTTTTTTTTTAAATTTGCAGTCCATGTTGATGTGGGTAGCTGTCTCTGCACCACTGTATAGGATTCTGTTTTGGCACTGTGATGAACAGTGCCATCATGCCGATTCTTGTGGCTGTGATTACTTTATTTTTGTTAATTTCTTATAAGTGTGCCATAAGATACTTTGATAGAAATTGTCTGGATCCTCAGAGAGACGGAGTGTTTTGAACTCCCTCTTAGTGGCTTTAAATAGGGTAACTGGCAGTAGGTAACATAGCTGGCAGGAGAAGGAGTGCGCACCAAAAGGCATGAGATTGTTCCTCCCGTTCTTTTCCTCATTCCTCTACCCAAGACTGTCCCAGTCGTGTTCTTTCTATGTTTCTTCCTCCTAGAATCTCATGAGATACGTTATAGGTTTTATCCAATCTCAAATTCCAGGGCCTTTTTAATTTTGTTAAGCATTTTACATATTGCAGAAGTTTTATTCATTTAGATAAATCTCTTAGATCTAAAGTTAGAACTTTTTTTTTTTTTTTCTATGCAACACTGAGATTTTTCACCTGCCACTTGGCTGCCTCCTTTAAAACTCATACTATTCAAGGCCGGCATTATGGTGCAGCAGGTTAAGCCAGACCCTGCCATTCCAGATCGGAGTGCCAGTAGAAGTCCTAACTGCTCTGCTTCCAATCTGGCTTCCTGCTGATGTGCCTGGGAAGGCAGCGGAGGATGGCCCAAATACTTGGTCTCCTGCCACCCATGTGGAAGATCAGAGTGGAGTTTCAGACTCCTGGCTTCAGCCTGGCCCAGACGTGGCTGTTTTGGCCGTTTGAGGGGTAAACCAGTGGAAAATCACTGTTGCTCTCACTCTGTCCCTTGAATGAATGAATGAAATTTTTTTTTTTTTTAAAGAAAAGTGAAATGAATTCTTCTATTTCTATATAGGTCTGTTTGTGACATGTGGGGAGTAAATGCCTCATACCTAGTCAGGCTTCTGCCAGACATGCTGTGACACACACGGAAGTGTCTCTTTTCGACACAGCTTGCCTACTGTGGACTCCTGTTCGGCCAGGCACCACAGGGCCATTGTTCCTGATTCCCAGTCTCCTGTTTACCAGTGACAGAAGTGTGATGTTGCTACTGTATTGTTGTATTCACAGATGTCTATATTTTAGAAAGCCTCAGTTTGTATTGTATGCATTCATTTATAACTTAGCAAAGATTGAGAGCCACTGTCAAGTATTAGGTGTAAGACACAAATAGAAAATACTCTTCATGTCCTTGTGGAGCTTACAATATCTAATGCTTACTATCAAAAGTTGGCAGTAAAATCTTATTAGAATATATGACCTTTAGTTTTAAACTTACTAGGAAAAGTCAGATTTGGTTAAGAATTCCCTCTTAGAATATAATGGAAGCAAATTTTTACATTGAAGCTGGTAAAATAGTGTGACTTTTATTCCAAAAATATTGTCACTCCCCATTTCTACAAGTCTACAATTAAAGGTCAGGTAATTGCACCCACAATTTTCTTTTAGGAGACTTTCATCGAAAACTTCCACGCACCCCATCCAGTGGAACCATGTCTTCTGCAGATGATCTAGATGAGAGAGAGCCACCCTCGCCTTCAGAAGCTGGTATTGTACCGCCCTGATTAAGTCCCACTCACCCCAGTGAATCAGTACTGCTTGATACTAGAAAAGTAGTAAAATTTTAAACAATTACATTGCTGTGTACTAAATAAAACATGTCACCATGGCTTAAATGTATCACAACAACAGTGTGCAAGCATGGGTATATAATGTATTAATCAAATGTTACAAATACGAAGAGAGTAAGAAGCAAAAATAGCAGACTAAATATGGTGCTTTTATAAACCTAATAAGTGACATGCTGTTAAAAGGTTGCAGTGCTTAAGAAATTCTGAAAAAGCCCCTGCAGAAGAGGCAGTGCAGGAAGCCAAGCAGGAAAAGTAGCTGAATGTACTTAGTAAGGGCGAGGGAAGTTGTGGACGTTGAAGCATGTGGTCCTTGTGGCTTTAATTAGATGCATATAAATCCATTGCATTTGATAACCTTCAAATACTTGATTTGACATTATTTCTTAAATGAATGAAGTATCTGATCTCTAGTATAATATTGATAAATAACTAGCTAATGTTATCCATAATTTTATAAGGAATTAAGAATAGCTTTATAGCCAGCGCGCAGCTCAATAGGCTAATCCTCCACCTGTGGCGCCGGCACACCGGGTTCTAGTCTTGGTCGGGGCTCCGGATTCTGTCCCGGTCGCTCCTCTTCCAGTCCAGCTCTCTGCTGTGGCCAGGGAGTGCAGTGGAGGATGGCCCAAGTGCTTGGGCCCTGCACCTGCATGGGAGACCAGGAGAAGCACCTGGCTCCTGGCTTCGGATCAGCACGGTGTGCCGGCCACGGTGCGCCGGCCGCAGCGCGCCAACCTCAGTGGCCATTGGGGGCTGAACCAATGGAAAAGGAAGACCTTTCTCTCTGTCTCTCTTACTGTCCACTATGCCTGTCAAAAAAATAAATATTCAAAATAACAGCTTTTTGTAATAAGTGAATTATTGCATTCTAAACTTTATCCAGAGTACAATGTCAGATGATACAACTTTGCCCTCCTTTTACAGTTTTTATAAAGTAACCTATTTCTTTTGCAAGGACCCAATTCCCTTGGGGTGTTTAAGAAAACATTGATGTCAAAGGCAGCTCTCACTCACAAGTTCCGCAAATTGAGATCCCCCACGAAATGCAGGGATTGTGAAGGCATCGTGGTGTTCCAGGGGGTTGAATGTGAAGAGGTGAGATCTGCCTGGAATTGGCTTGGCCCTCTTATGCTTTTTGCTCATTTGTTGTTAGTTTACTTCTTGGACTCTTTGGCAGATATATTTTGAATGAATTTACCATTGTGTACCTTCCATGATTTTATAGTTCATTTTGCTGTGAAAAATATTTCAAAAACCACAAGTAATACCTTTTAAACTCATTTTTGTTATGTTTCCACTCTATGTATAGTTTGCTCAGTTTTGAATAATTTTCAAGGTGAATTAATCAGTGTAAACTATCATTTTCTTGTAGTGTCTCCTTGTTTGTCACCGAAAGTGTTTGGAAAATTTAGTCATCATTTGTGGTCATCAGAAACTTCTGGGAAAAATACACTTATTTGGAGCAGAGTTCTCACAAGTTGCAAAAAAGGAGCTGGATGGCATCCCTTTCATACTCAAAATATGTGCCACAGAGATTGAAAATAGAGCCCTGTCCCTACAGGTACATTGTAACTCCTAAAACTTGTACATCATAAATGCCTCTGTTTTGTTTTAATGAAAAGGTGACTTTAAAGGAAAACCATGCTTTCAGTTTTGAATAATTGAATTTATTCAGATTTATTTGGAAAATGTTACGTTTAGCCCTGACTAGTTCTTTTCTAAAATACTGACAAAAACTGAAATAAAGACATCAAATACATTTGGCCATATGAATTTAGTCATTTGCACTCAAGCAGAATTTTTTTTTCTTTTCTACTCAAGGGAATCTATCGTGTGTGTGGAAACAAAATAAAAACTGAAAAACTGTGTCAGGCTTTGGAAAATGGAATGCACTTGGTAGATATCGCAGAGTTTAGTACACATGACATCTGTGATGTCTTGAAGTTATACCTTCGACAGGTAAAGTTTTTACTCTTGAAAGCAAATTTAAGAAACCAAAAATATGATTTGTGTTTGCTAATAACTTTTGTGTGTTTTAACTGATATAGACCATATTGATATCTAATTATTAATGTATAGATTGAAGAATGTGTAAGATATTTGTACAATTTAAAAAACAGTGGCAATCAGAATAAACTCATGTGCTATCACACAGCTTAAAGGAAATAGAATATTATACATACCTCAGAAGACCCTCATGTGGCCCTCCCAGATGCAGCTTCCCAACTCACTCCACCTAAGAGGTCTTTCTTAACCAAGTTAATAGCTCCCTCTCTTTCCTAAATAGTTGTACTATCTGTTGTCTATTCCCAAACGATGTATCATTTAAGGTTTGGAAAACTAACTTGAAAGCATACACCTGGCTGTCTAAGGAAGGGCCACTGTTCACCCTGTTAGTGAAGATTTAGGCCAGCAGTATGGTGTCTGGATTGTAGTCTGGCGTTGCCTTCCTGGATATTTAAAAATGGCTGTTGCGGGAGGTCAGTGAGCAAGGTCGTGAAAGTGTCCTGGGAACATGGAGCTCACCATGTTGGGGGCAACAGGCAGAACTGTCCCATGAGCTGGCTACTGCAAGTGTGGCAGGAAGGAGGCTGGGGAGTGGGCTGCTGCTCCTTTTCTCTCTCTGCTTACTGTAGTAGCTGCAGTTTGCAAATGGGGGTGAAGTAAGTGACCATGGTGACTTCAGACAGCAGCTCATGAAGGGTTGAGGCACTTTATGAGCACACTGTCATGAGGCAAGCACAGAAGAGATGTGGGCCATTCCCACCCGGCATTTTGCCCACAGTTGATATGGAGACAGAACAGTGCTGATGGTTCTCAGCACGTCCATCTCTGGGGTGCTGTGGCTATGGGTGGGGTCCTTCTTACTGTGGGGCATCACAGTCTCCATGCCTCCAGCTTTGTGAGGTAGAGGTAGCACCTGTCCTGTCTTCCTCACTCTTCTCCTGTTCTGGTCTTGCCCATCCTAGAGCAAGCTGTGGAGTAGGATAAGTATTTGAAACCTTACTATCTGTAAACACCTTTATTCTCTGCTCACTAGCGGAAATGAAATAGTGCAGATAGTATGGAAGGTTGTAGTAGCCTAGGCTATAAGTTATTTTTCTTCAGAATTTTGAAGCCTGAAGCCTTTCTCATTCTTTATATATGGGCTGTTGTTTCCTCTCTGAAAACTTACGGAATCTTCCTTTTCTCTCATTATCCTAAAGTGTCACGTATGTGTTAGACATCGGTGTATTTTCTTCCACTGTCCTGAGAACTCCATGAGCTCCTGCTGTTCTGGTTCGTCCTTTGCTTGGAACTTTATTTTGTTACTCATCTGCTGCCATCTGTTTCCTTTGTACTTCCTCTGTGGAGCTTTTTATTTGGATACTCAGCAACCTCCACTGGTTCTCTGCTTCCCCCACATTGTCTCTATTACTCATTTGTTTTTGTTTTGTTTTCTTTCAGTACTTTGTAAGAGATTCCTTCATTTTTATCATCTACCACTGTTTTAAACTATTGCATTCCTGAGAATATGTTTTAATATCCAAGAACTCTGGCTTTCTACTATCCTTAGAGCATTCTTTTTTAATTTGCTTGAGAAGAAAAGAGCGATAGAGACTGTTCCCATTCACTGATCCATTCCCCAAATGCCTGCAGTGGCCAGGGGACCAGGTGGAAGCTGGAAGCAGGAACTCAGTCCAGGCAAAATCCCAGCTACTTAAGCAATCACTTCTGCCTCCCTGGGTCTACATTAGCAGGAACTTGGAAGCTGGAGCTGGAGCCAGGTATTGAACCCAAGTACTCCAGTATGGGGTTGACCATAACTGATAAACTGCTAGGCTAAATGCCTGCTTCCCACTGCCTTTTTGTTTAAATGAATGCAGCATTTATCTACCTGAGAGGTTCTTTTCCTGCTTATCCTCTAGCCCTGTATAATAGAAATGTAATGTGATCCACATAAATAAATAGGTGAAGTTGATTTTTATTTTATTTAACATATTAAAAATGTCACTTAAAGAACTAATCAGTATTTTTAAATTATTAGTGAAATATTTTACTTTTTTTGGGCCCCGAGTCTTTGAAATTTGGTGTGTGTTTTTCATTACAGCACTCTGAGTTTGGAACGGTCACATTTCCAGTGCTGGTAGCCATATGTGGCTGGTAGCCACCGTATTGATAGCATAATTCTAGACCTTCAAAGTGATCTTTTTCTACTAGTTTTAATTTCTGTCTTCCATGATTGTCTGCTTAAAAAGAGTTGGTAATTGAAATGTCCTTGGAAGCTCTTGAACACATGAAAGCTTTGAAGACGGAGCTCTACTGTAGGGTGATCGGGGTGAGCTATGTGGGGAACACCTGACGTCTGTGTCTCTTAGGTTGGGGAGATTCCCCAGAGGAGGGTTTCTCCTCACCCCGATCATGCACAACATTGTGGGAGTCAAGGAGGGTCTCTGCCCGGCTGCATTTAGTCACCTCATCCGCTTTCTAGAGAGCAGAGTTCTCTCAGCTTCTCTCCCTGTCCCAAGATCCAAGAATCTAGTGCTGCCAGTCCCTGGGACTCCTTGGGGTTTGTTGTATCCTGTGGCTGAAGCGTCTGGGCGCAGCTTTCTTGGTCTGCTAAGTCAGCACTTGTTCATCTGGTCTTCAGCTTATAGAATGTTGGCTTTCATCTCATCCTATTCTCTGTCCTTGTGGCTTACTGTACTTCAGTAGGGTTGCAAGAGAGAAAGAAAGCGGGTGTAACTACTGGGTCTCCCGTGTTAGCCCAGGATACTATTCAGTCATGTGTTACGGAGGTCTCAGCAGACATGGAGGCTGTGTACTCCTTACAAATCTCATAAGGAATCTTCCTATATCTCTTCTAGCCTGCTAGGGAAAGGAAATGAATGGAGTCATCCAATATTATCAGCTCTCATCCTCAGGGATGTTGCATGACCAAGCCTTCTGTGTGGAACACCATACAGCAAGGACCAGCATCGTGGCCCAGTAGACTAGGCTGCTGTTTGTGTTGCTGGTGTCCCATGTTGGTGTGCCAGTTCAAGTCCCACTTCCTGGTAGTGCACCTGGGAAAGCGGCAGATGAGGAAAGTACTTGAGCTCTTGCCATCCATGTGAGAGACCAGGATGGAGTTCCTGGCCCCTGGCCCAGCCCTGGCTGTTGTGGGCATTTTGGGGAGTGAACCAGCAAGTGAAAGATCTCCCTCTCTCCCTCTCTGTCTCCCTCTCCTTTCTCTGCTTGCCAAATAAATACGTAAAGCTTTAAAAAAGAAAGGTAATGAAACTATCTACTGGTATTAGAGAGTAACCTTCATTTTACTCGCTGACCTTATGGGAAGCCTGAAGCTTCAGAAGTGTGACTCCCTTCAGATCTCAGGACAGTGGAGGTGGCGGCGATTCCTCGAGGCTGCCCTTCCCTTGGACCGGCAGGGGAGAACTGAGCAGGGGCACCTGTCTCACCACAGACAGTGTAGCCAGGGCTGCCCTGTGTTTCCCACTGTAGAGCGATGGAGACCTGGAAATTTATCGGGCAGTGAGCAGATCAAAATGGCAGCTTGCTCTGTGTTAGTTTGAGAGGAACTGTTTCTTTTGATATAAAGTGATTCAAGTTGTACTTAAAAATTGGATAAATGTTGACAGTCTTTCTTTTAGGTCATGTTTTCTGATGCAGATTTTTAATCTGGCCACAGTAAAACACAAGGGCCTTAGAGCATTTTGTTCTTTCTGTCTCCCCATAGTAATAAAGTTCAGTTTTGTCAGCTTTTTGTAATTCATCTGACTTAGCATTACCCTGGGTTTGTTTGTAAAACAGTTGTAGGTGATGTTGTCTTTGGGACAGTTATAAATGGTATAGTATGCATATCAGAGCTTTTGAATTCCATCATCGAAATTTAGGTTTAGAGTTCTCATCATCAGTCAACTCATTTTTAATATAGGTATAACTTATGGTGATGATTTTAGATTTTACTTTTAGGTCACATATGTAGCAAACATGGACATTTCTAAATGTGGATTGACTTTAAACCAGGTTACTCTGAAGGGACATGCTAAGTCGTTCAGTCACTGTCAGTAACCCGGTTGATTATTAGCAGAAAAACAAATAGAATGATATTCCTAATGTTATTTTATTTCTTTAGCTCCCAGAACCATTTATTTTATTCCGATTGTACAAGGAATTCATTGACCTCGCAAAAGAGATCCAACACGTAAATGAAGAACAAGAAACAAAAAAGGATAGCTTTGAGGACAAAAAATGGCCAAATATGTGTATAGAAATAAACCGAATTCTCTTAAAGAGCAAGGACCTGCTAAGACAGTTGCCAGCATCAAATTTTAACAGTCTTCATTTCCTCATAGCACACCTTAGGCGGTAAGAATTTTATATAATTAGAGCATCCATTAGTGGGTGGATAATTGATTAGTTTTTCTGTTTTGTTTTTTATTGTGGTAAATTACATGTAACAATGTGTGCAGGTAACATACAGTTGAGAAGTGTTTAAGGACATTCATGTTGCTGTTGGTTTTTGGTTTTGATTTTTTTTTTTAATAAATGACTTTCATTTATGTGTTAGGGGAAGGGAGACATTGAATACATATGTTCCCACAGCCAGCACTTTTCCCTCTGATGTCTCCGCTGTGCCAGGGTCTGACAGAGGAGACAAGGATGGAAACACAGGGTTTCTGCCATCTGTTAGGCTCATCAGCTTGGCACAGACCCACGGGCAAGTGCAGTACAGTGTCATCTTGTGTAACAGAGCCGCCTATGCACAGCTTGCAGAGGAGGAAGTAGCCCTTGAATTATACTTGAAGAACTGAATGATGGTTTGGTGGACAAAAATATGTAAAAGAACATTCCAGGCAGAGGGTAACAGACAGAAGAGCATTTTGCATTTGGGAAATATAATTTGCATAGGCTCCAGTAGAGTTAGCAGTAGTAGCAGGAACTGAGCCAGGTAGAGACCTGATAAAGTCTTGCATACCTGGCAGATGAGCTGACCTTGCTTCTCTACCCACTAAAGAATTTTGAGTCGGAAACTAAACTTGCTCAGATGTGCCTATTAGGTCTTTCTGGCAGCCATATGGAGAATGGGTGGGAGGGGAGGGCTTTACCACGGTTCAGATCTCCTTGAATATCATAGGAATAAAAGATGAAGGTATGTTGAAGTAAGGCCAGAGCAATGAGAGTGGGCATAAAATAGACAGAGTGATAGGAGAGAGAATCAGCTAGGTTTAAAGATGAGATGTAGGCAGCCGGCGCTGTGGCTCACTTGGTTAATCCTCCACCTGCAGCACCAGCATCCCATATGAGCGCTGGGTTCTAGTCCCAGTTGCTCCTCTTCCAGTCAGCTCTCTGCTATGGCCCGGGAAGGCAGTGGAGGATGGCCCAAGTGCTTGGGCCCCTGCACCCGCATGGGAGACCGGGAGGAAGCACCCGGCTCCTGGCTTTGGATCAGAGCAGCTCCGGCCATAGCGGCCTTTTGGGGCGGGGGGGGGGGGGGGGCGTGAACCAACGGAAGGAAGACCTTTCTCTCTGTCTCTGTCTCTCTCTGTCTAACTCTGCCTGTCAAAAAAAAAAAAAAAAAAAAAAAAAAAGATGAGCTGTGGGCAGTAACAAAGAACACAACCATGACATTTAAGTTCTCAGTGTAAAGACCTGGAAAGTGACATACTAAGATGGGCACTGTTTTTTTTTAGGGATGGAGCGTCAGATTTTTTTTTTTTTCTGCTAGTAAAAATGCATAGTTCCTTCTATTTAGTTGAATGTCATCCTAGTAAAAGACTGTGAAATCCAATTTGATGTGTGGTCAGTGTTTTAATCAAATAAATATCTCCTTTTCCTGGACTCTTCCCCACGCTGGCTTTATTGAGGTTTAACTGACACACTTTTCCTGGATTTCTGCAGCCCGTTTTTCCCTCTGCCCTTCCCAACCCATAGTGAACTGCCAGCAAGGAACCCTGATAAGCAAATCCCATTCAGTTTTATGTGTTCTGTTTTGCAGGGTAGTAGATCATGCAGAAGAAAACAAGATGAATGCCAAAAACTTGGGGGTCATATTTGGACCAAGCCTCATTAGGCCAAGGCCGACAACTGCTCCCATCACCATCTCCTCCCTGGCTGAATATTCAAATCAGGCGCGGCTGGTGGAGTTCCTCATCACATACTCACAGAAGATCTTCGATGGGTCACTGCAGCCACAAGATGCTATTACGTGCAATACAGGTGTCACCGGACCCCAGGGTGATCCAGGCTGTGTGCCCAAGCCTCTGTTATCACCAGAAGAAAGAGATCCAGAACCTTCCATGAAGACACTATTTTTTTCTTCAAAGGATGTGAGTTCTGACCTATATAGAATTATATCATAACTTCTATGATGTTAGTAAGTTAAAAATCTTTGAATTGTTTATTTTGAGGTGCATTTTCCTTCTTCAAGTTTAAAAGTCCTCTTCCATCAACAGGATATCCATACTGCAGAGAGTGAAAGCAAAATTTTTGAACCAGCTACAACATCTGAGGAATCAGAACGCAGACAGAATGCATTAGAAAAATATGATGGATGTCTCATCGGTGAGTGGCCATGTTAAAAAAAAAGTCTGATAACTTAAAACTTTGCCAGCAATGATTGAAAGCTTAGTGCCAGTGTTGTGGTGCCACTGTGACTCTGGCGTCCCGTACGAGCGCCAGTTCAGATCTGCACTGCTGCACTTCGGATCAGCTCCCTGCTGTGCCTGGGGAAGCAGCAGAACATGGCTCAAGTGCTCCGGCCCCTGCCACCCATGTAGACCACCAGGGTGGAGTTCTGGGCTCCTGGCTGTAGCCAGGGGATAGAAGAACCCCACCCCCCACCCGTAATTTTGCCTTTCAAATCAATCAATCTTTTAAAAAAAAGCTAAGATGAGTAGAATAGAGGAAAGTGAAGATGAAGATTCATTGAGAAAAGTTGCCGTTAGAGTATTATTTGTCATAATGTGTTTCTTAAAAAACAGTCTTAGAGTTCACAGATGTTCTTGTGCTCTTTGTGAAAATGTCTTGTTTCCGCTTTTTGCTGTCAGTTGATGTCGAAGTGGAAATGTGCTGAGCAGTGTATAATTCCCAGCATCTTCTCTTACTTCTTCAGTGGATCTGACTGCTTTTAAAGAGTCAGACTGCTGGCCGGCGCCGTGGCTCACTAGGCTAATCCTCCGCCTTGTGGCGCCGGCACACCGGGTTCTAGTCCCAGTCGGGGCTCCAGATTCTGTCCCGGTTGCCCCTCTTCCAGGCCAGCTCTCTGCTGTGACCCGGGAGTGCAGTGGAGGATGGCCCAAGTGCTTAGGCCCTGTACCCCATGGGAGACCAGGATAAGTACCTGGCTCCTGCTATCGGATCAGCGCGGTGCGCCGGCCGCAGTGTGCTGGCCGCAGCAGCCATTGGAGGGTGAACCAATGGCAAAGGAAGACCTTTCTCTCTGTCTCTCTCTCTCACTGTCCACTCTGCCTGTCAAAAAATAAAAAATAAAAAAAAAGAGTCAGACTCCTGAAATTTTTAAAAAATGCATTTTTTTTGCGTATCTTTGCCTGTGGCCTATTTCTAACACATTAAATACGCAAGAGTCTGTGTCTTTGTATTTCCTGGACTGCAGTCATTTTATCCTTTTCCTCTGGTAATTCTGTCTCAGTGATTAGAAGGTTGGTAGTGGTCCAGCTGTTAGACAAGCTCCCATTTGTTACTATAATTCTCATTCTTAGAGCTAAATTCCAGTTTTTCAAAATACAGCTCTATGTGTTAAATTTGTACATAATCAAGCATCAGTAAGCACAGCTTGGTGGGGTCTAAGAAAGAAGCCGAGTACCTGCCCGCTGAGGACTCAGCACTGACTTGTTTGGTTGCATTTGTCTAGTATGAGCTTCTGAGCAGTTTGATGCTGGACAGTAGGTGCATTTGCCTTGTTCAGCCCCTGACTGACAGTCTGAGAAAGGTTACATAATTCCGAAGGTCGTGGCCCTACTAAATCGCTCAGGCAATATTTCAGCCCAGTCCTGTCTGATTCATAAAGCTCACCTTTCTTCACTGTCCCGTGAATAGATTCCCTATTAGGAATAACGATAGTAGTATCATTTTCGAGTGCGTATTATATGACAGATAGTTGGCGCTTGCCAGATCAGATGGTCTTTCAGCAGATGAAGACGCACAGGAACAGGGCGTGGCTTCGCCAGGGCAGAAGTGGGGCTGGAGCTGAGCGAGGACCCAGGCAGCCGCCCACAGAGTCTGCGCTCTTCTCCACTGTGCTAGAGCTTCTCCCGCAGGACTGTAGGAATGCACTGGGGTGCTTGCCGTCCATCTGCAAATGGGTCCCCCAGAGTGTTCTGTACATGTGGGGAAGGACCCAGGAGAGTAAGCCCCAGAGCATTGCCTTGGAGCCCAGGGCAGAGTGGTCAGCCATCAGGGGAGGGGAAAGTTCCGGGGAGACAGTGACTGAGGTGGGATTCCGGCAGCCCCGGCTGCAAACCTCTACCCAAGAGAAGAGGGAGAAAAGCCAGAGGCGTCGGGGAAAGGGCGTGGCCGTGCTCAGGACAGTCATGGTTCAGATCAGTGGTGCCGGGTCACAGGTGTGAAAGGTTTCCTAGCAGTGAGGAGGGGCGAGGGCAGAGGCCTGGAACCACCCAGGAGCTGGAGTTTTTAGGTAGATGGAGCAGAATGGGACAGGTTTTAGGTGAGAAGACATGGACCATGGGTCCAGATTAGAGAAGAAAGTAAATCTGGGAGTGAAGAGTTTATGGGGAGAGTGATGGGTTCTTTCCCACTTAATTTACAACTGTTGAACTTTACTTTGACATGTGGTGTTCTTCTCCACTGGTGGATCAGATACGGAGGACATCTGTGGCATTTAGTGTGAGACTTTCAGTGTGGTGAATAACTGAAAAGCAGATTGAGTTAGCAAAATCCTTGGGATTCAGGGAGCACTACAGTTGCTGGTATATGAACTGGTTTAACTTCTCAGAGGTTAGCTTACCAGGGTCTGCCTGTTGAAAACGTGTCAGTCATTTGACCCAGAAATTACTTGTGCATAGATGATACATAAAAAGAAATCATTCCAGCAAGTGGTACTTCATGTTGTTTTTTGTTGTTATTAATAATGTGCAGTGTATTTTGTAGCTATTTATGATGTTGATTTAGATAAATAAAAAATACCACCTTGTTTATTTACCCAAGATACAGTTTTAATATTGCATGAATGTGTAACGCCTTTGCACAGAGAATATCGTGTTGGGAGAGTATGTGAGACTTCGTTGTAGAGAGTGCTCTTGGTCAGCATGTACCCTGAATTTAAGTGAATGACTTTCTGTTTCAGACAACAAGGTGCATTTGCTTCTAGACCAGGACTATGAATCTGCATCCCAAAAGATGGAAGATATGTGTAGAATCCCTAAGCCACTGCTTGTGAAAATGGATAGGGCAATGAACAGTACGGAGAGGTGCGTGCCACGGACCAAGATGAGGCCCGTGAGTTTGCCTGTGGATAGACTGCTTCTTGCAAGCCCTCCTCATGAAAGAATTGGCAGAAATATGGGACACGTAAGTTCTGACAAGTTTTGCAAGAATCCTGCTTTTGAAGGACTTAATAGAAAAGACAGTCCTACTATCGTCTGTGCCAAGTTTAACGGCTTTGACCAACAAAGTCTACAAAAACCTCGGGACAAGCAATATGAACCAAGCAACTTTACCACCAAAACTGCCATGACTGTGCCCTGTGAGCCCCAGGGAAAAGGAGCGATGGCCAGCCTCAGGATAGGTGGGGACCGTTCCGTTGGTGTCACCCAGCCTGGAGCCCCACACACAGAACCCGTCAGGTCAGCGAGAGAGGCGGCAGAGAGGCGGTCCTCTGACTCCTACCCTCCTGCTCCAGGCAGAGCACCCAGAACACTGCAGCCCCAGCACTGGACAACATTCTATAAACCGCGCACTCCCGCCAGCAGTGGCCGGGGGAGCGAAGAGAAACCGTCCTCGCCCTCGCCTCCAGCCCCTCCCAGCACAGCTCACACTCCCCAGAGTGACGTGGAGAAATGCATCCCAGACCCCGACGGGGCGTCCGCGTGTCCCGGGCAGCCGACTCGTCAGCCTAAAGACAGCTCTGAGGAGCAGGCCTTGCCTGACGTGACTGCAGTGTGCCAGAGACCACGGCTAAAACGAATGCAGCAGTTTGAAGACCTTGAAGATGAAATCCCACAGTTTGTATAGGGTTGTCAGAATTCAGGTTTTCTTTGCTTTGTTTTGTTTTGTGGTATTGTGTTTGTTTTGTGTCACAGAGTGTTTGACGGGCCCCTTTTGTATAGGATTGCCAAATTGTGGGTTTTACTTTCTGTTGTGTTGTATTATCCTTGTTGGTTGTATTGAGTAGTAGAATGTTTGAATGGGGTCATATTTGTGACTCACTGGAATTGTCTTTAATTTCTGTATTATTGAAATTGTGAATAAAATAGGTGGATTCATATTTTTTAAAGTTCAGTTGATTTTCCCCATAAAATGGTCCACTTAAATGCATCCCTAATATATGATATGATACAGTTCTCAACTAATAGGTTCAATTGGGGAAAATCAGCTTTATTTTTCCAAGTGAAAATAAGTGCTTATTTATAAAGTGTTTTGAATGCAGGTGCCTGAGAGATCTTTGGTATGAATATGTTTTTTTCCACACAGTTTTATAGTGCCTTTCTGAGCATTTGTGCTTTCTTGGTATGTATGTAAACTTTTATTTTTCAATTGTCAGTTCACTTAACTTTTCAATATTTACATAATGGCCAAAAGGCTTACAAATCTGTATTTAATTGCATCTTTAATTAATCGCCAGTTTTCACATATGGTAGTCAAATTGTACGAAGAAAATGCACTCAAAGCTCCTGTTTCTAAATTTTATATATAATATTTCAGCCACGTCTCATTTGGCTTTAGATGGTTTTAATACATTGCATAGTTTTCTGCCCCTTGGCTTTGCTTCATGTGAACTTTTGTTTGTCAGTGGTGTTTGACTTTTTGGCATTTTATATCATGTTCCCAAGCCTGTTTCAGAAGTGTTTAATGGGTTTTGTTGAAACCATTCCTTTTGTACAAAATGTTTCAACTTATGGATCATTTTGTCTTTTTCTACCTGAACTGTAAATCATTGAAAATGTACGTTTCACCCAAAAGGAGCCAAGTTGTGTTTAAATTGATTCTGAGAGTACAGTCCAGTAAGCTTCTTTGGCATTTGAGAGAAGGTATATATAATTGGATCTGTTCACTTATAAAATTCCCAGTTTTTAGAACTAGCCCTGTTTTCTGGGTTCACTGTTTTGTCTAAAATGGATATAAAAGGGACAAAAAAAGCCTCTTTTTGTATGTGTGAATTACATTTCTAGTAATGCTTTTGTATGACCATGTTATACATGATAAATATATATATATATTAACTTGTTAAATTATTTTTCAAGTTCTTGTGGCTTCTCTGAAATTGTTTCTTGGGGTGTGAGACTTTCAAGTTATTAGCTGTCAGCTTTGTGGTCAACACTTGGGCTCCAGCGTTCCCTGACTACAGCATGGAGGACATTTTACAGGAAATTGTCTTCTAGTCATTTCTATGTGATGTTAAGGGTGGGGGAGAAATGAATGGCCAGCTGTTCGTGCTGAGGCCTTGTTTTTAGTATCATTGTGTAAAATATGAAAGATTATATTGCTATGAAAAGCCCAAAAGCAAACTAAAGCCATCATTTATTTAGCCCTCTTTGTGTGCCAGGAACTTTACTGAGTTTCCACATAAGTTATTCCAAGTTCATAGCAACCTGTGAATCATGCAGTTCTTCCCAAGCGAGTAAGGGAACCAAGGCTGCCTGCTGAGTCGCACAGGTGTAGCAGATGGAGTGGGATCTCAGACACAGGGCCGCCAGACTCTGATGAGTGGCACCCTTAATGACTGTGAGAACTAAAATAACATCAGGCGGTATTTAGCAATATAAAATGCATCTTTAAAAACTTCTGTTGTCAAATGCCTGTAACAAAGTTTACCATTTGAACCATTTTAAGTTTGCAGTTCAGTGGTATTAAGTATATTCACATTGTTCTACAGGCACAACCAACTATCCCAAATTTTTTCATCATTTCATACATAAAACTTAGGAAGTGGCCGGCGCCATGGCTCAATAGGCTAATCCTCTGCCTGTGCACCAGGTTCTAGTCCCGGTCGGGGCGCCGGATTCTTGTCCCAGTTGCCCCTATTCCAGGCCAGCCCTCTGCTATGGCCCGGGAGTGCAGTGGAGGATGGCCCAAGTGCTTGGGCCCTGCACCCCATGGGAGACCAGGAGAAGCACCTGGCTCCTGGCTTTGGATCAGCGAGATGTGCTGGCAGCAGCGGACCAGCCGCGGCGGCCATTGGAGGGTGAACCAACGGTAAAAGGAAGACCTTTCTCTCTGTCTCTCTCTGTCCACTCTGCCTGTCAAAAAAAAAAAAAAAAAAAAAAAAGGACTTAGGAAGTGTGCTTAAAAATTATTTATAGGGCTGGTGCTGTGGCGTGGTGGGTTAAGCTGCTGTCTGCAGTGCTGGCATTCTATATGAGTGCCGGTTCAAGTCCCAGCTGCTCCACTTCCTGTCTAAAGCCCTGTTAACGCGCCTGGGAAAGCAGCACAAAATAGCCCAAGTGCTTGGGCCCCTACATCCATGTGGGAGAACCTTGAAGAAGCTCCTGGCTCCTGGCTTTGGCCTGGCCCAGCCCTGGCTATTGTGGCCATTTGGGGAGTGAACCAGCAAATAGAAGATTCTCTCTCTCCCCCTCTCTCTCTCTTTCTGTAACCCTGACTTTCAAATAACTGGGGGAATAGGAGGAGAGCAGGCGCTCTATCTGCTGGTTCACTCCCAGTTTCCTCAGTACCCAGGGCAGGCCAGGCAGAAGCCAGAACCCATAGGTCTCCCACGTGGTTGGCAAGGACCCAACTACTTGAGCCCTCACTGGCTGCTGCCCAGGTTATGCACTAGCAGGAAGCTGGAATCAGAAGCAGACCTGGGACTCGAACCCAGGCCTCCTGATATGGGATGGGGGTGTTTTAACCACTAGGTCAAACACTGCCTCAAAAATACTTTTGAATTTCTTCAATTATCTTTTTTTTTCTTTTGACAGGCAGAGTTAGTGAGAGAGAGAGAGAGAAAGGTCTTCCTTCTCCGTTGGTTCACCCTCCAATGGCCGCTACAGCCGGCGCACCGTGCTGATCCGAAGCCAGGAGCCAGGTACTTCCTCCTGGTCTCCCATGCCGGTGCAGGGCCCAAGCACTTGGGCCATCCTCCACTGCCTTCCCGGGCCACAGCAGAGAGCTGTGAGGGGCAACCGGGACAGAATCCGGCGCCCCAACCAGGACTAGAATCTGGGTGCCAGCGCCACAGGCGGAGGATTAGCCAAATGAGCCGCAGCACCGGCCCGATTATCTTTTGATACATGGAGACGACTCGAAGTATCATGTAACAAAGTCACCTATTTTTCTCTCACTTAAACCTCACAAATGAAGTGTTCTCCTTTTAGGCGTTTTTTTAACCTTTAGGGCTCACTGGTGTCTTGTCCAGCTTAGAGATGTCAGCCTATGGATGCTCTCTGGTTTCGTGGAGGCATAAAAGTTATCTCCTGAGAGGAGACTGCTATGTGGGGTTCCCACAGTACTCACTGGCCTGTGACCCAATTACATGGAAATTTCTCATCAGAAAGTTTTTTTTTTTTTTTAATTTTTTTCCAGGCAGAGTGGACAGTGAGAGAGAGACAGAGAGAAAGGTCTTCCTTTGCTGTTGGTTCACCTCCAATGGCCACCGCGGCCAGCGCGCTGCAGCCGGCGCACCACGCTGATCCGATGGCAGGAGCCAGGTGCTTCTCCTGGTCTCCCATGGGGTGCAGGGCCCAAGCACCTGGGCCATCCTCCACTGCACTCCCTGGCCACAGCAGAGAGCTGGCCTGAAAGAGGGGCAACCGGGACAGAATCTGGTGCCCCGACCGGGACTAGAACCTGGTGTGCCGGCGCCGCAAGGCGGAGGATTAGCCTAGTGAGCCACAGCGCCGGCCAGAAAGTTGTTTTAAGAGACCTGGAAAGAGGTGTTGAGCAAAGGGAAGGTTAGTGGTGCCAAGTCCTTTTGGAGCTGCTGGACCACTGGAAAGCTTTGTGAAAAGCACATTGTTCATGTTTCTGATAAGTCACTTGCGAAAGCTTGATCATGACCCCCCCCCCACAGGTGTGTTTGACAGAGTGCGAACTGAACTCGTGTTTATTAGCATTTAAAATTACTTGTACCTTAGACAATGTATGTCTTTTTTTAAGATTTATTTATTTATTTGAAAGTCAGAGTTACACAGAGAGAGGAGAGAGAGAGAGAGGTCTTACATCCGCTGGTTTACTCCCCAATTGGCCGCAATGGCCAGAACTGCGCCAAGCCGAAGCCAGAAGCCAGGAGCTTCCTCCAGGTCTCCCATGCGGGTGCAGGGGCCCAAGGACTTGGGCCATCTTCTACTGCTTTCCCAGGCCATAGCAGAGAGCTGGAACAGAAATGCAGCAGCTGGGTCTCGAACCAGCACCCATATGGGATTCCGGTGCTTTAGGCCAGGGCGTTAACCCACTGCGCCACAGCGCAAGCTCCCCAAAGATTGATTGATCTGAAAGAGTTACACAGAGAAGGAGAGGCAGAGAGAGAGAGAGAGGGTTCTTCCATACACTGGTTTACTCCCCAATTGGCTACAATGGCCAGAGCTGCGCTGATCCAAGGCCTGGAGCCAGGAGCTTCTTCTGGGTCTCCTACACGGGTGCAGGGGCCCAAGGACATGGGCCATCTTTTACTGCTTTCCCGGGCCACAGCTGAGAGCTGGATCGGAAGTGGAGAAGTGGAGCAGCTGAGACTCAAACCGGCGCCCATATGGGATGCCAGCACTGCAAGCGGCAGCTTTACCCGCTAGGCCGCAGCACCGGCACCCAGTGTGTCTTTTGATAAGAGATGAAGACAAGATGATCCCCATGAAAGACTTGTGCCCACCCAGCTCACAGGAAAACAGTCACGTCTCACTGCCTTGGGCGATTGAACTTAAAGGTGGTTCCACAGCTACACTAGTCCCAGCTGTCCTTGTGTTTCAGACTGTTCAGCATTTATTCAAGCTCTAACAATCTCTTTAAATGACAGCCATTGTATATTTTTAAATAAGTTATAGTCAGTGTAATTCCCTGAAGGTTTTTTCCCCCAGAAGCAGGAAATTATTTTGATTTGTTGGTAAGAGTATGTGTGTGGACAATTCAGTTAACATCTGGAGTTTAGCAGACTTGCTACTTGGACAAGCATATGTACAAATCAGTTGTATTCTTGGATGCTGGCAACTAACAAATGGAAGTTTTTAGGAAGATCAACAACAGTATAAAAGTATTGAAATATCTAAGAATAAATTTAACAGAATATGGACAAGATCTTCATGGACAGAATTTTAGGCCATTCTCAAGGGACACTTGAGATCTTCAGTGGTGCACACCAGTGTATGGATTAGAAGCCTCCATATTGCAAAGATGTTCATTCTCCCTACATTTATTTAGAGATTCAGTGTAATCCCAACAAATACATATTTGGAGGGTATTTCCTTAAACCAAGGGCTCCTGAACGTACTGTGATACACCATCAAATTCAGGAGATCAACACTGTTGCAGTGCTGGTGATGTCTCATCCACAGAGCACAGTGGGGTTTTTTTTGTTTGTATGTTTTGTTTTTTTGACAGGCAGAGTGGACAGTGAGAGAGAGAGACAGAGAGAAAGGTCTTCCTTTTGCCGTTGGTTCACCCTCCAATGGCTGCCGCGGCCAGCACGCTGCGGCCAGTGCACCGCGCTAATCCGATGGCAGGAGCCAGGTGCTTCTCCTGGTCTCCCATGGGGTACAGGGCCCAAGCACTTGGGCCATCCTTCACTGCACTCCCTGGCCACAGCAGAGAGCTGGCCTGGAAGAGGGGCAACCAGGACAGAATCCGGCGCCCCGACCGGGACTAGAACCCGGTGTGCCGGCGCCGCAAGGTGGAGGATTAGCCTAGTGAGCCGCGGCGCTGGCCAACAGTGGGGTTTTTGGGTACTGCCCAGTACTGCTCTTCCTTGACCAGCACCCCAGTTGTAAGCATGTCGATGCATCTTTTTGATCTGTTTCTTTTGCCTGCTTTAGAGTTCGGCAGTCTCCTTTCATGGCTGTGACTCAAGTGTAGGCCAGTTTGTAGAATGCCCCAGTTTGGATTCATTTAACGTTTCCTCGTGATTAGACTCGAGGTGTACCTTTCTTGGTCATAAACACTGAGAAACAGCTGTGTTCTCAGTGTCTCAGGAGGGCCACGGAGATGTTTGTTCCATGCCTGGTGACGTGGTAACGTTAACTTTGATTGCTCAGCTGTTGTGTCTACAAGGTGTCTCCACTGTAGAGTTCATAATTTAAAAATGCTCTGTGAGCAGATCTTAGGGGCTGCGTGAATGTCCCGGTTCTTCTTGAACTGCCGCCAGAAGTGTGTGCTGAAATGTGGTGTCTGAATCACTTGTTACTGATTGGTTACCAAGTGGTGGGAAGATGGCTTCTGCTTTGGTTGGTGTCCTGCATGAGGAAAAGCTGCCCTTTCTCGTGGGGTCATTCCTTTCTGTCCGCACAGACCCCAGGATTCCTGCCTTACTGAGTGGGCTGCACTGTTTCACTGTTACTGATTTTCATGCTGCAAATTTCCCAGGTTAGGTTGTGAGAGTCCCTTCAAGCTGGCTTCCATGTCCCTTTGGTCTCTCCTTTGGCATTTTGGCACCTCGAGATGCTACAGGCTGACCATGGGCTTTTCCCTACCCCAAGTCTGGAATTCACCATTTTTCCAGGGAGCCCTGGTTCTTGTAAATGGAGAGTGGGATGTGGAATCCACGACCTGAAAAGGACTCATTGCTACTGGCAAGTCACTGGCTATAAACCCTACTGGTAGACTGTCGCTCCCCCTCTTCATGGAGGAACGACACTAAACCCTGCCTAGGCTTCATATCCGAGTCACGGCACCATTATGTCGCTCCCCGTCTTCGTGGAGGAACGACACAGGACCCTGCGTTGTTCTTTCGTCTGCTCAGCCCTCCCCTGGTTTGCTGCTGGTTCTTCCCGGGTTGGCTACCGTCCCTCCACCTCCGTGGAGGGGCGGTTCCCCCTGCCACATTCCCCACTTCCGCGGGGGAGCGGCACACCGCCGGCCGGCTCTCTCGGGGGCTGCACAGGTGTTCCTTCAGGTAGATGTTCCCTTTAGATGTTCCTGGTGCATGTTGTCTCTCTCCTCCTTTATAGTCCTCTTCCACCAATCCCAACTCTGCTACCCACACGCCGAGTACGCTGCTTTCCTCCAATCAGGAGCAGGTCCCACAGTTTATTGGTTGAACTGGAGGCAGCTGTGTAGAAGCTGTTTCCCTTCTCAGCGCCATATTGTGGGAGAGCAGATGCATAGAATAAGTCTTAATTCCAGTAACTTAGTCTAGTCCGAGTTGCTCCCAGTTGCTCCCCACAGATCCCCCTTTCTTTTTATTTTTGGCGTTGATACGCGCCTGTCTTCGGTGCCCCGCGGCACACACTCTGCTCTGCTTGCTAGAGTTGCCCACAGGTGCTTACAATCCTATCAATCAGGCAAACCGAATCCGGGTCCTCTCTTCACCATGTTGTGAGGAGGTTTTTAGGCGCTGATGCGTGCCTGTGTTCGGTGCCCTGCAGCGCATGCTCTGCTCTGCCTGCAGGTGCTTACAAGCCCTAGCAATCAGGCAAACCGAATCCAAGCCTTCTCATTGCCGTATTGTGGGGAGACTTATTGGTGTTGATAACGTGCCTGTCTTCGGTGACCTGCGGCGCATAAGCTGCTAGCCGCCCGCAGGTGCTCATCGCCTCACTAATCAGGCAGACCGAATCCAAGCTCTCTCATTGCCATGTTGTGGGGTGGCCTTTCTATTTCTCTATTTCTCTATGTCCGGGCATTCCTATTTCTCCCATTTTACTTCTATCTTCCAGCATTCCTATTTCTCTCATTTTACTTCTAAACTTCTGTTTCTCTTATCCCTGCGGCTTCCCGGCGCCCGCCCCGAGGCTGCTTCTCGGCGCCTCGCCGCCCCGCGGCAGCTTCACGGCTCTGCGCGGCTTCCCGGCGCCTCGCCCCGCCGGCGGGCTCCCGGCTCTGCGCGGCTCGGCTTCGCGCGCACACTCCGCGGTCTCCACGCCCTTCGCGTCCGCACCACGGCCTCGCGCCAGCCCCGCGTTCCCTATCCATTCACGCCCCGTGCTCTCTCTGCACGCGGCGGCTTCCGCAAGTCACACAACGTAGCTTACGTCTCCGCCACTAGCATTCAATCCAAGTTCCCCGGACTAACCTGGCGAATTCCAACCTGGCGGCCCACGTCTCTGCCTCTGGTTCCAGATCTTCGCCTCTTGCTCCCCGGCATGACTTGAAGAATTCCAAAATGGCTTACGTCTCCGCCTCGGCCTGCACTCGCGGCTTCATCCTCCCTAACATTTTTCTCTACCCGGTATGTTTCCCTAAGTTTTCTTCCAACAATATTCCTCCCTCATTTCTCCTGGCCTCTCCCCACAGTCCGTATCCAAGTCTAAGTTTCTTATAGGTTTCACTTTCACTTTCAACCTGCAGTCCGTATCTGAGTCTAAGTTTCTTCTTGCTTTCACTTTAAATCCTAACTTCTTTCCCACAGTCCATATCTGAGTCTATGCCTAGGCTTTCAATAGCTTCTTCCGGCACCTTTTCCGTCCGGCTTTCCCCTAGGCTCTTCTAGTCTCTCTCTCCGGTATTTTCCCATTTCTTCCCATTTCTTCCCTCCTAGGTTTCCCTATCCGAGTCACGGCACCATTATGTCGCTCCCCCTCTTCGTGGAGGAACGACACAGGACCCTGCGTTGTTCTTTCGTCTGCTCAGCCCTCCCCGGGTTTGTTGCTGGTTCTTCCCGGGTTGGCTACCGTCCCTCCACCTCTGTGGAGGGGCGGTTCCCCCTGCCACATTCCCCACTTCCGCGGGGGAGCGGCACACCGCCGGCCGGCTCTCTCGGGGGCTGCACAGGTGTTCCTTCAGATGTTCCCCTTAGATGTTCCTGGTGCATGTTGTCTCTCTCCTCCTTTATAGTCCTCTTCCACCAATCCCAACTCTGCTACCCACACGCCGAGTACGCTGCTTTCCTCCAATCAGGAGCAGGTCCCACAGTTTATTGGTTGAACTGGAGGCAGCTGTGTAGAAGCTGTTTCCCTTCTCAGCGCCATATTGTGGGAGAGCAGATGCATAGAATAAGTCTTAATTCCAGTAACTTAGTCTAGTCCGAGTTGCTCCCAGTTGCTCCCCACAGTAGACAACTTAAAAAAAAAAAAAACCACAGGCAGCCATAAACGCACCCATCCGCATGTATTTGTGTGTGTTGCATATACTTTCACACACGCATTGCAAACCTCCAGTTCACATCGATTCCTTCACTTCTGCTTCAGTCATTGGGAGTTTAATGTAGTCTCTCCATAATGGTAACTCCCTTATGGAAACCTGGCTCCCATAACTCTAAATACTCACCCCCTCTTTCTCTCTCCCCCTCATCCTAGATACATCACATAATCTCGTATCCATAGCTGCACAGGTCCTGAACACATCAGGATCCTAAGATGCCCGCTGAAACCCCTCCACCACATTGGTTCGGACCCTGACCCCTGAATCCCAGGTCCCTGCTGTCGCTCCAGAGCACACCATTACAGTCCTGCACCCCGTCATCGGGCTGGAAGACAGGCAAGAGCCAAGTCCACAATTTTTTGATAATGAGCAATGATTGAATATGGACTGAATGTACTAGGGAAAATAAAAATAATTGGTAATACATATCTACCAAGGAAATGTTTAAACAGACATATTTTTATGAAAATTATAGAAAATGTGATTTTAACCTTCCTTTATGGTCTTAGCCATAAACCTTTAAATAATTGTAATATAGTTTATGTAATAAATAAACCATAGTACATATGATGCTGTTTTTAAATGTCTTTACCATCAGCCAATTTTCTCTGCCTATATAACAGAATAATCGGCCGTATTTCTGAGTTATATATTTTGTGTTTGGCTTTGGCTTTCAAGTAAACAACAAGTAGTAGGCAGCCATCAGGTGAAAACCTGGCTCAAGTTTCCGGATGTGGTCCTGCCCACTTGCTGCAGAATATTACAAGTTTTCCTTATAGCTCCAAAAGAAATGGAAGGGAGCAGCAGCATGAATAGACCAGCGAGCCTTTCGCTGCCCAAGTGCTGCTACGTGAATACGGTCCTGTTTACTGCACAAGCACAGAGCCTGGCGTGGAACAGCTGCTGTCTGGCAAATTAGTTCTCCCCACTCCATTGCATTTTACCTAAAAATACACTTTTTGAGATCTACCTCCCCTGCCATCGGAGCTGTGCTGTGTGAGGAGGCGTCTAGACGCGGTTGAGAAGCCTGGATCCCACACCGGAGCAGCTGCGTTCCCTTCTGGTCCTGGCTCCTGACGCCGTCCTTGCTGCCAGCTCAGACCCTGCCGGCAGCAGTGGTGGCTCACGGTACAGGTTCCTGCACCCATGGGGCCGATCTGGAGTGCGTTCCCGGCCCCTGGCCCCTGGCCCTCGCCCAGCCCCAGTGACTGCAGGCATTTGGGGCAGTGAACTAGTGGATGGGAGCTCCCTCTGTATCACTGTCTCCGAAATTAGAAAGAAGAACAGTGTTTAAATAAAAGCTTTTCTGCACCCACCTCCTTTCCAGGTTCAGATGCCAAACAAATCAGCAGAACATGAGGCAGGAACAGGGACTCAAGGGCCACGGACAGCCCCATCTACAAGTGCAGATACATAAATAACGATTCAATGAGTGCTTTAAATGATCGTTTTAAAACTGGATCATCAAGGCAGGAGGGTGTAAATATGTGTCATTTAAGGATTAATTATACAGGCCAGCATTGTGGCACAGTAGGTTAAGCCACCGCCTGCCACGCCAGCATCCCATACGGGCACCAGTTCAAGTCCCAGTTGATTTTCTGATCTAGCTTCCTGCTAATGCTCCTGGGAAAGCCGTGGAGGAAGCTCAAGTCCTCGGGCTCCGGCGCCCGTGTCGGGGACCCAGATGGTGTTCCAGTCTCCTGGCTTTGGCCTGTCCCAGCCCTGGCCGCGGTTGCGGCCATTTGGGGAGTAAACCAGCAGATGGAGGATTCTCTCTCTCTCTCTCAACTCTGCCTTTCAAGTAAATAAATACATCTTTTAAAAAAGAATTGTAAATGAACTACCATTTGCCCCAAATACGTAACACTGAGGAGTGACTGGACACCTCCCTGGTCACTGCCTGTCTCTTCCCCTACCAGGAGTAACTACTATCTTGGATTTTATGTCAGTCACTCCCTGGACTTTTTTTTTTTTTTTTAATTTGCTACCTATGTATTGTTTAATTTTGCCTGGTTTTTTTTTTTTTTTGGACCTTTTATAAATGGATAATTTGATTTTTAAAAAAGATTTATGAGCCGGCGCCGCGGCTCACTAGGCTAATCCTCCACCTAGCGGCGCCGGCACACCGGGTTCTAGTCCCAGTCGGGGCGCCGGATTCTGTCCCGGTTGCCCCTCTTCCAGGCCAGCTCTCTGCTATGGCCCGGGAGTACAGTGGAGGATGGCCCAAGTGCTTGGGCCCTGCACCCTATGGGAGACCAGGAGAAGCACTTGGCTCCTGCCATCGGATCAGTGCGGTGTGCTGCGCTGGCCGCGGTGGCCATTGGAGGGTGAACCAACGGCACAGGAAGACCTTTCTCTCTGTCTCTCTCTCTCACTGTCCACTCTGCCTGTAGAAAAAAAAAATTATGTGAAAGGCAGAGAGGGAGAGAACAAGCTTCCACCTGCTAGTTCTTTATCCAAGTGGCTGCCCACAACAGCCAGGAGTGCAGAACTCCATCCGGGTCTCCCACATGGGTGGCAAGTACTTGAACCATCATCTGCTGCTTCCCAGGCGCGTTAGCAGGGAGGTGGATTGGAAATGGAGTAGCCGGGTCTCCTGCCACCACTGGAATATGGGATGCAGGTGTCAAAGTGGCAGCTTCACCCACTGTGCCACAAGGCCTGGCCCTCACTTGATTTCTTTGTGACTTCTTAGATTCAAGTTTTTGAGATTAATCCGCATATATTTTCATATTTGTCTTTTTTTAAAGTTGTGAAGTATTTCATTGGATAGATACACTACAATTTATTGTAGCTAAGATGGGATTTAGGTTGCTTCTAACTTTTTTTAATATATAAACCATGCACTGCAAAATTAATCTTTATTTTTTCTTTTATTTTAAACAAACCTACTTTTGTGGTTATCATTTCATTTAATGTTTACCAAGGGAACCAGTTCCAACCGCCTTTTTCAGATAAGCACATGAACTTCAAAGAGGTTAGATATCTTATTATAACGAATAAGAAAGGGCTATAAGGGGTTGAACTCGGATGTTTTATTATACATTATAATTTCTGAGATCTTTTGTCTTCATTTTTTTAAGCCAGAGGCTGACAAAAATCATAGACTTTCAGTCTATACTTTTTCTTCCTAGTTGTTAGGATACTGAAGGCTAGCATTCTCATGCCCCAACTCCAGGTCGTTATTAGTGTGTTTATAAAAAGAAGACTCATTTGGTAAAAGCTTTTGCGTCTAAAATTGCTATTTTTTTCTGGGTTAGGACATGGAGAAACCGGGCAGGGAGTTAGATAGGGGTAGATGAGCTGGCATTTCTACCAGCCTACACTGTCAGTCTGCCTCTCTCCACCTGTCAGTCTGATGTACCTACCTTCCCAGGATGCACCTGTGTCTCATCTGGGACCAGAAAGGAGGAGACACATCTCCATGGTAGCCACACAGAAGCTAAACCCCACATGGAGGTGCCGTAAATTTCCCAGAAAGCTTCGTGTATGTTAAGACCTTGCCTATTTGTTTATTTTCAACTAAGGCACCACCCCCTACCTCTTTTTTTTTTTTTTTTTTGCTTTCTTTCTTAACATATTTAAGAAGAAGCCATCGATATTTTTTAAGATATATTTATTTATTTGAAAGTCAGAGCTACACAGAGAAGGAAGGAGATGAAGAGAGAGAGGGAGAGGTCTTCCATCCACTGGTTCACTCCCCAGATGGCCACAACGGCCGGAGCTGTGCCTATCCGAAGCCAGGAGCCAGGAGCTTCTTCCGGTTCTCCCATGTGGTTGCAGGGGCCCAAGGACTTGGGCCATCTTCTACTGCTTTCCCAGGCCATAGCAGAGAGCTAGACCAGAAGTGGATCAACCAGGACTCGAACCGGTGTCTATATGGGACACCAGCACTGCAGGTGGTGGCTTTACCTGCTGCACCACAGTGCCGGCCCCACTGATCATTTTTTTAAAAGATTTATTTTATTTATTTGAAAGGCAGAGTTACAGAGAGGCAGAGGGGAATAGGAGAGAGAGAGAGAGAGAGAGAGAGAGAGAGAGAGAGAGGTCTTCCATCCACTGGTTCATTCCCCAGATGGCTACAATGGCCAGAGCTGTACTGATCCAAGGCCTGGAGCCAGGAGCTTCTTCTGGGTCTCCCACATAGGTGCAGGGGCCCAAGGACTTGGGCCATCTTCCACTGCTTTCCTAGGCCATAGCAGAGAGCTGGATCAGAAGCAGAGCAACCGGGACTCAAACCGGCGTCCAGTTGGGATGCCGGCACTGCAGTCAATGGCTTTACCCGCTACACTACAGTGCCGCCCTCCCCTTCTCACACCTCTTAAAAGAGATGGATAACGAGGGAGGGACCCCCTTTTGCCCCTGATCATGCTGGGGGATGCTACTCAGGGTTCTTCTTGTGGGCAACCCTCTGGCCCACTCATGATGGGTTATCTCATGCATGAATGTATGTTCTCTCAAATAAATCCTGCTCTCACTTGTGAGATACTTCTGCTTTGAATTCTCATCTCTGTGTTGGGGCAAGAACCCAGAGTAACGATCCAGGTACCTAGACCGTATCAGGTTGCAGTAGGGTTCATGGGTTAAACTTCCTGCATGAGAGAACAGCAGAGCAGAGCAGGCACCAGCAAGACCTCCCCTCCACCGCCCGGGCCAGATCGGTGGAAAGCCGTGCATCGTGGGGAGTGCAGAAGACGGACATGCGCAGTAACAGGGCTTGAAGGGGTCGCTCAGGTGCTACTCAGTCAGGAAAAGGGTCAGCAATCTAGGGGAGAAACGGCCATAAAACAAGCCACCATCTGTGGTGATGACGACCTAAATTCCAATTTATTTTAGGAATATCCTTGATGGGGATTAGTGACCCATTGTAAACGTGAATCAAATAAAAACAAATAGTATAATGGTAAATATAAATCCACCTAAATTGATAATTCAGTTAATTGCAAAGAGACTCAATACTCCACATAATAAACTGATGTTGTTGGACTATGGAAGAAAAGCAGCACCAGTCTACATCCTGTTGCAATAGTCATGTTAAATAAACATGCACAGGAAAATACAAGGACGGAGGATATACTTTGCAACAGCTAATGAAAAAAGCTGATGTAGCTATTCTAATATCAGATAAAATTTTAAGCCAGAAATATTATTGGAGATATAGGGGATATTTCACAATAGATCAATTTATTAGGGAGATTTCACAATTCTAAGTGGCATTGTTCCAAAATATGAAAGAGAAAAGTAGACAACTGAAAGAAAAAGCAGAGAAAACTGTAGCTGTCAGGGCCGTTGAGCATACCTCTGGATAAACACAAAACATAGCCAGGAGAACATAATTCATAAACTTGATCTAATTCACATAAAGAGAGCACTATCAACAGTGGAAGAATTTGCAATTCACCCACGTCAGTATTTCAACTTTCCCTAAACTGAAAATAACAGGACATAAAGGTAGTCAGTCTGAAGACACTTCAGAGGATTGAAATAATTTGAATTATGCTTTCTGACCCCTGGAAATTATGCTAGAAATCAGCAACAAAAGATAACTAGAAGATCCTCAACTGCCTTGAAATGAAACAGAGCATACTCCTTATAATCCATGGATCAGAAAAGAAATATACACGTTAGAAATATTTTAAACTGAATGATAATGAAGTTGTGCCATACCCAGAACTGTGGACCGCAACTCGAGCAGTGCTTAGAGAGAGATTTAGAGCCTCAGCTGTGCTTATTAGAAAAATTGAGAGGTCAAAATCAAACTTCAGGCAAGAAGAACGGGAAGCAGAAAGTGAAATAGAAAACAAAGAGAAAAGCAGTAAAATGAAAAGCTGGCTCTCTGAAAAGAGTAGGAAATAAATGATAACCCCCAGTACGATTAATCCACAAATATCAGAAATGAACAGAACATTACTACTAAAGACTCTATAAACATGAAAAGGTATGCCCATATAATTAACAACACCAATTTGAAAGCTTAAATAACAAAATTAAAGACCAAAAATAAAACTGACAAACAGAAAATTTGGAGAGTCCCCATCTGTGAGTGGAAATCGACTCAGTTCTTTAAAAGCTTTCCAGAAAGAAGATGTAAAGGAAGAAAGTACCTTGATTTTATACAATTTTTCTCCAGAAAGCAAAGAAAAAAGGGAATACTTCCAAACTGTAAATCCATCGTCACCCTGACAACAAAACTTTATAAGTACATCACAATATATGAGAAAGAATCTAGCAGTACATAAAAGTATAGAATACTACTGCCAATTTTAACATGTGAAAGATCACCCAAGGTGATTTGCCACATTACTTTTTTAAAGAAAGAAAAACTCAGTTATAAAGAAGAAATTTTAAAGGATTTAATCAACTACAGTGACCATTTGTAATTTGAAAGACGTACTCAGCAAGTTGTGACTAGAACATCCCTAAACTGATAGAGGTACGGTCTTCAGCAAACGACTTAATGGTAAAATCCTGAAGTCTTGGCTCCGAGACCTGAATTCACATTAGGATACTCACAGTCACAACCTTAATTCAACACTGTCACTTCTGGAGATTCTAGCCACACAGGAAGGTCAGGAAAAGACATAAAGGCATAAAGATTGGAAAGGACGAAATAAAATAGTCCTTGTTTGCAGATGACATCATTATGCACATAGAAAATCGGAAAGAATTTATGAGCTATTAGAATTAGGTGACTTTAGCAAGAGAACTGCTTAAAACTCAACATTCACAAATCACTTATATATTAACAAAAACACATGGAATGGAAAATGAATTTATGAAATTATACTGTTTAAAATAATAGAGAGGGCCCGATGCTGTGGCTTAGAAGATTAAACTGCTGCCTGCAGTGCTGGCATCCCATATGGATGCTGGTTCAAGTCCCAGCTGCTCCACTTCCGATCCAGCTCTCTGCTATGGCCTAGGAAAGCAGTGGAAGATGGCCCAAGTCCTTGGGCCCCTGCACCCACGTGAAAGACCCTGAAGAAGCTCCTGGCTCCTGGCTTCAGATCGGTGTAGCTCCGGCCATTGTGGCCATTTCGGGAATGAACCAGTAGAAAAAATATTTCTCTTTCTCGCTCCGTATCTCTGCCTTTCAAATAAATAAATATTTTAAAATAAAATAGTAGAAAAACATCAGCTAGATAGGAAATTTAAGAAGAGATGTATGAGATGTATATTTCTCACTAAATACACTGAAATGTGCAATATATTTTATATAAATTGAAGAATCAAATAAGTAGAAGGATACACCATTCTTACAGATTAGGAAATTCAATTTTATGAAGATAGTAATCTCTCCTAAATTGGTGTGTGCGTTTGCTGCAGTCTAACATATACTGTTAATTTTTTATTAATATGCTGAAGTTATTTTGATATAGACTCTCATGATCAGTACAGGCAGGTGGTTTGATCTCTCTCCTTCTGGTTTCAAAGCCAGGGTTACACAACCAATAGAAGAAGATGGCACCAGAGCCATATCTCTTTATTATAAATTATTTCTGGGGCCAGCGCTGTGGCCTAGCAGGTAAAGCCGCTGCCTGCAGCACCAGCAACCCATATGGGTGCCAGTTCGAGTTCCGACTGCTCCACTTCCAATCCAGCTCTCTGTTATGGCCTGGGAAAGCAGTGGAGGATGGCCCAAGTCCTTGGGCCTCAGCACCCACGTGGGAGACCTGGAAGAAACTCCTGGCTCCTGGTTTCAGATCGGTACAGCTCCAGCCATTGCAGTCATTTGGGGAGTGAACCAGCAGATGGAAGACCTCTCTCTCTCTCTCTCTCTCTCTCTCTCTTTCTCTGCCTCTCTCTCTCTCTCTTTCTCTGCCTCTCTCTCTCTCTCTCTTTCTCTGCCTCTCTCTCTCTCTCTCTCTCTCTGCCTCTCTGTAACTCTGCCTTTCAAATAAATCTTTTTTTTTTTTAATTGTTTCTTACTTTGACCTCCTTGCTTCTCCACAGATCGCTAAGACTGCTCCAGTCCTGTTCTTCTGGCCACATTCCTTCCTCCTAGAAGCTTGCCGCTCAGGCGACACACTACAACTTGGTACCCGCGCAAACCCCCAGTTCTTTTCTCTCTGAATGCATGCTACATAATGGAAGTTGCATTCAGCTAAGTAAATCCTGTGAATTTAGACAAATTCTTTTCTTACAACACTGGGTTTGTCAAACATTGTTTCTGCATTTAACGTTATTGCTGTTCAAGGAACACGCACTGGAGATGTGAGCTAAATATTTAACTGAATATTTATGACTAGCTTTGTGAAAATAAGGGTTCTAACTAACCCCAGAAATTAAGACGCATTCTGGAGAGAGCCCTACATTATTTGGAATCTTACAAAATTCCATACATTGGTCAGATTTCCATTACTATAATGAAATACTTGGGATAACTACTTATGAAGAGAAGAGGTTTGTTTTGGTTCATGGTTTTGGGGGTTCAAGTCCAAGACAGCCTGTCTCCATCGATTTGGGCATCTAGTGAGGGCAATGGATGGCAATAAGAGTGCACCACCTCTAAACATCGTGACGAGAATTCCTTTTGAGAACAGGATGTTGGTTTAAGTGATTTGCAAAGCACATCCTACTTCGGAACCTGGGACTGTAAAAGTCTTGAATTCAAGCGAATCCTTCCACTTAGATACAGGATGTTTGTGATACAAGCAGGGAGCAAAGAGACCTCAGCCCTGGCCAGCCTCCTCCCAAACAAGCTGGGACACACACAGCACTGTCCCTTGCAGGCTCAGCTGGCCTGCAGGGACCCCAGGGCTGTTGTTCCCGGTTCCCAGTCTCCTGTGTCATCAGCGACAGAAGTGTGGTGTTGCTATTGTATTGTTGTAGTCACAGATGTCTGTATTTATAACTCAACAATCGTGCAAGTAAGGACAACTTACCACGTGTCAGAAAACAGAGAGAAAAGTAGCAGTTCAAAAACAGCCCCTGGCCGGCGCCGCGGCTCACTAGGCTAATCCTCCGCCTAGCGGCGCCGGCACACCGGGTTCTAGTCCCGGTCATGGCGCCGGATTCTGTCCCGGTTGCCCCTCTTCCAGGCCAGCTCTCTGCTGTGGCCAGGGAGTGCAGTGGAGGATGGCCCAGGTGCTTGGGCCCTGCACCCCATGGGAGACCAGGAAAAGCACCTGGCTCCTGGCTCCTGGCTCCTGCCATCGGATCAGCGCGGTGCGCCCGCCGCAGCGCGCCGGCCGTGGTGGCCATTGGAGGGTGAACCAATGGCAAAGGAAGACCTTTCTCTCTGTTTCTCTCTCTCACTGTCCACTCTGCCTGTCAAAAAATAAAAAAAAAAATAAAAAAATAAAATAAAATAAAACAGCCCCTGCCCCTGTGGGGCTCATACCTGAAACTACCAGAGGGCAGCAGTCGGCTCTCAGTGGTTTTCATTTTCAGATTTATATGGAAAAGTCGGGCTTGATGAAAAGCTATTTTTTTTTCAGGAAAGAATAGCAGAATTTCCAGGATGTTATTTTAGCATTTTGCCAACACATGTTAGATACAGTTGTTTTGCTGGCTATTCTTATACTTGTATTTATAGCATTTGATGAATACATTGTTGATCTGTGTTTGTACACAACCTCTGATCTTATGGTTAAGTGTATTGGTTTAACTGTCTGAAAGAGGTCAAGCTGATGTAAACAAGGAGGTAGCTAGCCAGGAGGAGCCGAGGTCGCCAGCCCCGCCTGCACTGCAGGGCCCAAGCACCTCCCCACACCCACCTTCCTCAACCCTCTGCCACCCCGTCCCCTCATTTCCACAGCTTCCTAAAACCACCCATCAAAACTGGCATTGGCCAAAAACAGCCAACGTGGCTGCTGGCTAAGTTCCTTTAGTTCATTGTAAGGCTGTTATAATAAAATTACCCTGACACACCACTCCCATCATGGACCCCATGCCCTGACATTTCCAGATTTTCCCTGAAGGGGCAAGGAAATGGGAGTCACTCAAGTCCCTCCAACCCCCAAATTCAGCCTCCTTTGAATATTCAACTAAGCCTCACCCTGGACCACCTGTCTGCCTCCAGTTCACACAGGGGATGGCTCCTAGCCTCCTCGTGAATACAGCTATCTCCAGTACGCCCTCCTTCCTCCTTTAGTGCGTGCTCTCACTTTGCATGCAAACCAGTCTTGTTCTCTGCGGATCCTTGCCTATATTTTGTCCTAGAATTACTTCTTGCATTAGTGAAAAGAACCTGGACCCAGGCACCCCATGACAAAATAGACTTCTGGATGACATGAGCAATATTTCATAAGTGCTTTTATGACTATGACCTGCTTTCCACTATGCACACACAGGTGCATATGTGTATGGGATTTCTTAGAGATTTATTTATTTGAAAGGCAGAATGATAGAGACAGACAGAGATCTTCCATCCACTGATTCACTCCCCCAAATGCCTGCAACATCCTAGTCAAAGCTAGGAGCCTGGTCTCCCACATGGCTGGCAGGAACCCAAGTACCAGGGCTGTCACCACTTGCCTCCCAAGCACATTAGCTGAAAGCTGGATTGGAAGTGCCGGGTACCTGGGACTCAAACCATGCACTCAATATGGGATGTGGGCATCCCAAGCAGTGGCTTAACTGGCTAGGCCAGAACACTTGGTTTGGGTACATAATGTGGCAGCACTTTCTTTATTTTTTTCAAATGATGCTATATAGCTACATGGAGATCAAGAGCTCAGAACATCATTCCTGTCCCCAAATGATAACCTCTCATCCATGTCCCCTCCACCAGATTGGTTAGCCAGCCTCCTTGAGCTGCCATGGCACAGGGAGGTTGTGGGCAGCCAGTTTGCCTGCACAGAGAATACTTCTTGGCAAGATCCCCTTGTGAGAGCAATGGCAGCAATGGGGGAAAATGTACATGAAGACAGGTTCTGCCAGTGTTTTGCCATGGATTCTGGAGTACCACCATTTTGCCCAGTGTGGTGGAAAGAGAAGGCCATACCAAGATGGTCATTGACAGTGGAGCCTGGCAACAGGCTGTGATTGGTTAGGGCATAAACCGCCCCTTGACCAGATTGGCTGCCTTGGCTATATAAGCTGCTCTACCAACTGATATAAATGAGTCTGCGGGCTGCTTGCCTAGGGCCTGCTTTCACCCAACTCCCAGGGTCTGTGTGGTGACTCCGCGCCTCTTGCCCCCAACGCACTCCTCCTCTCGGAACGAATCCACAGTTACAGCCCAGAGTAAAACTATCTAAGGGAAGTTAAAGTATTTTGGTCTCATCAGGCTGTGAACCTAGGCCAGTCTGATTCCACACCTGTGTGTCTGCTATCCCATTTGATAAGAACTATTGATCCTAATGCAGTAGTTGAGTGTACTGTTAGGTCAGATGCTGCATCTACCTCTCCCATAACAAACTTTCATGAGCTCTCTAGTGATTTACACATTTAGGCATCTAGGAACTCAGTCAAACTTGGCTATTAATTCCATGTCCTTCAAATTTGGTTAGTGAAAAAAATGACATGCAACCTTTCTTCTAGTATACATTATGTTGTTGGCCTTAGACAAAAATGTTCTCAAAAAGAAAGAAACTCAGGAAGCATCTAGCTCTTGCTTTTGAGCTGTCTCCAAGAGCTGAGAACACTGCCACCCAGATCTGGCTTTCTCTAAGCTCCTGAGCGCCTTCTGAGTAGTGTGCATCCATTGCTTTCGAGCTTTAGAACTTAAAAATACAACGTGCTGCTTCAAAATTGTAGTGTTCATTAATTTTTTTCCTTTCCATAAAACCCCTCTCCCTTCCGCTCTTTTCATCTGTCTTCACAAAGTACCGCTGTCACTGGACCGTGGAATCAGCAAGCAGCAGCCTCACTCTCCAGGGTGCAGCTGAGGGCTTCCAGAAAGAAACAGTGTTTCTGACAAGAGTGTTGTTTTTTTAAATGATTTATTTGTATTTATTTGGAATGCAGAGTGAGATAGGCAGAGAGAGAGAGAGAGAGAGAGAGATCTTCCAGTCACTGAGCCTCAATGGCCCAAGTTGGGCCAGTTTGAAGCCAGGAGCCAGGAACTCCATCCGGGTCTCCCACGAGGGTGGCAGGGACCCCAGCACTTGGACTGTCTTGGCTGCTTTCCCAGGGGAATGAGCAGGGCGCTGGCTTAGAAGCAGAGCAGCAAGGACTTAAACCAGAGGTCTGCTAAGGGAAGCTGGGGCAGGTGGTGGCTGAACTCGCTGCACGACAACTCTGCCTCTAGAATACATTTTTTAAAAAACCTCTCCAATATAAATTATATGTTTGTGGGAAGAGCTCACAGCTGTCCTCCATTAAACGTGAGGTCTTATTTACCGATCACAAGTGAGTTTCGTTTTCTAGTATTTTCTATAATAGCTAAAGGCTACCAATCACATTTAGATACTTTCATATTACCTTGTAATTTTTACCTTTTTCACCAACGATCATCATCTGGATTGCACTACAAAGGTGCACTTACGACTCCTTCTAAATCATGCATCTTAGTTAAATATCATTATTTGGATTTTAAAATGTGTTGATAGTTTGTCTTTCAGGACTCAAGCTTTGACATACGCAAGTTATACATTTTCAATCGAATTCATGCTGACAACATGAATATTTTATGTTTGGATGAAATAAATATGGACCTGAATTGCAGATCTAAAGCATTCAAGTTTACATCCGACAAAGCTAAAATATTGAGAGAGAGATAACTACTGTTTTAAAACTAGCAAACCATATTCCAAATAATACGACTTCTCAAATCTTTCATTTCAAAGCCCAGCTTAACTGCATTTCTTTCACTTTGAAAAGGGCACCACCTCAAACTGCTGACAATTGAAAACATGAATGTTGGGGCCAGCGCAGTGGCGCAGCGGGTTAAAGCCCTGGCCTGAAGCACCAGCATCCCGTATGGGTGCCGGTTCTAGTCCTGGCTGTTCCTCTTCTGATCCAGCTCTCTGCTATGGCCTGGGAAAGCAATAGAGGATGGTCCAAGTCCTTGGGCCCCTGTACCCACATGGGAGTCATGGAGAAAGCTCCTGGCTCCTGGCTTCAGATTGGCACATCTCTGGCCATTGCAGCCATCTGGGGAGTGAACCAGCAGATGGAAGGCCTCTCTTTGTCTCTACCTCTCTCTGTAACTCTGTCTTTCGAATAAATAAAATAAATCTTTTTAAAAAAGAAAATATGAGCATAAAAATAAATAAAAGTTAAGCTTTTAAAGTATATAAAACACTAATTTAATCAGATATTTATAATGTATTTTCATATTTAATACCCATACGTATGTGTGTGTCTGTAATTAGATGTCTTCTTTTGTGGGCAGTTCCCAAACTGTTAAATAGCTCAGCAATCCAACTTATTTCTGAATAGTTCAGTAAGCCACGTTACTTACAGTTTAGAACAGGGATTGACAAGCTAATGGCCTGTGAGCCGAATGTAGCCCACCACCTGCTTTTGTAAATGAAAGTTTATTGGAATAGAATTATTCCCATTCATTTTGATATTGTCTATGATTGCTTTCACTGCAATATCAGAGTTGAGTAGCTGGGAGAGAGATCATATGGCCTACAAGCCTAAAATACTTACTAACTGTCCTTTAACAAAGTTTACTGCTCCCTGGGTTTGATAAATGAATCATGCCATGAATTCAATAATTCACTTGCTAATTCCGTAAATGTCCATTTTATGCACAGGGAATTCCCTCTTCTGGAATTTAACTAAGGTGCCTAAAATAGAATATAATGTGGGCCAAAGTGGCTTCTATGTCCACACTAGTGTACACATATAACTGACATGTACAAAATGTGGCTTTGTCTGACCATGTTCTAGCTATTTTAGATACATATCAAATACATATTTGATATAGTTAAGTTAAATAATATATAAAATAACATAGCCTTAAGTCCTGGAAGGAAAACTAGCAACATATTTTAAAATCTAAATGATGAGATTTTACTAAACCACATGATTCACAAAGAGTGCATCTTCTTTGTGCAATCCAGATGATGGTCACTGGTGAATAGATAATGTATGTAATTAATTTAATTAATATAATTAATATAATAGATATAATTATTGCAACCTATTTCAAGGACTCATGGCTCCTCTTCTCTGAAATCATGGCCTCTTGGATTTTATTTGGGACTGTGAGCCACACACTTGGTTTCAACACTGTGAATCATATTTCCCTTGGCTGCAAGATGAAATCCATTTTATGGGAAGCCGTGTTATAGTTCTAAATGGCTTTAAGAACTAGAAGGATATGAATGGCTTCCTCTTTGCCCTGAGGCCCTGTTTTTAGTTCTTGCTGCGTGAAACATGAAGGAACAAAAGGTATGACTCGTAGAAATCTGGAGAGACAATCGTGTAGCTAACATTCATTGAGTTCCCATAGTGCTATGGACTTCATATATGCTTTCAATTCATGCACACAACAAGCTTAAGACAGAGGTCGCTGCAATGCCCCTGCTCTACAGAGGAGGAAACTCAGACTTCGTTCAAACACTTGCCCGAGATCACACAGCCCGTAACTGACGGAGCCAAGACTGACGCAACAAGTCACGGCTAGTAATCGCCACCTTCCTATTAAATAATAGGAGGTGTTGGCATTTATGGACTGTAAAACATCTCCATATGAGGTGATGGATATATTAATTAGCTTGATTTAATTATTTCACATTGTGTCCATAAATTATAATATCACTCTCTGTACCCCATAAATCCATACAATTAAAATTTTTACATAGTCAATTTACAGTAACACTTTTAAATAGTCAGTTGACAATTTGAAGCTTTTCCGTATGTCTTTAACTTGTCAAGAGAAACAAGCTAGCGCAGATTATGGGACTACCTTTTAGACTGCCACCCTCTCCCCTCGCGGGCACACTCGAGGGCGTGTCATGCCTCCCTGTCACTCCCTCCCTCTAGCCTGGTCTGCGTCAGCCCTGCCTGCGTCCTCTCAGGGGAGTCGGGAAATCTCGCTATCAGTGTCCCCGGCGTTCCATCGCATTTGTAGTCCTGAGCCTGTGGCCTCTCCCCAGTCTCTGAGCCACGGCTAACAAGGAAAGCGGCCGCTGTGTCCACGGTGGAAAGGCCTCTTCCAGGGCGACTTACTACACGTGGCCAGGGAGTCCCGACTGGTGGAAAGAGGCAGCAGCGTGGAACTTTTAGGGGCCCGCTGTCTCCCAGAAGTCCCCCGTGGCTAAAACTCTGCGGAGGGAGAGAGGCAGGCCTGAGGCTGGAGGTGTGCTCTGCCTCCTGTGGCTTCGTGGTTGGGAGACTCAATTATAAAGCTGCAAGGGCATCTAGAAATGTCTCTTACAGTTCACCTTTGACCTATGAACCATGGATACCGCGAAGGATAAGATATGTTTTCTGTGATAGCTGTTCAGCCCAGAGACCTCCAAAGCTTTCCCTGGTTTATTTACTTAAGGAAGGGAACTACAACCCCTATACATCCAGCCCGGCTCCATGAGTCATTAGTAAAGTCCAGAGTTTATTCCAGGAATGCATGGAAGCTGCCGTAACGGAACACTTGTTGGTGTCGTGGCATCTGGGCCTGGAGTGGGATGGCGTTCTTGTAGAGAGAAACGTGACCAGAAAGGCGCCCACTGCTGCTCTTGGCCACCGAGCAGAGTGCTGGAAACATCGGCTGGCACAGCTGGACAAGAATGTAGAGGCGAAAGGCGTGGAAAGGAGGAGATGACAGGATCTCTATTTTCAGATGAAATATAATTGCAAACCTAAAAGCTTGAAGAGAATCAGGACAAACTAGAAACAACTAGAAAATTCTGTCAGATGCCAGAGCATATAGAAATTACTCCAAGTTAATGAGGAGTCCCTAACAGCTGCACTGCAATATTGTCACCATTTACCTATTCATCTTGTCTTTGGTGAAGGGTAGGCAACCACAAAATTAACTGTTTCGTTTGGATTTTCTGATTTTAAAGCATATTTACCCCAACTCTGAAAATTCTCTTTAAGACCAGGTCCTCAAACTACCCAACAAAATCTTTCTAAATGGGTATCAAGAATTTAATAAGCTAATTAAGCACTTTTTCCTAAGTAGCCTATTACCAAAAAAAAAAAAAAAAAAAAAAACTGGATGGAATTTTTGGCATGTCTAGCATCTGCCGGCCACCAGCGGTACTTCTCCCCCTCCCCCAAGATGCAGGTGGCCCTGCGCGTGGTTTCTCCACTTATGTGAACTGGGTCTTCTGAAAATATCAGAGGAAAAGCCACTTTTCAGGGAAAGGTTGTCGCGGCTCTTTCAATAATCGTCTGTGCATATGTCTGCTACTTAAAATTTTAATACTTAAAATCAGATGGCTGACCCAGTTAGAGGCAAGGATTAAAGAAATCTGCTTAGAATTGAATTGAGCGCCCTGGAGCAACTGCGGAGAGAAACGCATTCCACAGAGAACCTCCCGGGAGCCAGGCTGCAAACCTTTGATCTCTCTTCACAGGAGACAGCACTGCCTGGAGGTCACGGAGACATGGCTGTGACATGTGTTCATACATGTTCGCAGAGCTTTCATTCTTCCTGGGCAACACAGGCTGTCTCGTGCAGGGCGTAGCTGTTTGTAGCTCGACCCTAGGAAAATTAGAACTTGTAAAGCTTAAAAACAATCTACATTCTAGACGATTCCTATGTATACTTTTTATATGGCTTCAAACACTTACATCAGAATTATGAAGAAGGTAAAGCGGCACCTTTTAAACTAGAACCAGCTTGTCTGGGTGGAAACAGTTAACGTGAAATTCCAGAGAAGGAACAGCGGTGTCTGTAGCTTTTCCCGCTAACCAGATGCCATCGAATTTGTCCAGAACATCTTTGTGCTTGCCCTGAACGCTGCCAATTTTGCATTATGCTTCTGTCTTTCCATTTGTCTCTATGTCATATTTGATGCTGTTCGTCGCTGTGATATTTTGTCTAAGGTGTGTTATTACTACACGTCCTACGACAGGTGTGTTTACAACAGTAGTACCTAATGTAGACTAAAAGAATTCTCAGAAAGGGAAGACCATTTATATGATGTTTTCTTTTTTCAAAAAAATTATATTTATTTATTTAACTAATTTTCATATTTTTGCCATATTCACTCCATATGTAGATATTATATACATACACATACACACCACTTTTCTTGAAAGCAGGGATATTAGTGTTTCATAATGTGTGATTTAACTCAGAGGGTTTCAACTTTGGGTCTGTGTTAAGGTCACCTGGAAGGGCCAGCCCTGTGGCGTAGCAGGTAAAGTCGCTGCTTGCACCTGTAGTACCGGCATCCCGTATGGGCACTGATTCATGTCCCAGCTGCTCCACTTACAATCCAGCTCTCAGCTACGGCCTGGGAAAGCAGTGGAGGATGGTCCAAGTCCTTGGGCCCCTGCACCCATGTGAGAGACCCAAAAGAGGCCCCTGGCTCCTGGCTTTGGATCAGCACAGCTCTGGCCATTGCAGCCTGTTGGGGAGTGGGCCAGTGGATGGAAGACCTCTCTCTCTGCCTCTCCTCTCTCTGTGTAACTCTGACTTTCAAATAAATAAGTAAATCTTTTCTAAAAAAAACAGTTTACCTGGACAGGTTTACGAACTCATTTGCTTGCATGCTGCTCCCCAGAGCTCTGATTCAGTGGGTCTGGGGTTGAGGCCCACGCCGCACTACGTTGAAAAAGCTCTGCTAATAATTCTGACACAGCTGAGAGTGGAGAGACACAAATTCCACCCGCGGAATCCAGCGTTAATAGCCTGGCACATAGACATCCCTCAAAAACTGTTTACATAATTGGTGACCTGGCCCGAGACCAAGCTTATGAGACGTATGCCTTCACTGGAGAGGCCTCTGGCAGTCACCTCATCAGGTCGGCCCCACGGCTCTGAGCAAATAAAACGCTGCCAAAGCCACACCGCACTTGCTTGAGCTGCGTCACTGGGGCCCATCATTGGTTCAACCCGGACAGGCCCAGCCTCTTCTGTAATTACATTTTTTTTCTTTTGGTTTCTAAGACTGCAGAAAGAAGACATCTTTGTTGTCACAAAACATTCTTTAAATCAGGGAATCTTTTTCCTTGAATTCAAAAGGAACGAATAACTGTGCAGTCAGATAACGCTGCACAGGAAGTGTCCCAGAGCTGAGCTGTGTGATTTAGCAGGTGAAAAGGCCCTAAGAGTTGTAGGTTTGGTTTTGGTGTGCTACGTTTGGTGATGTAATAGAATCAATGTCAGATTTTCTTGTTATAGACCAACTCCACTTTCGTTTGTAGCAAACCTAAAAATAATTACCTGGACTTGAACAAGACAGCCTGAAAGCAGTCCCTGCCACTCCGGGGGAGACCGGCCTGTCTTCCTGGTCACCTCTGGGATGCAGCTCAACGTTGGGCAAGCTAGTCACCTGCAAACCTTGTTAAACACACAGATTCCTGGGCCCCACCTGCAGGAGGTCTCACTGAGTAGCCAGGCCAAGAAGCCTGGGACCCGGTACGTGTAACAAGCATTCCAGGGTGCTTCCGTTTTTGTTTTCGTTTTAAGACACTGCTCTCTATATTTTTTAAATTATTGATTTATTCATTTATCTGTTTATTTGAGAGACAGAGAGAGGAGAACCTCATCCTTTCGTTTTCTCCACAAATGCCACTACAGCAGCCAGGGCTGGATTGGGGCAAAGCCAAGAGCCAAGAACTCCATGTAGGTCTCCCCCAGGGGTGGCAGGGGCCCAGCACTTGGGTTCTCTTCTGCTGTTTTCCCAGGGGCATTAGCAGAGAGCTGGATTAGAAGTGGGGCAGCCGGGATTTGCCCTGGCGCTCACACGGGATACCAGAGTCACAAGCAGCAGCTTTAACCTGCAGCGACACAGCGCCCGCCCTTGGTGTTAAAAAGCCAGAGACTTATATGCCCCTTGCAACATTCATTGCCGGCTCAGTCCAGGAGCGAATGCCCTCAAACCCAGCGGATGGAACTCTCTTACTAAAAGTGTGCAGAATATTTTCACGAACTCTACCCTTTGATCTGTAGGAAACAGATGCACTACAACAATGTACTTCCAATGCAATTCATAATGGAATCAGGAGAGATAACTACGAAACGATCTGGCACCCTAACAGCTCTCCGAGGCGGTTGGTCAACACCTGCGGTCGCAGGACAGTCTGTTAGTTAGGCCAGTGCTCCGGGACGCAAACAGCCAAGCTTTGCTAGGGCGCCAGTGCCGCAGGCACTTCGCCGCCTGAGAAGAGGCACTGCTGGGGGAAGGCCCTGTGGCCGGCGCCTCCCGCCTCTGCCTGCCTCCGGCTCTCCTGCCTCTTGCCCTTCCTCTCAGTTTTGTCTTTGCCTGACCTGAGCAGTGGGAGGGAAATCTGGGCAGCGCTCTCAGAAGGGAGTCATGGACCATTTGCAAATAGGGCTGGGAGACACATTGACCTGCAGGGCCCCAGGGAGAAGCCCCCTCTTCAGAATGGAAAAAGGCATGGAAGGTGGTACAATGAATGCCATGTTTTTCGCCCTTTGGGTGCTCACCATGGTAGCGAAGGTCTACTGTGACGGCTTCTGAAGCCGGGAGGAATAGGAAATCAGTGCTGCTGGCACCCGCATTGGAACCGCAGACAAGCTGCCCATATCTGCATGAGTCATCCAAAGGTCTGGGAGCTTTTTGCCATCCATCAGCACCGAGGGAGGTTAGAATAGAAATCAGTGACAAACAAATGACTCAGCTTTCCTTTGTAGAAAATGCTCCACTCCAGCTGCCCCGTTTCCCCGTTTGAATAAAAGGGACCAAGCCATGACCAACCAATGGTGGTTTGGGGTGGCGGGTGGAGAACCGGGTGCTGCTCCCCTGCCCGATGCACCGGGAACTTTCACAGCAGCTCCTGACATTATGTACAGGAAGGGGAGAGAGAAATCAGGAGGATTCAACCATGTACTTGTTTCCGGCTTTGTCCGAGACGTATGCGGCGGGAAGGAACGGGAAGGCCGGGCTTCCGCCCCGCTTTCTATTTGCACGCTCTGTGGCCTTGGCAGCTCACCAGCCTTCGGTGAGGGCGCTTCCTCCCCTGTGACAGGAGCACCAGGCCTGCACCGCAGGGTGTGGGGAAGCACAGGGGAGTCTGTGTCCCAGAGGTGATGCATATTTGCCCCCTATGGAACTGTCCAGAATCTTTGCTGCTGTGAAGGTTTGAAGAGGGGCAAAGTGTCAGAAATGAGGCAAGAGAGAGGAGAAACAGCAGGTGTGTGACTGGACACACCCGTTCTCCCAGGCGTGTTTTCACGGGTGTGAGGATGGATCTCTGATTTAAGAGGCTGATTGTGTCGCTGATTTCAAGACGTTACGTGGCAAGTGCATCAACAGCAGTTTTGTTTGTTTGCTTTGTTTTGTTTTGACTAATTTCTGAGGAGAGAGAGAGAGAGAGAATCTCCCATCTGCTGATTCACTCCTCAAATCACCACTGTGGTTAAGACTGGACCAGGCCAAAGCGGAAGCCCGGAATTTCGTCCACGTCTCTCCTGTGGGTGGCAGGATCCCAACTACTTGAGCCACCACCTGCAGCCCACCAGGGTGCTCGTTAGCAGGAAGCCGAGCTGGGACGTGGACCCAGGCACTCTGATATGGCATGTGGCAGCCAAAGCAGGGTCTTCGTTGCTGCGCTGCATGCCTGTCCACACAACAGACATTTCCTACCAAGTGAGCGCGGGGCTGAGCTCTTTTCCCCCAGCTCTTCTTTCCACTCACTCTCATTTCATCACAGCCCTGTGATGTAGCCACTGTCAGCCAGAACTCTGATAGCAGATATATGATGCCCCGCTTCACAGATGACAAGTCTGATCCAAAAGGACATTTTGATCACTCACTTTGTGTGCAGTGGAATACAGTTTCAAACCCAGGTGTGTCTGATGGTACAGCTTAGGTGCATAACCACCAAACCCTTCAAGAGAATGGAGCCATACTCCTCTAACTGGAAAAGAAATCCGTCTTCTTCTGACCATTGGCCTTGACTTAAGATCCTGTCTTTGAAACTGGCACAGCAACACAGACACACAGACACACACACACACACACACACACCCCTCCCACCTGGCCCCATCAACACTGAGCACCCTAAGAAGTGTGATGTTAAGTGACTGACTCGGAGTCAGAGAGCTTAAATCCTGATTCCTGGCCCGTTGCTGGACAGTGTGTGTCTTTGGGTCAGGAATTTAAAATTCGCAGTAATTTCCTGTGGAATCATGTAGGGATCATCATGTCTGCTCAGCCCAGCTTACGGTGAGCGGTGAGGTTCAAGTGAGATGGTGCCCAGGGGTGTATTTTTAGATATGAAAGCAAAGAAGGACTTCATTAAGAGTTTCTTCAACCAGACAGGGGCTGGGAGAAAGTTTGATAGGTGACCTAAGAAAAGAAAAGTCACTGTTAGCCCCCTGCTAGTAACAGCCACTCCTTTCATGATATGTTTGATTACCCAGAGTGGGTTGTGCCTGCTGGGGCACAAGGTGGTTGTAAGCGGTACAGGAACATGTATTTTAGTAGTTCTGTGCTCTGAAGTATTCTAGAAAAAATAGAAGAAACCTGCACTATCCCAGATTATTGCCTAGGATTCAGCTAAGCACAGAAACACTAAAATCAATCCAATAAGCGAAGTGTACATGTTCCATGAATACGGTCAACACAGTAGAAGTAGCAGGCAAACAATCTTAGGAGATACTGACAAAAGTTTGGTGTGCTTGACAACAAAGACTTATCTCAGAGGAGTTTGCCAGACTCTCTTAATAATCTCTTTTGATCTCCTCGCGTCTTCAACAACAGTAATATTGGTCAAGGGGTCTGTTGACATTGTCCCCTGTGATCACCCCGTACCCCTCCCCACTGGTTCAATGCACCAGCCCCACAGGAATGGCCATTTGAGCCAAAGGGTTGTTTTAGCCCTTCCCTAAGACACACGCTTTTCCATCCTGTATTTTGTAGAAGATCCAAATGGGCTGCACCTTCTACACAGGGCATGAGTCCCTAGAGTCCTCCCTCGGTGTCCACGGGAAACTGGTTCTGGGACCACGACCCAGTACCAGGATCTGTGTGACTGCTTGATTATCTTATATAAAATGGTACAGTATGTAGGGGCCAGCATTGTGCTACAGTGGGTTCAGCACCCACCTGTGATGCTGGCATCTCTTATGTTTGTTGGTTCTACTCCCAGCTGCCCCACTTCTGATCCAGTTCCCTGCTAATGTGCCTGGGAAGGCAGCAGAAGATGGTCCAAGTGCTTGGGCCCCTACACTCACATGGGAGACCTGGACGGAGTTCCAGGCTACCGGCTTCAGCCTGGCCCAGCCTCTGCCATTGAAGCCATTTAGGGAATGAACTACAAGATAGAAGACCTCTCTCTCTCTCTCTCTCTCTCTTTCTTTGTGAGTGTGTGTGTGTGTGTGTCCTTCTCTCTCTGTCATTTTGCCTTTCAAATACATTAATTAAAATGATACAAAAAATAAAATGGTGTGGTATTTGCATATAACCTACACATCCTCCTGTATACTTCAAAACTTCTCTAGAGTACCTGTCATACCTAATATAATATAAATAGTTGTTACAAACTCCAAAGAGCTCATGGAAAACATGAACTATGAAAAAAACTATGCATGGATTTCAGCGTTTTTATAACCAAAATAAGCTTATCCTTGAACTCCATTTTTCTGCAAACTTGAAAATGCACATTGTGTGCACACGTTCAGTGCAGATGTGAACCCAGGGATACGGAGGGCCCGCTGTACTTTGAAAAGTGAGAATTTACTGTTGGTGTCTTAAACGCCTGGATCCGACATCTTTCAGAGGGAAAGCCGGGCGCTGTGGGGAGAGTTTGGAACAGCCCCGGCGGGATGGATTCCTCAGCTCAGCCCTGCGTGTTTGTCATTCTCCAGCGGCAAGTTGGCTGCTCAAGGCTCAAAGCCAGTGATAACCACTTCCCTGCGAGGTTTGTTTTGTCTTTGATGACAGAGCTTTCACTTAACACGGCATCTCGAGGCCTTCTTGAGAAATCGATGTTGACTTGATCAGGCCTCCGAAAACAGCAGTGTTGCCCTCTACGTTAAGGAACTGCCACAACTCACGTCCAATCTTCGTCCAAATGTAATCCAACAACTTAAACAGCGGTGGAGAGAAAATAAGGACACATCACTTCCTGTATTTTCTTGAAGAGCTCCTCCAGAAATGCCCATTTAATGCAGACATTTTCCCTCATCATTTTGATAGCAACAAGCTGATGTTTTTTAAGATTTTATTTATTTATTTGAGAGGTAGAGTTACAGATAGTGAGAGGGAGAGACAGAGACAGAGAGGTCTTCCATCCGCTGGTTCAATCCCCAGATGGCCGCCACGGCCGGAGCTGCTCCGATCCAAAGCCAAGAGCCAGGTGCTTCCTCCCGGTCTCCCATGCGGGTGCAGGGCCCCAAGGACTTGGGCCATCTTCTACTGCTTCCCCAGCCTATAGCAGAGAGCCGGATTGGAAGAGGGGTAGCCGGGACTAGAACCAGCGTCCATATGGGATGCCAGCGACGCAGGTAGAGGATTAACCTACTGCGCCATGGTGCTGGCCCCAGCAACAAGCTGATTTTTAAAACTTGGAGAGGTTTAAAGGGTCACCAGCAATCACTTAGAAAAATGAGAAACTTCAGCTCTGAACCCAGTCTTATCTGGTTCCAAGGACCGTGACATTCCACAGAACACTATAGTTCACGCATCCAGATCCTCATTGACTGAGCTCAAGGACTAGCACTTCTAAACTAATTTAGCCCCATAAAGAAGTAAAGGAAGCTCAGAATTTGATAAACGCAGGTGTTGGGTATGGTGGTTAAGCCAACACATGGGACGTCCGCATCCCCTATCCAGGTGCCTGGGTTCAAGTCCCAGCTCTGCTCGCTGTTCCAGCTTCCTGCTAATGCACAGCATGGGAAGTGCTTGGGCCCCTGCCACTCACATGGGAGACTCGGATCGAGTTCTGGGCTCCTGGCTTCAGCTTGAGTCAGCCCTGGTTGTCACAGGGGCAGATGGGGGATGAACTAGTGGATGGAAGATCATCCTCTGTCTCTCTGTCTCTGTCTCTCTCTCTCTCTCTCCCTCTCTCTCCTAACCTATGTTCCTAAACCTATGGGGACAGAAACTACTTGCAAGCCATTCATGAGTGCTGCTGGGCTGGTTGCTGTGGTGTCTGCTTGGACTTCACTGCTACCGTGGTGATTTTGAGTGTGTTTGTTAGCAAAAATGCTCATGCAATGCTCACACAATTTGTAGCTCAGCTTATGGGCCTTTTCTCTGTCCCACTTCCCAGCTCCCAATCCTATGAGGAGAGGAGGAAACCCAGGACTGGCAATGGTCTGAGTCATTGCTATGGAGCTGTTAGGAGAGCGAGCCTCCTCTCACTCAAGAGAGGTATTTCTCCCTTTGACACATCCAGCTGAAGGAATCTGACAACAAACCACAAGCTCTCTTAGTCAGGCTGAGTAGGCAAGAACCATGTGAAATAGTTTCCCACGCCACTTCCAGCTCCCCACAAACTGCTGCCTAAGTAGTTTCCATTCTCCTTGTTTTTTGCATGCTCAAGGTCAAACAGTAGCTGAAAAACTGGCACCACTTTTGGCCATTGTTTGGTTTTACCATTTAGTGGGTACATTGGAGGAGAGCTCCTGATCCTGTACGTGGATTTGCTGTGAGGTTGCCCCAGAAGGCAAACTTTGCACCTGCTGTTGAAAGTTTTGCAAGTCCTGGGTCTGTGATGAGTTCACTTCCAATCTCCTGATCACAGATTTCCCAGGGCAGAGGCTCCCTTGCAGGTCAGCACGCAGCTTCCACACAAAAACCCTAATCACTATTATTTATCTCATTCACACAAAATCAGTCACTGCAGAGAGCTTGTTCTCAGCTAGACCGGGTCCCCGATTCTCAACAATTATTTTGCACATCAGACTATCCTTTCTATCTGCTAAAATTTGTGACTTGGCTGTGTGACTTGCTTCTAGCCAGCGCCTCTTGGAATGCCTGGCTCCTGATACACAAGCACAGCCGAGCCCGGGATGCCCTGAGAGTCAGGAATGGAGGGCCTGGCCTGGGTTGAGGTTCCCCAGGTTTTGTCAGTCTCTGCTTACCCTCACCGAGGCTCCCGTGATAAGCCTGCTATGAAACATTCCCTGGCATCTCCTAAAACCCTTATCTGGCAAGTACCGCTTTTTGTGCCTAATGCCCAGGATATGTAAAATCCCTGGACTCCAGGGGTTTTCTGAACATCAAGTCAGCACAACTAGACAGCTTTGGAAGTGAGTGTATCCAGTGCACCTGGAAGAGGGACCTGCCTCCTCCTTTTTGTTAGCAGCGTGATTGAGCCTTATTCTGCAGGCAGAGTCGTGTGGCCTCCACCACCTCCTGACATCCAGCATTTCTAGGTCTCTAATTTCCATATCTATCATATCCCCAAACTGATCTGCCTTTGACAGGGGGTTGGGTGGAGTACGCAGATGAGGGAAAAAGTCAGAGCAACACCAGCGAGAGAGAGAGGAGCACAAGAAACCCACAGGATCTGGTGGAGGACGCGACCCCAAGCCCCCCCTCACCTGCCCAGCAACCAATGGGCCTCTGAGCAGGTCCGGCTCTCCTGGACCAGAAGCAAGTGTATCTGGGGAAAGAATCTCTAACACACATTTTGTTGGCTGGCCCTGGTGATTGGGTTCAGTGGGGAAGCTGAACTGAACAACTCCTCACCTGTAATTTTTCAACAAATTAGATGAATGTAACAGTGAATGTGTGTGTGTCCGGGGAGGGGGGAGAGGGTGGGTGGTCGATGAATAATTTGCCCCCTAAGATCTCTACACACTGTGCACCCATTATTCTCCATTATAAATGACTGAATAAGCATGAGCATTGCTTGAAGAAAAAGACCAAAGGCAGGCAAAGGGACGATGAGACAGTAAATCTCCACATTGTTGCTGATTCATAATTCATGACATATTTTCATGTCATCTCACTCAGTGCCCTCATTGACTTCCCAGACCACGGCTGAGACCCGAGCCACTGCTGGCCACCGCTCCCTGCGTCAGTGTGCACCTGCGCCTTCCTGGCCTCTCCATCCCCTCCCCCCCACCAAGTGTGTGGAATGCAAGGTGCCCCTTCCCCTGCCTGAGGCTAATTCCCCCCACCCCGGAGGGGGGGGACTCATCAATCATCTCCCAGGAACCTTGCTGCTCTCCTTCAAGGGTTTCTTTCCCACACACTGGCCTGGCCAAGTCTTTTCTGTCTTAAAGGAAATGAAGACCTCCATGACCCCTTGTTCCCTGGAGCTCTGTCTCCCTTGCTCCCTTTCGAGCTACTTGAAAGAGCAGCCATGCTCTCTGTGTCTCACTCTTGCCCTCCGCTCTCTGATTGCTGCCTTCCATTAAAGCTCCGAGGGCAACTTTCAGTCTTCACCCTCCTTGAGCTTTCCAGAGTCTCTCGGTACTACGGAATAACTCCCCCTTCTCGAAACATCTCTATGCAGCTCCCAGAGTACCCCTCTCCCACACGCTTCCTGTCACCTCTCTGCATCCTGCACCCGGCTCTTTGCCTTCCTTCCCTCTCTCCCTTCCTTTGGCAGGTAGAGTTATAGACAGAGAGAGAGAAAGAGACAGAGAGAAAGGTCTTCCTTCCGTTGGTTCACCCCCCAAGTGGCCGCTATGGCTGGCACTGCGCTGATCCAAAGCCAAGAGCCAGGTGCCTCCTCCTGGTCTCCCATGCGGGTGCAGGGGCCCAAGCACTTGGGCCATCCTCCACTGCCTTCCCCGGGCCATAGCAGAGAGCTGGCCTGGAAGAGGAGCAACCAGGACTAGAACCCAGTGCCCATATGGGATGCCGGCGCCACAGGCGGAGGATTAACCAAGTCATCCACAGCACTGTCCCTCTGCCTTCACTGACTTTCAAAAACACCATGAAGTACAGCATGCATACATCCAGAGACACGCACAGATTGTAAGCATGCAGGTTGCAATCCTCACAAATGGAATACACCCAAGTAACTAGCGCACCGATCAAAAAGACACCTCCAGAAACATCTCTGGAGCCCCCTTTCTAAACACCGCATTCCACCCAGTAACCACCAGCGTGACCCCCGACAGCACAGGGGAGTTCTGCCTGTATTTGTACTTCATGTGGATGTCAGCTACAAATGCTTGGTGTCAGGCTTCTTTCCTTCAGCAATGTGTAAGGGACAATTATCCACATTTTTACAGATGTAATTTGTGCACGCTTATTGCTATAAGAGACTTCACTAAGATGTGCCACCATTCAATTATCCATTGTTCTGCCTTCGTATTTGATAAATTTCCAATTTTTCTCTTAAAAGAGGTGAGTGATGAACATTCATGGATCTGCTTTTAAAACTATGAGTTCCCCATTTTCCATCCTATCTCTGTCCCCCAGTGCTGCTCTGCCGTGTTTGGAGGGGTGTTTCGGCAGAGATTGCTTAGACGTAAAAGCTGTAAGTGTTTCTTATCACTAAGCAAGACAGAAGCTTGTAGAAATGTTCAGGTGAATATTTATCAAACAGCATTCTTTTCACATACTAAAATGCAATGTCCACAGGTAACCCAACCATAACAACAACCTGGAGTCCAGAATTCTCGCAGGCAAGATTAACTGGCTCCAAGCGATGTGAGAATTCTTCTAGGAGAGGTTCACTTGGTAAAATACAATTTATTTCTCAGCTGGGGCCAGTGATTTTGCAATACCACTGATTTCTTCAGTTCTATGAGTTTGGTCATTAATTTCTGTTCCACAACAATTAGTAAAGGAGCCTGGATCTCTTTCATGGCATTGTGTAAATGTTTCCGCAAGGCAAAGTGAAAAACGGCCATGCCATTTTCACTACAATGACCAGCCAAATCAAAGCGACACATGAACTGTGAGCCACATAAGACCATGTTAGCATAGGAGAGCAGGCAAGGTTGACTAATAAATGAATTGAGCTGTAGATATTTAAGGTAAACACAAAGTTCTGGGATTACAGTTTCATCAAGTCTGCAAAGAATATTGTATATATTTTGTTATCACTTTATTTAATATTTCAGAGATTATTCTTAGTTTGGTATAATCGTTCTCAGAAAAATTTAAATATATAGTTAGTAACCATGGTAATACATATTGACTTTATACTGTCCTGAGGAGATAGGAGATAATGCTCTACCCACATTCTCATCATTTTTTAAATCTTTTTTCTCCTCCAAAGATATTTTTGAATATGGGACTTTTAGAGATTATTTTCCTGGAAAATATCCCCTGTTCTGTGCCAAATGGTTTTGAAATATCCATCATTTCTCTGTGATGACAAACTATGTGGTATTGCTTCTACTTTTAAAAACAAAGGAAAAATGTGTTTACAGTTTCACTTTGAGGTTTTTGAAAGAATTCTGGTAACACTTAGTGAATGATAAATAAATTATAAATGAAAGCTTGCTTTACAATTGGAAACAAATGTCCCACTTGATCCATTGGCCACCAAAGTATTTGAAGAATTGGTTGATAGTTGGATAACTTATGGAAGTGCTTCCGTCCCAGCTAACAAGGTGCGATGGCTGATGACTTTGAACCTGCCCCTCTTCTTTTTCCGTGTGATGCCTCCACAAGATCTAGCCCAGCCTTTTCTGGAGACACAGGAATCAGCATACTGGAGGCCTTTTGCCTTCTGAAAAGATCCAAGAGTGCAGCCCTTTTCCTTTAAACTCTGCTGCAGCTCCAGTGAGTTCTCTAATCCATATTAGTATTGTAACTATGGGTTGATCTAGGCATTTTATTGAGATACATTGCAACAGGCTGCAATTTTTTTAAATCCTCTGTTAGTCCTGGTTATATCCTCTCCTTGACTCAAATAATTCACATTAGTCAGTAATCCTTTGTTTACAAGGGATAAAAGCCAAATCCAAACTAATTTAGGCAAAAGGAGGTTTTATGGGCAGAACTGGAGGGCCTTAACGCTAAACTGCCTGCAGAGCAGGGAGCAGCTGTGCCCAGAACAGCTGGGCCTTGCTTCTCTGGGCATTCCCTGCATTCCCTTTTACTGAAGATCAGATTTCCCGGGTGGGGGGAACACGGCCTCAGGGCCTCCGCTGGACTAGCTGCTGTGGCACTGGTGTGCGCCTTAGACAAGGTGCTCGTGTGAGTGGAGGCAGCCTCACGATTGCAGTGTGGTGAGCAGGAGACACTTTTTCTTTTTAAGATTTATTTATTTATTTGTAAGGCAGAGTTACAGAGAAAGAGAGAGGTCGGTCTTCCATCAGCTGGCTCACTCCCCAGATGGCCACAATGGCCAGGACTGGGCCAGGCTGAAGCCACGGGCCAGAGCTGCTTCTGGGCCATCCTTTACTGGGTCGGAAGTGGAGCAGCCGGGAACTGAACTGTTGCCCATATGGAATGCCGGCGCCACAGGTGGCAGCTTTATCTGGAACACCGCAACACCGGCCCACAGAAGATACTTTTGTGAAAAGAAAAAAGGGTCCAATCTTGGTCACCAAAAGCAAGTGAGATCCCAGCCCCCACTCCCCTCTTCACCTGGGCACCTTTGCATGGGGCACAAACCGAACCTAGGAAGCCTGCGTATTTATCAGTTTTCTGTTTCTATAGCAAAATGCCTGAAGATAAGTATTTCATAAACAAAGGAGAGTTATTTAGCTCACAGCTTTGGAGGTTGACAGTCCAAGAGGCATGCCATCCCATCCGTGCAGCCTCTGGTGAGGGCCCGTTGGCTGTGGCATGCATTGCCAGATGGCTTGAGAGATGGGCCAGGGTCGGGCGGGGTGGGGGGGGTGCGGAAGAGGTCACTCAGTGAGCAAGCTACAGGGACTTAGGGCCAAGGACTGGTTCTAACAACCTGGTCTCTCCAGAACTCGCTTCAGGAGACCAGCATGAATCCCTTCTGAGGGCAGCACCCCTCCCACTAGGCCCTGCCTCTTAACATCACTACACTGGGAGCCAAGCTTCCAACACATGAGCCTTTGGGAAACAAATGCCACCCAGCCAGACCACAGCATCCTTCGAGGCCCCAATTCTCACAGCTGGTGTCCTGCTGTGACGACAGTCACGTGCCCCTCAGGTCCCACAGTCAAAGTTCTGTGACGATTAGCCAATCAGTGCTGGCTGGGATAGAGGATCCATAGCATTGACAAGTCTGCTGTCGCCCCGTCGCTTGGCTTTGGGGCCACTCCTGGGATCAATCAAATCTCTGTGAGCCAGGCAGCCAAGCTGCGGGCAGCTCCCACCAGCTCCTATGAGTAACTTTTATAAACACAGGCTCATTTATTTATTGTGCTATTGTCCCATTAAATAGCCAAGCAAATATTTGTTGTTGATGATGATCAAAGGAATTTCATGTTTTCATGGCCAAATGGTTTGGTTTAAATTTAGTAGAAATAAACACAAATTTTGCGCTTGATCTTAGCCAAAAGGCTGAAAAGCATGAACACAAATTTCAAAATAATTATTTTTCCTTTGTCTTACATTTCAATGTACCAGAAAACTGCCTCTATGTTCACAATGCAGATTCATGACACCTACCGACTCTGCCAGTGTTCACTGTTTTCAAAGAAACACACATTCATGGGGCCAGAGCTGTGGCGTAGCAGGCTAAGACTCTGCCTGCAGGGCCGGCATCCCATGTGGGCACCAGTTTGTGTCCGGGCTGCTCCACTTCCAATCCAGCTCTCTGCTATGGCCTGGGAAAGCGGTGGAAAATGGTCCAAGTGCTTGGGCCCCTGCACCCCGTGGGAGACCCAGAAGAAGCTCCTGGCTCCTGGGTTTGGATCAGCTCAGCTCTTGCCACTGTGGCCATTCGGGGAGTGAACCAGCGGATGAAAGACTTGTCTCTGTTTCTCCTTCTCTTTGTATGTAACTCTACCTCTCAAATAAATAAAGAAAACCTTTTAAAGTGAAACCTGCATTCAGCAGTGCGCATGAAGGCCATGCTGTAGTCTGCAGCTCATCCCAGGAGCACTGTCGGCAGTCTGCTGTTGTTTGCTTCATTATCAAATTTCTCTCCTTCCAAAATTATGGTAATTTTAAAGTCACCTCACTGACACATTTTCAGAGCCTTTTTCCAAACAGAAGATTTTTTTTTAGGATTTTCAATTACTTTTCTCCACTATTGCATTGTTGCTGGCAGAATGAGCTGGGATGAATATCAGAATACTTCTTCCTTTTTTTTTTTAAGACTTATTTATTTATTTGAAAGGCAGAGTTACAGAGAGGCAGAGGCAGAGGCAGAGGCAGAGAGGTAGAGAGGTAGAGAGAGAGAGAGAGAGAGAGAGAGTCTTCCTTCCACTGGTTCACTCCCCACGTGGCCACAATGGCCGGAGCTGCACCGACCTGAAACCAGGAGCCAGGAGCTTCCTCCAGGTCTCCCACGTGGGTGCAGAGGCCTACGGACTTGGGCCATCTTCTACTGCTTTCCCAGGCCATAGCAGAGAGCTGGATCGGAAGAGGAGCAGCCGGGACTAGAACCGGCTCCCATATGGGATGTCGGCACTGCAGGTGGCAGCATTACCTGCTTCGCCACCCCGCCGGCCCCTGCTTCTTCCTTTCTAAGGCTACCTTTCAACCCCCAGAAGTGAAAATGACAAGATCTTTAAAACCTCACCGTGTGCCTTGGCTGCTTTGTACTTCGGAAGATAAATGTGGATTAATATGGCCCATGACTTAACTTCACAACTCTCAACCCAAGCGCAGCTCAAAACTACTGTTTCTCTACATTTCCATCTATTTCAGATTTACTATAATCAATTAGCATTAACAGTGGTGATCTCAAGAACACAATGTGCAGTTATCCGTGACCTACTGGCCACTTTCTCAGATATATTTGAGAGCACAAAATTTATTCTGATGTAATTTTTTAGCAGTTGCAGCTACCTAATGGGGGTAGGAATGGTATTAACTATAGCTATCATACTGTAAGAGTTCAAAAGAATGAGTGTCCTTATCATTACTAATCAATAGGAAAATGCAAATCAAAACCATAGGAGATGCCATTTCACACTTATCAGAATGACTGCCATAAAAACCAGAACAGAAACGAACAGAACAGGTGTTGGACAGGATGTGGAGAAATTGTGCCCTGTTGGTGGGAATGTGAGCAAAGCAGCTGCTTTGGAAAACAATAGTTCCTCAAAAAATCAAACATGGAAATGCCATTTGATCCAGTAATCCCACGCCTGGGCACATGCCCAGAAGAGCCGGAAGCAGGCGCTCAAGTATTCGTAACTCCCATTTTCACAGCAGCGTCATTCACAGTAGCTGCAAGGTAGCTGCGACCTCGGAGATCACAACGGAAGAGGAAACAAAGTGTGATGTGCTGTCTGACCTCAAAAACGAAGGAGACTCTGACACATGTGCTGTGGTCTGAACGCATGTGTCACCTCCAAAGTCATAGGTTGAAATCCTAACCCCTAAGCTATTACCCGGGCCTTGGGGCCTGTGATGTGGCATAGCCTGCAGTGCCAGCATCCCATATTGGTGCTGGTTTGAGTCCCCGCTGCTCTACTTCTGATCCAGCTCTCTGCTGTGGCCTGGGAAAGCAGTGGAGGATGGCCCAAGTTCTTGGACCCCTGCACCTGCGTTGGAGACCTGGCGGAAGCTACTGGCTTCAGATCAGCCTATCTCTGGCTGTTGTGGCCATCTGGTGCATGAACCAGCGGATGGAAGACTCCCCACCCTGCCTCTGCCTCTCTGTAACTCTGCCTTTCAAATAAATAAATCTCTAAAACAAACACAAAAGAATCTCATCAATTGAGTTACAACAGTGCTCATAGTTTAACTTGTTCCTTTCTAACTCAGTGAAAAGTAGACCATTCAGAAACTATGCTAGAACACAATGGACGTGGCTGGTATCCACAGCTACCCCCATTTTCTGTCTTTCGAGAATTTGGAAGGGGACATATACCTGCACCAGCAGTGGCTTCCCTACAGCAGCCTCGAGTCCTCTCCAAGCTTATCCTTCCTGGGAAATCTGCTTAATTTACTCCCAGCGCTTCATCCTGCCCTGACACATTGATCATTTCCAACTATGTCTCCATCTCAGAACCAGACCCACATATCTGTCTCCATTCAGACGTGCTGGTGGGTGCTACAGCTTCAACCCATCACATGCAAACTCTTGGCTGCTTCCTCCTGCTCCTAAGGGCCCTCCTCTAGCGTTCTCCTCAAAGTCATGAATGCCACCAGCTCACTCACCCTGCAGCCTGCTGAGCTCCGAGCCCCAAGACCCAACCATTCTGACTTCTTTTTCGTCACCTGCTTCCAACAAGACCCTGCTGTATCTCCTCCCTTCCTATCACTCTAATCCCACGTGGCCATCACTGCGCCTGCTCATGCCCTAGGCTTCATCCCAGCCCACGCCCACCCTGCTGCTTCCGTGCAGTGACTACTCTTGGTGACCAGGGGATTAAAATCTCTCATCACCTCCTGCATAACAGAGCCCACACTCCTTAGCATGCAACAAGTTCATAATGATTCTGCATAGAGCTTGCTTCTGTCTGGGGGTGTCCTGCACTTGTGAGCCACTCAGAAAACGTCCGTGGACTCGATCCTCCTCCCTCTCCTCACTCTTCCTCCCCCTCCGTTCCTCCTCCGTTTCCCAGTCTGGTCCCCACCTCCCTTTCTAACCTTCTCTAGCATCTTTCATCCAATTCCTCCCCTCCAGCCATGCTTCACTCCGTGTGTTTTTCCTGGGAAGGAGAAGTGTTTTCAATCTCCCTCTCTTCGCAGAGTTTAAATCACTTAGTTGCTCAATAACCCAGTGTTGTCATGTGTAACCTTGAGCAAACCACTTAATCCCACGAGGTTTCAGGTTCCTCTTCCGTAAGAGAGAGCAAACATCTACCTCACAGAATTGAGGTGAGGGTAAAATGAGATAAGATCTGCTAAGGCAGTTGGGAAATCATGAGTGTAGGAAAAGATGTTATAATTCCGCAGAGCCTGTCTTAAATGCTACCACTCACAAGGGGCCTTTTTGACATCCTAAGCAAAAGCCATCTCTTTCTTCTCAAAAACCCTGCCAGAGACAGCCTCCGTCACAGACCTCCTAAGCTGTCCAAGTTCACATCCCATGTTTCCAGCCGGGCCATGCGGTCAGAGTCCACGCCTGTTACAAGGTTCTCCCTGCACTCCCATTGAGGTCTTGAGGCTCTAGAGTCTTTGAAAGAGGAAGAAAACACTTCTGAGATTTGAGGAGGGAGAGACAAAGAGTTCCCAGGTGAGTACCTGGGCGTGTTCTGCCGGGGGTGCCCCTCACGGTCCCAGACCCGTGACCTGCAGGTGAGTCTAACCCGCCACACCCTGCTGCCCGGCTGCTGCTCTTCCCACGGTTCAGCCTGTATCAGACATTGATAATCGATCGTGGATTCCACCCTGCTGAGCCTGCAGCACTCCAGGGCCTTTTATTTATTTATTTTTTAAAGATTGTATTTATTTACTTATTTATTTGAGAGCTAGAGTTATAGACAGAGAGAGGAAGAGAGAAAGGTCTTCCATCTGCTGGTTCACTCCCTAAATGGCCACAACAGCCGGAGCTTCCCCCAGGTCCCCAAGGTGGGCGCAGGGGCCCAAGCACTTGGACCATCTTCCACTGCTCTCCCAAGCCATAGCAAAGAGCTGGATGGGAAGAGGAGCAGCCAGGACTTGAACCAGTGCCCATATGGGAATACCCAGCGCTGCAGGCAGAGGCTTAGCCTACTACACCACAGCCCTGCCCCCATCTAGGGCCTTTTTCAACATAGCTCCATGCAGCCATAACTAGTTTATTCGTTTTGGCACAAGATGGATAAATGATTTTCCTCAGAGATGCCCCAGATAGCTGACCCAGAGTCACCATGGGGCAATGCAAAGGAGAGGTCGCCTCAGAGGTGGCAAATGAGTGGACTGGACTTAAAGGGGTGGTCAAACCCTACAGGCTGCGGCGGGAGACAAAGGCCCCGTCCGAACATCTGCAGGGAGATGTTGTTCCAAATGAAAAGCTCAGAGCCGGCCCAGGGTTCTTCAGGAACCCGCCCGCTGCTGGAGGACGCCGTCAAATACACCACATCCGTTCTGTGGGCCCAGCCGCCGGCGTCTTTAGGACTTTCTGGCTCTCCCTAGAAAGAAGCCAGCACAGCGTCTGCCCCCTCTCCCCAACGAAGGGCTTACATGTAATTAAAAGGGATTATGCTTTGAAGGGGACAGAAAGCGAGCGGCTAATCGCCAAGGACACAGCAGCTGAGCCGGAGGCGCTCTGCGCAGCGTTCATGTCCACTGCCGTCCGGGCGCCTCGGCTCTGGGCCGTCTCCCGGTCTCTGTGTCGTCGGCACCATGGGCTTCGCCAGGCAGATACAGCTCTTGCTCTGGAAGAACTGGACCCTGCGGAAGAGGCAAAAGGTAACAGCTCCCGCCTGAGGTTGGAGTGGGAGGCGTGGGGGATCAGAGGGCGTTGCTGGGGTGGGGGCTGTCCACACTGCAGGCCACAGGAGGCCCTCGGGATCATGTGGTCCGGCCCAGCTGGGGCGACCACAGATGGGACTCGAAATGCAATACATCTGCAGCGGGCTAATTTTTAAGTTGATAAATTTTGCATGGCCCATGAATAATGTTATAAATATGCAAAATGCCCTTGGCAGATTAAAAAAAAAAGGGGGTTCCCACCCACGTCTGCGGATTTGTGACCAGTTAACCCTGCAGCCGTGTTTACCTGATGGTGGCTCAGCGAGCGTCCCAGATGAGTGCCCTTCACAGGGATCAAACTCCTCTGGAACCTGCCGCCTGTTTGCGGATGAGTCCACTGCCTACCCACCCCTGCTTCCTCCCCCTGGTTTCCAGTCCTGCAGGCTCAGGACCCGCGCTCATGAGCGTATACACAGTGCGATGGGAAGAACCCTAAGTCCTACATAGGAGTGTGCCCTCTCTACTGCCCCACACGCCTCACCCCTTCCCCCAGCCTGCTTGCAGACCAGTGCCATGGACGCGTGCCCCAGGGGCTCCTCTGATTCCCTGTGCGCTTGCTGAACTTCTCCTGGGATACTGGCCAGTGCTTCTCCGCCTTGCTCTTGGTCTCTGAATGCACTTCTGATCTTTCCAGCCGGCACAGAAGCCAGCAGAGGACAGATTCTGGGTCTTAATCTTTTAGGTCCGCAGTCTGACCCAGCGTCATGTCTGTTCATTGAATGAGGCTCAAAAGAACGTTCTTGAATAGCTGCCCGGCTCCGGGACGCCTCGTTTCCATGAGGCACGCTTTTGTCACATTTTAACATGTCTGAAATAGGAATGCAGCTCGTGATCAAATCACAGTTGAACCATGCTCCCGTGTTCTTTCTTTGGGGAGCAGAAAATAAGCATGCACCTCGCTTTTGATGGCAGCTTAGATTTGATGAGACACAGAAAATTCTTAGCTATCACAGACCTGTCCTGCGCTCTTTCAAAAGGTAGGCGTTGAGTCTGCACTGGACTTAAGGGTCTAAAATACCGAGTCACAGAGTCCACCCTGCACAGGCTTCCATGCTGGCTGGAAAAATCTGAAGGATGTTTTGAGACCCAGGGCCATGTAAAGCAGCAAAGGTCGAATATTCCAGGAGGAGGGCAGGTGAGAGCGCAGATCAGAGAGGGCCTCCCCCACCCCCTGCCGCCGCCACACACCCCAGCTCAAGGCAACTGGACTGTACAAGGAGTGACTGTGTGACCATAAAGGAGGAATGCACTTGGCTATGGCCGTGCAGTGTTGTGCAAACACCAAGTGACTGAAGGAGCAGAAAGGAGGAAGCAGGCCAGGGATAAGGGTCAGGGCTAGGTAGGGAACCAGGAGGAGGCAAGGGAAGGAGATAGGTCACAGGAAAGGAGAAAAACAGCATTTGTCGCAAACTTCAGTTCAAAAATGGGTTTGTGTAGGCAATATCAGGTTTCCCAAGTGCGAGAAGAAGCGTTAGGGATGAAGTGGGTCCAGCTGGCCGGACATCTGAAGACTGATGGGTGTGTGTTCCAGCTGGGAGCTGGTCAGAGAGCCAAGCATGGGAAGGTGTCAGCTCAGTATGAGGCTGGTGTCTGAGAGGTGCTTTGGTTTGGGTATGTCCCCCAAATTCCTGAGCCCCAGTGTGGCAGGCTAGGAGGAGGGACTTGACAGGAAGTGTTTAGGTCCTGGGGAGCCAATGAGTGAGCACGACAAGCAGGTTGTTATGAGGCAGGCCCACGGCTCATGCTTGGTCCCCTGTGCACCCTGTCTGGTCCCTCTGCTTGTCCCCAAGGAGATGATGAGACACAAAGGCCCTTGCACCAGGCTTCAGAATCATGGGCCACATAGACTTCCTTCCTTCATAAACTGCCCAGTCTGTGGCGTTCTGGTACAGCGACAGATAATGGGCTGAGACAGAGGGTAAAACACACACTCGGGTGTCATGGAGGTCACAATCGCAGCACACAGCTCCCACCCTGGGGCCCAGGGAACCAAGGGCAGACAGTGGGATGGCCGGGCCATGGCAGCACAGATGAGACAGCTGCAGAGTAGAAATCTGGACCTGGGAGGAGGGGGAGCAATGAGGCCGTTGCTGGGTCTCGGCCTGGTCTCAGCCATAGCCCCATCCATGAAGAGGGAGCCCTGGCTGGCTGGTGGGTTTGGAACTGAGGGACAATGGCTTGGAAAGGGGCAGTACAGTCCAGGAGCCTGGAGGGCACGCAGGAAGGCTGGGGGGAAGCCATGTTGGGACCACTGGTGTGTGGGATATGCATTGTCCCCAGGCTGTCTTCCTTTGTCAAAGCTGGGGTCATCCGGGGCTCCCAGGAACCAAACACTAACCTGAGACTCCATCCCTCTTCCAGGAGCTTCCCTTCCCGAATGAAAATATTAACAAACTTAAACAAAACCCATTGTTAGAGTTGGTCATTTTTTTTTTTCATTGTTCCTTCCATCACCAAATACTCAGTACTCGCCCGGGACACTGGGCCAGGTGCAGGGTACATACACAGCGGCTATTAAGACACTTGCGGGCCCTGCCCTCCTGGGGCCTCAGGTCTGTGGATGGCCAGGGTTCTCCACCGACCGCTTCTGTGCCTGCAGACACAGCTGTGGGCCTGTCATGATTCCACCCCTGTGACAAGCGAGCTGCTGCCCCAGAGAACAACTGTTTCTTAAGACAGTCACTCCTTGTAGAGTCCACTCCCTGACCCTGGTGTTGGTGGGCATCCCCCTGCCCAGGGGGCTCCCCTGGAGGATGGAGCCCTGCAATCTGAGAACCCAGGACCGGGGGCATGTCCAGGGCTGGTACCCTCTGGTGCTTCCCAAGGCCCAGGCACTGAGCTCTCGGCTCTCATCTGGGCATCTCTGGGATGTCTGGGTCAGCTGGAGGCCTCCCCCATGCCCCCTGGAAGCTCTCAGAGGGGTCTGTGCCTCCTTCCCAAGCTTTTGGTTCTTCTAGAAACTTCTGCCTCTAGAATGTGGTGACCCTACAAAAAGTACAAACACCTGGCCCATAATGCAGCCCCTAGGCATTTTTTTTAAAAAAAGATCTATTTACTTACTTATTTAAAAGGCAGAGAGAGTGAGAAAGAGAGATCTTCCATCTGCCAGTTCACTCACCAAATGTCCACAACAGTCAGGTCTGGGCCAGGCTGAGGCTAGGAGCCAGGAACTCCATCTAGGTTTCCACCGTGGTGCAGGAACTCAAGTACTTGGGCCATCCTCTGCTGTCTTCCCAGGCGCACTAGCAGGAAGCTGGATCAGAAGCAAAGCAGCCAGGACTAGAACCGGTGCTCTGACACGGGATGTAGATTTCGCAAGCGGCAGCTTAACCGGCTTTGCCACAAAGCCAGCCCTCAGCCCCCTAGGTTTTTAATTCCCCAGACTTCCATGGTTTCAGGTGTTTGGTGTGAGCAGAGGGAGAGTGAAAACGGAGGCCAAATTCCCCCATCCCTCCCTTCCCAGTCCCTAAGGGCAGAACGTGCAAACCTTAGATCTCTTCCTCGCTTTCTTCCTCGTTGACTTTTATCAGTATTGCCACGTCCTCGTCCTCGTGACAGTTCTGCAAGACAGAGTCCTCTGCCTCCTCATGGCACTCATGAGGTCGCTGAGGCCTCCGAGGAAGGCTTGTGACTGGTGGGGTCGCGCCTGGGATCCAGCCATGCCTGACTCCGGGACAGGCAGAGCCGGCCACTGCAGCCCACTGCCTGTCCGACAGGCTGGGCATGAGTGGCACCTAGCTGGAGTGACTGTATAATTTCTCATGCAAACCAGGGCAGTTTTGCAAGGGAATGGGGGCATTTTCAGTAATTGCACCAGGCCAAGAAATGCAAACTGATATGCACCTGGCAAGCAGGGCTCTAGGTTTGCCCCCACACCACAGTGAGTTAGAGATAGCCCCTGCTCTCCAGGAACTCAGAGCCCCCACGTCTAATTACTGAGCAGAATCAGGTGTGCTACAGTGGGGCTGAGCAGCCTGGGGAGGAGGTGAGGATGAGCACAGAGGAGACGCCAGGGCCAGGCACTTTGCTGGTGCTGAGAGCTCGCCCCTGCATGGGCTGTGGAGCCGGCGCTGCATCAGGGAGGGGCTGTAAGGACCACCAGGTGTGACTCCCGTCCCCGAGGGTGCGCAGGCTCATCCCCGAATCTCAGCTTCAGGGTCAGGATGGGAAATCCGGGGAAGGCTCCCAGGAAGGAGGGGCCTCATCACTTCCTGGGCCCCAGACTTGGGCACCTTTCATCCTGTGCCTGGCATCAGACCGTGGCAGGTGCAGGGCCTGGGCAATTGGCCCCAAGTGCACCCAGGTTCTGTCATGTTCCTCCAGGCTAAGGGTCCTGTCTGGGCCCTCCATGCCCAGGGGAGACTCAAGCAGCTCACTTCAAGCCTTGGCTAACCCCCCTTTAAGTTGAAAACAGAAGGAAGAAAATCTAACTGGCTAAGCTTTACAACAAGCACAACTCTGGCCCCGTGGTGATAGAAAGGGATAGAGAAGGGGGAGGGGCAGAGAGAGAGAGAACAAGGAAATACCAGTTAGGCCCCTTCTGAGCCTCAACTGGGCTTAATTAAAGTTACAGACATGTTTAAAGGGGAGGGGTAGGGGAGACGGAGCTGCTCGGAAAACATGCTTTTAATTATGCTGTGGAATTTCTCCCCAGGGGAAGCCCTTGCCCAGTGGAGCGTCAAGGACAAGGATGCAGCTCTGGGCTGGGGGTGCTGAGCATGGCTCTGGGGTCGGGACAAGAGGCTGGGGGGTCCACGTGCCGCAGGGAGGTGGGAGACGCAGGCCCTGTGGAGCCTCATGGACAGTTAGCACCATGACACAGACCTTTCGAGAGACGTCCACAGAGGTCACCACCATGGCCTGCCCATCAGAATGGCCTGAGAAACGTGTTTCAAAATGCTCGTGTCCTTCCGAGGGCCTGGCCTGACATCCCTGCGCGGTGCCCGCTGGAGGGGTCAGGGATGACAGCAGAGCAGCGCTGACTGGGCGACGTGGAGCGGAACACGGGGCAGGAGCGAGGACGGGGCAGGTGCCGCCCCCACCGACCGAGGACACGGTCACAGCGCCAGGCACGGCCGGGGCCCAGACGCATCACACTCCAGGAAGGAATGCGAGAGTGGGTGGAGTTTCCAAGAGATGCATGCGCCTGGGTTTAGAATTTTTATCCAGGGGCCAGGCAGGCAAGCCCCCTTGATGAGTGAGCAGGGGACACATGTGGTTCGTCTCTCAGGGAACAACACGATCCCGAACCACCAACTACACATTCCGAATCCAGAAAGGGAGGAGAAAGGAATGTGGTGTGGGGCAGGCCTGCTCCATTTCTTTTCTGTCTTTGCGACATGCTGTCACCTGCAGTGCCCCAGTGACCCCTGTGACATCCCCGGGAGGCAAGGAACGCATGCTTGTGTTTACTGAGAGTTACCCGCTGCCGGATTCTGCTTCCTGTGTCTGGCGCGGTTAACTCGCGTCAGCCTCCCAACTGCTCCTGGAGGAGGGTGCTGGTATCACTCTCATTTTACAGACAAGACCCTGAGGCCTAAAGAGTTTCAGCAGGTTACCTAAAGGCCACATAGCTAAGACAGAGCCAGCTAGACAGGAACCCAGGGCTTGGCACCCGTGTGACCGGCTCTTATCCTTCCGTGTACCCTGTGGGACGCAATATCGGGCCCATTTCATAGATGAGAAAACTGAGACTCAGAGGTTATGCAAGCCCAAAAGTGGTTGTTAACCCAGATCTTCCCACTCCCAAATCAGCATCAGTGTTTGCATACCAGACCACTCCCAGATAGATATCTCTGCTCAGGGGCAGCCTGATGCGCTTGGTGGAAAGCCAGCAGTGCGGGCAGCTGTCTTAAGGAGGCGTCCACAAGTAGAATCCAGACTGGTTGTCTCACTGCTTTGGCGAGGCAGCAGGAGCAATCTCCGGTTTCTCCACTCACACTGTCACTCACTATCTTGCCCAGCTTGCTCCCCAAGCTCACCCACCCCACTGCAGTGCGGAAGGGAGGCAAGGAGCGGGCGTGCACACCTGTGCAGACTGTTGGCCACCTGAGCGCCAACAGCGCTGCCTCCAGCATTCCCCTCCTAGGCCAGTCTTATCAGGCTGTCTCATGGCATGTTAGTTAGTGGGCACTGGTTTCGAGTCCTGCCTCGTGGAGGGAGCTGGACTCCCAGCAGGGACAGGGCAGCCCTGGTGCCCGCCCTCAGGAAGCTTCCAGCCCACAGAGCTCTGCTTACTTGACCTGAAGTATGACGAGATGAGCGATAAGACAGGGGAGGTACAGGCTGATGGAGGTACGGCCGCTGTGTGGCCCGGGGGATGCCGGGAGGCAGTGAGCGGGGGCTGCCTGGGCAGGAGGCCAGCGTGCCGGGGGGTAATCGCCAACATTCCAAGGCTGAGCATGCTCAGGCCATCCCCCTCACGCTGGGGGAAATTGCCCAACCCTGATGTTTTCCCGTCTCGTGGGAGAAGGTGTAGGGGGTAGCCCTGAAGATTGAACGCCATGAGGAAAAATCTCTCCTTTTCCCTTCCCGTATTTGTGCGAGTACTTCCTCCGACAGGTCTTCCCGAGACACACTTTGAGCCAAATATTTGGTAAAAAGTTACAATTGCATAATCACCACCTACCCACAAATATCATTTGCTTTTTCTTCTATGTATAGTCACACTGCCACCCGCCAATTTATCTCTGATTTGTTACCATGTGGTTGCCAACAGACCCCTTCTACAAAGCACGATTTGCCTTACTACCAGGAAAGGAGCAAACGCGGACTGAGCACTTGCTAGGATGCCCGCCATTTCACTGGGAGCTTATTTATGTGTCTTTAAAAGGAAAACAACAAAGCATTAAAGGACGGAGTATGCAACAGCTGATGTCTATATACAGGTTCCATTCCTAGCCAGCTGCTGAAGTTCTCTTTAGATCTTGGGAGTTTCCTTCCTGAGGTGTCTGGAGTAGAGGCTGGCTAGAGAAGCCGTTATGCTCCCGTTTTCACAATCCCCTCTCCCCTTCCCTCCTATCCTCCCCGCTCCATAATCCATACCGCCAGCCCTACCTCACGCGCAGTGCTGCTAAGCGCAGGCTACAGTGCTTCAGTTCTGAACTGAACCCAAGCCCGAATCCCAACTTTCAGCCGTGCGTCGGGAGCAGCAGCCTCTTCCGGGGTAAAAACCATGGAACTCTGCCCAGCTTTGTTTCTTTAGGCAACTGACATTGTTGCAGGAAGGGGGTTGCTAAACCCTGATTTCTGGTGACTTGGCTAAGGGTCACAGTATTCCACAGTCATTCGCTCATTCATCCACTCAAACACCACATGTGCAAGGTCCGCCGTGCACTGGAAGGAGGTCATGCAAAGGGGCAGAAAGAGAACTGGTGCCGCAGGCAGTAGGCTGGCCTGTTTCTGATGCTCTCCCTGCCTGTGTGACACTGGTGCTCCTGCCTTCTCTGGGTCGCTTTCCTCATCTGCGGACTAAAGAGGCTGCAACAAGATCTTTACCACCTGCATCATCAGCTCTAACTAGGAACTTGTTAGAAATACAAGAGCGGGGCAGGCATTTGGGACAGCTGTTAAGACACGGCTTGCAATGTCTGCATCCCACATTGGAGCTCCTGGGTTTGAGTCCCTGCTCTCTTTCTAATTCTAGCTTCCCAGTAATGCACTCCTTGGGGAACAGCAGGGAATGGCTGGAGCGCTTGGGTTCCTGCCACCCACATGGGGAGACCCAGACTGAGCTCCTAGCTCCTGGCTTTGTCCAGCCAAGCTCATGCTTTAGTGGGCATCTGGGGAGTGAACCAGAGGATAGGAGATCTCTCTCTCTCTCTCTCTCTCTCTCTCTCTTTTTCCCTCTCTGTTTTTCTCTGTGTCTCTCCTGTCTCTGTTCCTTTTTTTAAAACTTTTATTTAGTAAATATAAATTTCCGAAGTACAGTTTATGGATTACAATGGCTTTTCCCCCCATAACTTTCCTCCCACCCGCACCCCTCCCATCTCCCGCTCCATCTCCCATTCCATTCACATCAAGATTCATTTTCAATTATCTTTGTATACAGAAGATCAATTTAGTATGTATTAAGTAAAGATTTCATCAGTTTGCACCCACACAGAACATAAAGTGTAAAATACTGTTTGAGTACTAGTTATAGCATTAATTCACATTGGACAACACATTAAGGACAGAGATCCCACATGAGGAGTAAGTACATAGTGACTCCTGTTGTTGACTTAACAAATTGACACTCTTGTTTGTGGCATCAGAATTCTCCCTAGGCTCTAGTCATGAGTTTCCAAGGCTATGGAAGCCTCTTGAGTTTGCTGACTTCGATGTTATTTAGACAAGGTCATAGTCAAAGTGGAAGTTCTCTCCTCCCTTCAGAGAAAAGTACCTCCTTCTTTGATGGCCCGTTCTTTCCACTGGAATCTCACTCTCAGAGATCTTTCATTTTGGTCTTTTTTTTTTTTCTTGCCAGAGTGTCTTGGCTTTCCATGCCTAAAATACTCTCATGGGCTCTTCAGCCAGATCCGAATGCCTAAAGGGCTGATTCTGAGGCCAGAGTGCTGTTTAGGACATCTGCCATTCTATGAGTCTGCTGTGTATCCCACTTCCCATGTTGGATTGTTCTCTCCCTTTTTTATTCTATCAGTTAGTATTAGCAGACACTAGTCTTGTTTGTGTGATCCCTTTGACTCTTAGACCTATCAGTGTGATCAATTCTGAACTGAAATTAATCACTTGGACTAGTGAGATGGCATTGGTACATGCCACCTTGATGGGATTATATTGGAATCCCCTGGCAATTTCTAACTTCACCATTTGGGGCAAGTTCGATTGAGCATGTCCTAAATTGTACATCTCCTCCCTCTCTTATTCCCACTCTTATATTTAACAGTCTGTTCCTTTCAAATAAATTCATTTAAAAAAAGAAATGCAAGATGTGGTGGGGCCCTACTGGGTTAGACATCCGTGTGCACGGTGACATCTGGAAAGCACTGAAGCCCGAGTTCTGGATCATTCTGTATGGAAGTCTGTGCTAAGACTCTTGCCCAAGCAGAGGCTGAGGAGAACCCCGATGGACACGGAATCTGGTTGGTGCCATCCAGTAGGGGAGAGGCCAAGGAGGCAGAGGAGAAGGTAGTGTTTTAGGTCAATACACTACAATCCAAGTCTCACCGTGCACAGGGCCGGGATGAAGTGTGTCTGCCCTGGCCATGTTGCCAGTAAGCTCTTAACACCATTGGGCTTTCTCTCTTGATATTTTTTTTTCTTCCAGATTCGCTTTGTGGTGGAACTTGTGTGGCCTTTATCCTTATTTCTGGTCTTGATCTGGTTAAGGAACGCCAACCCTCTCTACAGCCAACACGAATGTAAGCACAGCGGGCAGCCTGGGCGAGCAGGAGGCCACACTAGCCCTGTCCTTCTGTTCAGAAAGCTCGGGGCGGGGTGGGGCAGGGGGTGAGGATTACATCTGCTTATCACCATCTCATGCCTGCAGCGTGCACAACAGAGAGGCATCAGCATTGCGCAAGTTTTAAGTCTCAGCAAACACTCTCATGTGCTTACTGGAGGATTGTACAATTATTTTTGTTTGTTTGGGTTGGTTTTTTCCTGTTCCTAACCCCTCACCCATTTGAAAGAGAATAGACAATGGATGAGTTCTTTAAAATATTTCAGAGGCTGACTTAAGGGCTGTGTCCTACGCAGTGCTGGAGAGCAGTGAGCAGGAGCCATACAGAATGATCACACTTCATAAAATATTCTTCCTTGGACCCCTAGGGGCCCTGGGGCAGGGGATGAACCTTGTGAGAGCCTCTCTGCTACTAGGGCCCTCTGGTTTCTGGGTCTCTGCCCCTGGGAGAACTGATGGAGGCCTCCAGGGCAATGCAAAGCTGCCCTCCCCTTGTTCGTGGCCTTTGCCCTCTGCTCATGAGTTTCCAGCCCCAAGTTCTCGATCAGCCACCTGTCCATCAAACTCTTGCCTTTTTACCTTGCCCCGCCCCCCCACCCCCAATGTGCTGCTTGCTCTCATGACTAACTCCTGCCTGTCTTCACTTCCTGTTTTAAAGGCCATTTTCCCAATAAAGCGATGCCCTCGGCAGGACTGTTGCCGTGGCTCCAGGGGATTTTCTGCAATGTGAACAATCCTTGTTTTCAGAGCCCCACCCCGGGAGAATCTCCTGGAACCGTGTCCAACTACAACAACTCCATGTAAGTGTTGAGGTGCCCACCATGCGGGAGAGCTGCCTGCCCCTTTGTCCTCATCCTGCGCCTGAGTGTCCGCAGGTGCACACACTTTCAGAACACGGAGCACTCCAAGAGTGGTTTTGAGGCCTGCTGAGCCTCTGAGCTCTTAGGAGCGAAGCAGGTTTCCTCCCAGGAAGATTCTATCAACAGGCAGGGCCCTTGAGGAAAACGCTTGAAAGTGGCCACACGGACATAATTTCTCTATTCTACCCCCAAGATGTGACCTGATGGCAGACCCTGCTGACATGTGTCCCCCCACCCCCGCTTCTAGATCATCTGTTACTTGGGTGGAGTCACTGTTTGAGGAAGACACCCTTACCCCTGTGAACCCAACAGGTCTCTGTTCCTTTAAAGGCCTTCGTGGCCATCTAGGACTAAGAGGACAGCAGGCAGGGAGCGCCGTGAGGGTGAATGAAATCAGGCCCACAGGGGAAGCGCACCTCGTGGGAGACAAAGACCAACCCAGCTCCTCTGCTGGAATGGCCATCAGTGCTCTCGAGCGGCAAGTGTGGGCCTGTGGCTGGAGAGTGGGGGCTCCTAACTGAGGGGCTGAAGACCACCCCAGGAAACTGTTGGGAATTAGGGTCCTCTCCTGAGAGAAACGGACACCCACACAGCATTGCATCGTGCTGATTTCAGCAACCTTGTGGGCCCCGGATTAATAGCCTCTCTCCGGCCTGGGGTCACACTTCAAGTCAAATCCCCCAGGAAGAAGTCTATCCTGGGGATTCCCTCTCCCAGCACTGGACAGAGGCCCAGGACAGGGACAGGGCTGTCCTTCACCCACTGTTCATCTTTGACAGCCCCCACCTGCAGGTCACCCCCAAGGCCTTGCCAGGGAACAGGCTTTACCTGATTTGGACAAACACAGGGCCAGGTGGAAGCTGAGATATTTGCTTGGTTGTTGTTTCTAGAGGAGCTCTGTATAAACCTCCAGGACAGCACTGCATTTAGATTTTGAAGAGCACTTGGTAGGCAGCCTCCTGCTCCCAGGCTAAGGCTGCTTTTGCCCCAGAGTGGCAGAGCTGAGTGCTTGCAACAGCAATGGCATGGTCTTCAAGCCTGCAGTGTGTACCTGTTGCTCAGAAATCTCCTAGGATAAACCTTCCTCCGTGATAGGAAAATGGGGCAAAGTCGGGAGGTGACGCTTTGGATGGGCCCACGTTGCTCCAAATGCTTTCATGCAGCTCTAGTTTATTCTAAACTTTTGGGTTCCTGAAAAGAAATGCTTACCCATCCAGACAGAACCTATGGGGTTGCAAGGAGGAGTCGGGGCCACCTTAGAGACAGCTCAGGGGAGGCCCTGGTGGAATTTATAGATGTTGTTGGGGGAGATCAAAGAGAGGGAATTGGAGAAGGGGCTCCAGACTCCAGCCAGGCATTTGAATGAGGAGAGCTGGGTTTCACACCACATCAGCGATGAAATATTGTCTATTTAAGGTTGTGATTGCAAGGCTCAGAAGGAAGCACACAACTTGGATACTGGACTTTCTCATAATGCCAAGGGCAGCAAGGCAGGCCGCAGGAGGGCCAGCTCCCTCAGCTCTCTCCTGTCTGCAAGGCCTGGCCTCCACCTCTCTCACCATTGGCCTCACCCTTGCTCCTCAACACCCAGGCTGCTGCCCAGTGTACAGCAATTCATCCTGAGCAATTAGAGGAGCATTCCTGCATATTTCAAATTCCCGGGAACAAATCTGGATGGCGTTGCTCTTTGCTCCCTAACCAATCAGCTCTGGCAGGAATGCCTGTGTGCGCGCATGGACGTGGTGTGCACACAAGGAGGAGCTTGGGGAGGAAGCACGGCTGTCAGGGCCTATTCTGACAAATGCAGCAGATCTCAGCCAGACAGGGAAGAACCTCCAATGCTATCCACCGAAATCAGCCTGTTTAAGGCTTTTCTGGACAAGAGCATGGGGCTGAGATGTGACCCAGCACCACCCACACTGGAAGACTGAGCAAATCATTCACCACCCTTGTCTGGTCTCCTGTATGTAAGGAAGGGGAAAATACTTCTTTCTCCTTTTCCCTTGGCAGTAGAATGAGGATGCATAATGCAGAAGCTAGGTCAAGTAGACAGTGTCTTTTTTTTTTTTTTTTTTTTTTTTTTTTTTTTGATAGAGTGGATAGTGAGAGAGAGAGACAGAGAGAAAGGTCTTCCTTTTGCCGTTGGCTCACCCTTCAATGGCCGCCACGGCTGGCATGCTGCAGCTGGCGCACCGCACTGATCCGATGGCAGGAGCCAGGTGCTTTTCCTGGTCTCCCATGGGGTACAGGGCCCAAGTACTTGGGCCATCCTCCACTGCCTTCCCGGGCCACAGCAGAGAGCTGGCCTGGAAGAGGGGCAACCGGGACAGAATCTGGTGCCCCGACCGGGACTAGAACCTGGTGTGCCGGCGCCGCAAGGCGGAGGATTAGCCTAGTGAGCCGCGGCGCCGGCCATTGTGTCTTTTTTTTTTTTTTTAAAGATTTATTTTATTTATTTGAAAGACACAGTTACAGAGAGAGGTAGAGACAGAGAGAAAGATCTTCCATCCACTGGTTCACTCCCCAGATGGCCGCAACAGCCGGAGCTGTGCCAATCTGAAGCCAGGAGCCAGGAGCTTCCTATAGGTCTCCCACATGGATGCAGGGGCCCAAGGGCTTGGTACATCTTTTACTGCTTTCCCAGGCCATAGCAGAGAGCTGGATCGGTAGAGGAGCAGCCGGGACTAGAACGGGTGCCCATGTGGGATGCCGGCGCTTCAGGCTAGGGCGTTAACCCACTGAGCCATAGCGCCAGCCCCAGTAGACAGTATCTTAAAACATGCCATGAGGTGCTATCATTAATATGAAAATGACAGCTGTTTCATTATAGATGAGGCTTTGTCCCTCTTTCAGCTTGGCAAGGGTGTATCGAGATTTTCAAGACCTCCTCAGGGACGCACCGGAGAGCCAGCAACTTGGCCGTGTTTGGACAGAGCTCCGCACCTTTTTCCAACTCCTGGAAACTCTGAGGACTCACCCGGAGAGAACTGCAGGTGAGCCGGGCCTCGCTGTTCCCGGGCATCCCTGGCCTCTCGCTTGTCTGAGCCATCGAGAGACTGAAGATGTTGGTGGTAAAGATGCCAGAGCAGGCAGGGAGGAACGCGGCTTCCTCCCCGCCGGTCTCCAGAGTCGGAGGTGGGGAGAAAAGGGCGCAGCCCAGGTGAGTCCAGGACAGGACGGAGAAGGCAGCGAGGCAGCACTCCAGGAAGTACAAGGTCAGGTCAAGGCTGGAAGCAGGGGAAATGGATTTGCAGGGGAAGGTAAAGGTGTGGCATAGCTTTCAGAGTCCTCAGGAGAGAGCTGACCATGCGGAAGCAACGCTGAGAGCCGCTAAGGAGCCTGGGGGCTCGGAGCCCATGCGCTGAGCGGGATGTTGGAGGCACAACCTTGTGATTTCTTTCGGTCATGGTCAGCGTCCAGGCCTGGAGGCAGAGCAGATGGGGACTGGAAGTGACTCGGGGGGGCCTGTGGGGAGGCACCAGAGGAGGTCAAGGAGGTGAGCGAGTGGCAGGCAGTGGTTGGACACAAAGCTCTGGATCCAGGGTGCATAAGGATGGCTCAGAAGCCAGCAGCATTGCCAGGGCCTGGGGCAGGGGGGATGGCAAAGCCAGAGGCAGAAAGTGAAATATGCACATTCTGGGGTCTGAAGGCAGCAGGATGGGTAAGATGAGGCCGTGGTGCAGCGGAGGGGAGGGTACGTGAGGAGGAGGGGGAGAAGGGAAGGGGAGGCCAGGCCTGGGCCACCACACAGACACTGAGGTTGTACAGGACGGTGACAGGACCTGGGCGCCCACGTAGGGAGGAGAGCCATATCGGGTGAGGCACAGCGAGGAGGGAGGACGAGGGGCCCCCGCTCTCATGCGTCTCTACCTCGGGAGAAACAAGAAACAACAAAAATCAGTGACAGCAATGCCAACATGTTTTAAGATGTGTTTACTTATTTTGGAAGTCAGAGTTACAGAGAGAACAGGAGAGACAGAGAAAGGTGTTCCACCCACTGGTTCACTCCCCAGGCAGCAGCAACGGCCAGGGCTGGGCCAGGCCGAAGCCAGGAGCCAGGAGCTTCATCCAGGTCTCCCACATGAGTGCAAGGGCACAAACACTTGGCATCTTCTGCTGCTTTTCTCAGGCCATCAGTAGGGAGCTGGCTCGGAAGTGGAGCAGTTGGGACACGAACAAGTGCCCACATAGGACACTGCCATCCCAGGTGGTGGCTTTACTTGCTGTGCCACAATGCCGGCTCCCCACATGTCTTTTTTTATGATTTATTTATTTATTTGAAAGGCAGAGTTACAGAGAGGCAGAGGTAGAGGCAGAGAGAGAGGTCTTCCATCTTCTGGCTTATTCCCCATATGGCTGCAATGGCCAGAGCTGTGCTGATCCAAAGCCAGGAGCTTCCTCCAGGTCTCCCACACGGGTGCAGGGGCTCAAGGACCTGGGCCATCTTCCACTGCTTTCCCAGGCCATAGCAGAGAACTGGATCGGAAGTGGAACAGCCAGGATTTGAACCAGCGCCCACATGGAATGCCGACACTGCAGACAGCAGCTTACCCTATGCCACAGCACCGCGCCCACCAAGTGTCTTTTTAAAATGTTAATGGGTGTGGCACGCATGTCGTGTCTGTTGCGGGCACCTCTGCAGTGGCTGGAGCCACTGGATGTGGCAGCTAGAACCCCTTCCCTGAGAGGGAAAGGACTGGCAGGGATCCAGGGGCTGCTGCAGTCTCACAGGTAGAGGGTGCATTGGAGAGAGGGCTGCCAGTGCGGGAAGACTGTCCGGGAGCGGGGCTCAGAGATTGCAAGCACTGCATTTTGGAGCTGCACGGAGACGCACGCTCCTAGGTTTGGGGCAGGGGCGGAGGTGCCTAAGGCTGAGCATTCAGGACAACAGGTATGAGGAAGGGGTCTACCAAGGGAACGGGCTACAGCTGCTCTGGATTCCCAGAGGCAAGGTGGGAGAGTGGCATCTGTCAGCCCTGGGGCCTTGCAGACCTGTGAGCCAGGCGCTGGGCTGGCCTCTGGGAATGCAGAGGTGAGAGGAGCCGAGCGAGCCAGTGAGAGAGCCACTGCCTTCTGAAGGCACCGGGCAGACATGGACAGAGATGCACGGACAGGCACCGACCATGTGGGGCAGGGAGGAAGCAGGGGCAGCCTGCAGGGAAATGCTGAATCCAGCACAGTGGGAAAGGGCAGGGTCGGCTCAGCTTGGTGCTGCCTCTTCATGACAGCCACAGCATTTCCAACACAGCGGAGCACGTACTTATTGTGTTCTGTTCCGCAAGCCGGATGGCAAGCACTCCGTTCTTTACTGCTCTGGATGGAAGAGTTTATTTCAGTTAGCTCCTGTTGGAAGGGCCTTAGCATTTTCATAGAGAACGTGTGTGTGTGTGTGTGTGTGTGTGTGTGTGTGTACACCAACCAGAAAGTGTTTTCCCCAAGACAGATTCGGAGATGCCTCCAAGTCCAGTGGGGTCAGGGAGGCGGCAGACATTCCTAGGCCACTGTCTGAGCGGCAAGTTGAGTTTGGCTCGGGGAGGTATCAGGGGAGTGATTCCAAACCACAGTTTCTGTGTGGTTTTTATAATGAGTATATGAGAACCAAGATTACTACTGCCTAACCCCAAATCAGGCCTGCTTCTGAACTGGCAGTAAGTGAGGGCTTCAGAATGTTCGTGGAAAATGTGTATCATGAAAAAAACCACGCATGGATTTCAAAAAACGTCTACTCCAAAATAAGCTTATCTTTCAATTCTGTTTTTCCATGGACTCTGTGAGGTGCTTGTACACAGGTGGCTGCTTCTACAGGTCTCAGGCCAATGGGAGCATTTCAGAAAGGAGAGCAGGCCTGGGAGAAAGGCTCAGGGAGACCACCCCAGGCTCCCCTAGGGCTGGGGACAGAGACCCTGGCCTTGGTGGCCACGAGAGAGGACAGGAGTCCACGCCCACCTAAGGGACATGGTTTCTGCAGGAATTCCGGGCTGGGGCTATTTCAGTGCAGGAGTCGCCAGGGAACGCAGGCTCTAGCGCCCTGCACACTGTGGAGGGTGGTCGGCGCCCTGCGCGCTCTGGAGGGTGGCCAGCCTGGGTGTGCTGGGGCCCGCGGGTCCCCTCACCTGGGAAAGTATGCAGCGGTGACCCAGGCAGCTGTTGCATTTCAGAGCAAACCTGTAGTGCGACATTCTCAGCAGGGGATTAATGGCCAAAGAGCAGCCCCCCCCCCCCCCACTGTCCTGCCCCCAGAAAGCTCCATGGGTTCTCAGCTTTAAACACCCTCAACCATCCCTCCACCCCCACCCCCGCCCCTAATCTTCCCAAGGAAGAGAACAAGAAGAACCGCATTTTAAACTAAATTTATTTTTCTTTCCTCGGGCCGCCAGTTCACATTTCTCCCTCAGGAGCTGTGGTGAAGCTTCTGTCTGTCTGGTATCGGCCGCCTCTCACACTCGGGCCCCCAGCGCTGACCCGCCAGGGCAGCCCTGAGCCCTCCTGCTGCGTGTGTGCTGAACCGGCACGCACCTGCCTCTACCACCCCCAGCCCCCGCCCCCAGGGGGCTCGGGCCCAGGCACCCTACATGCTGTGTGCACAGCAACTCCCCCATGGCCCCTCCTTCTGCCCCTTCTCCCCCGCAAGACGTGCAGAGGAGAGGCCGGGTGAGGGAGTTCAAGAATGGTGGCGAGACACACGGTCCCATGGGGTCCTGCCTCTCAGGTGAAGACAACCGGTGTTTACTGAGAGCGGCCTGTCAGTCAGCAGGCTTTCATCCAGGCCCTGATGGTGTCAGGCTCTGGGGCTGGCTGGCAGAGTGCGCCCAGCATTGCCGGGCATGGAGAAAGGGGTGACAAAAGCCAGATCCAGAGGCCCTGGCCTCAGGAGGTCTAGAGTGTGTGTGTGCATGCTTTGTGTGTGTGCATGCTTGTGGGTATGTGCCTGTGTGGTGTGCTTGTCTGTGTGTGTATGTGTGTGTACATGCTTATGGGTGTGCATGTGTGCATATGTGCATGTGTGCCTGTGTAGTGTGCTTGTGTGTGTGTGCTTATGTGTGTGAGTGTGCATGCTTGTGTGTATGCATATGTGGTGTGCTTGTCTGTGTGTGTGCATGCTTATGGGTGTGCATGTGTGCCTGTGTGGTGTGCTTGTTTGTGTGTGTGTGCTTGTGTGTGTGAGTGTGCCTGTGTGGTGTGCTTGTCTGTGTGTATGTGTGTGTGCATGCTTTGTGTATGTGCCTGTGTACATGTGTGGTGTGCTTGTTTGTGTGTGTGTGCTTGTGTGTATGAGTGTGCCTGTGTGGTGTGCTTGTCTGTGTGTGTATGTGAGTGTGCATGCTTGTGTGTATGTGCCCGTGTGGTGTGCTTGTCTGTGTCTGTGTGTGTGTGCACTCACGTGCACTGGACAGTGTTGCTGGAAAGATGACATTGGTGAAGAACAACCAGGCAGGAGGAAAGGCAGAAGAGCCGGGTGCAGAGGGTGACAGGACTTGTGGGAAGGCGCGAGCACAGAGCAGCCCAGCCCTCCCAGAGCCCTTGGCCTTGCTTGCGGCCCCTGCCCAGCTTCCCTCCAAGCCTCTGGACTTGCTCCGTGCAAGGGGGAGTGATGCTGGGCTACCCCACTGGCCCCGTCTCCCTGGCACGCACCATGCCAAGAGGCCTTTGTGTGCCGGACACTCGGGCAGGCCTGTAGGGGGGCCCCAGGTCCCATCCAGAGGAGAGGAGCCACGCTGAGCCGGCCGGGCTCTGCACTGGAGCGGTCACAGTCCACAGATGGGGAGCAAGGCTGTCAGGCCCTGGGGCAGGCTTGTTGGCTGCCTGGCAAGGGGCAAACACAGTATGGGAGAGGGCTGGATGCCGGGCAGTAGCGGCCAGGACACACAGGGACATGTGATGACAAGAGTGAGTTAGCCAGGGAGGACTCGGGAAGTAGACAGGCATTTTCACACAACCCAGAGCTTCCGCTTTGCATCGAAACGGCTTCGCAGAGATCTAGGCCTGCAACACTCTGGCCAGCACCTCGGGAAGCACAGCAGGGGCCCTGGAGGCTGGCAGAGGAGGCAAGGGCTGATGTGACTCTCCCCCAGTGCAATCAGCAAGAGCAAGCTCCCTCTTCGGCAGGGGGCTAAGTGTGTCACATCCCTGCTGCTGTGTCACCCCCACACTGCTCTGGAAGGCCAGTATGGGAGGTGCAGACACAGAGAGGGGTGCAGTCCCCAGGGCGCCATTGACGTTGGGGCAGACCCTTCTTTGTTTGTGGTGGGAGGGCTGTCCCGAGCCTGGTGGGATGTTTAGCAGCATCCCTGGCCTCAAGCCCCCAGCACCTCCCCAATGAGAACAACGAAAATGCCTCCCCAGGTATTGCCAAGTATTCTCATGGGGACACAATTGCCCTGCTCCGGCCCCTCCACCCTGACCCTGTGAAAAGCCACTGTCTGAGGCCAACCCCACAAGGCATTCTGAGATAGCCCCTTGCTCAGGCCAACTGTCCCATTGTCCATGCCTTCCTGTTCAAGCGTGCCCAGCTGTTTCTGCAGTAAATGCTCTCACTGTGGGTTGCAGTACTTGCAATGGACCTGCCCCAGGGCCCCCCAGACAGCACAGGTCAAGTTAGAAATGCTCCAGTCGACTCCAGCGCTCCTCCCATTTGTGTGACCCACGTCCCCTTCAGCACCCTGCCCTTTCTCTCCTTGACGCACAGGAAGAGGAATACGAGTTCGGGAGATCCTGAAAGACGAAGAGATCCTGGTGCTATTTCTCAAGAGAAACATTGGCCTGTCTGACTCGGTGGTCCACCTTCTGGTCAATTCCCAAGTCCGCCCGGAGCAGGTAGGAGGGGACAGCAGCATCAGTGGGTGGTCCCTGGAGGGCAGGGGTGAGCACCGCACCCGGGAACATACCAGAGGTCTTGGCGGGTTTTTCCTTCTTGCTTTCATATTTGGAATCCATGACCCATGCCCATGTTCAGAAAAAATACCAGGGGATCATTGAGACAGTGCGTGTCCACTCAGAGGACCCAAGCAGCATAGATCCTGGCAACACCGGAAACCCCCGTGATTTTCACGGCTGGAAGGACCCCGGGGGATCGTGTGGCTCTGCCTCCTCTGTACATTTGAGGACATCGAGGCCAGCCCTTCATTAACCAAATATGTAAGGGCTGCTGTGGGTTCTGCAAGGCAGCGTGAACAAGACAGGCACAGCCTCTGGTTCCAGGGGCTTCCATTCCAGCCGACAGAGGGGCAGCAGGCTACGATCCCCCAAGCAGGGACTCCACTGTGTGTGCCCCAGATGTCAGGAGCGGGTGGGACACTGTGGGCTTTGGGCCTTGCAGAGGAGGTGGGGCAGGGCAGGCCTGACAGGAGAAGGCAGCCAAGCCTACGGCTGGGGGAGGGTCCTGGCCTGACAAGTTGGCAGTGGGGGCTGAGGGCGCCTCCCAGGTTACAGGATCTGGGAACAGCAGCAGGGGAGCTGGCCTCTGCTTCCTTCCTGGCGCCCGGCAGACGCCTTCTCCCGTGTCCCTGGTACATTTCTGACCTCTGCCCCCCACCCCGATATTCATTTGTCCATGTAAATCATCTGTATCCATACAGAGCATTGTCACCATGAACGCCTGACTTACGCATCTGCTAGCTGTTTTATTCCTCACAGTAGTCCCGAGATGGGTCGAAGAGTTGGGGAAACTGAGGCAGCTGGTGATGGCATTATTCTGTGCCCAGCGATAGAGCTAGAAATCACGAGTCAGCAAAGAATCCAGGTCGCCTCACTGCCGACCCGGCTCAGAGGTTCTCAGAATCCGGGGGCAGCAGTGTCGGCAGCAGCCGGGAGCTCTCCAAAAATGTGCATTCTCAGGCCCAGCCCCAGACCAGCTGGGTCCAAAGCTCTGGGTTTTTAATTAATTAATTATTTTTACTGAAGACACAGCGATAGGGATCTCTCCATCCCCTGGTTCACTCTCCAGATGCCCCAACAGCCAGGGCTGGGCCAGGCCAAAGCCAGGAGCTGGGAACTCAATAATCCTGGGGTCTCCCCTGAGAGTGGCAGAGACCCAAGCACTTGAATCATCACCTGTTGTCTCTCAGGGTGTGCACTAGCAGGAAGCTGGAATGGAGAGCGGAACCAGGGCTTGAACCCAGGCACTCCTGGTGGGGAATGCAGGCATCCCAAGCGTCGGCTCTGTGTGTTAACAAGCCCTCCAGGTGATCCTGACTGGCCTGGGGTTGGCAGCCTCCACTGTTTGGGGCTCCTGGGTCCGGGCCCAGCATCCTGGCTGTCGGACTCTGAGTGTGCGGAACACAGGGAGAAAGCAAGCTGGGCAGGGGCCCACAGATACCCTTCCCACTCTCCTCCTGGCCTCTGCTCCTCCTCCACACTCCAGGGGAGACCCACACATGGACAGAATTGAGGGCCTGTGTCAGTCCTGAGATACAGGCCAGCCCCGCGTGCCATCTGAGCCCAGCGGAGGCGGGAGGAGGACTCACGTGGGGACTTTGCACAGTGGTTCCCTGCACTGCAGCGAAGGAGCCTGTGCCTGCTCTCCTGGCTTCTCAGACTCTGAGGTTTCACCGAAACTGGACGAGGGGCCCTGCCAGGGGCACGGTGCGGGGGGGGGGGCAGGAAGGCAGTTCCCGGCAAGGCCCTGCCCAGCTCCCCGTCCACCCACCCCGAGGGGATTGGAGGGGAGGTGTCGGCGGCGGCACTGATCACTCATTTTCCCCTTGGCTTTCTCTTCGGCTCATAAAACATAGGTCCCGGCAGTGACTTCCAGTCGGTAATAAAAGGGCGCTGGAGATAAGGGCAGGAATGCGGGGGAAATTTCTTCCTAGTTCCTGCTGAGGTGACAAGTGCTTCTCTCACAGCCGGCTTCTGCCCAGCACCCTGCCTCTGCGTGTTGCCCTCTGACTCCTCATCAGCCGTCCGCCAGGGCTCTGATCCTGATGGCGCTGGTTCCCTGGGAACCATGCTCTCTCTGCGCTGTCCAGCCAGGAAACGCACAGCTGTGCCATCCAGCATCCTTGTTAAACCTGGCACAAGTGTGCCTGACCTCGGGGCTCCATACCATGGTCCTTTCTGCTGGTGCCTCAGCACAGCTCCCCCAGGGGAGTCCCGCCCCCTCTCTCCTAGGGAACCATCAGCCGAGGCTGGTGGTACAGCTCTCTGGCTTGTCCCCGCCTCACACCAGCCCTGGAAACGCCTGGATGTGGTGCAAGGCCTGTAAACCCTCTTTTCTTTGCCCTGCCCCTCTTCCCTACCTGCCAAAGAGCTCAGAGGTAGTGGTTAAGCTCAGGCTTCGAACTCCAGCAAGACCACACACTTAGCTGTGTGACCTCGGGCAGGTTCATTAACCTCTCTGTGCCTGTTTCCCCACTTGTGAAATGGAAATCATACAAGCACCTATCATGTCCCTTGGACTAAAATAATTCATGTACGCAAAACACACAGAGCAGTGCCTGGCCCCCAGCAAGTGTTCAGTCAGTGCTCCTTGTCTACTCACTCTGCTAAACACTCTGGCCTCAGTGCCCACCGGGCACTGGTCAGGCTGTTTGGGTGCCTGCATTTCTAGCCAGCTGGTGAGCTCTGTGGTGGATGGGACTCTGCCTTGGTGCCACCACCCTCATCCTGGCATGTGGGGAGGGCGGTGATCGGGCGCTGAATGGACACATAGCAGCGTGAGAGGCTGAGACAGGGACCGATTTTCTCCAGTCCCCCAGCCCCTCCCCTGGAGCATGAGGTGCTTGGTGTCCCTCACACCCCCCCCCCACCACCAAGCTCTTTCAGCTGCTAGGATTAGAGGTGAGGGTGGAGATCTGGTTGGGGCTAAGAAGTGAGATGTAGACAAAAGACGGAGGTCATGTTGGAGCCCGCAGCCAGCCCCAGCCCGTGAGCTTGCAGGATGCACACCAAGCCCCAGCAGCCAGCAATTTGCTTAGGACCAGCCTGCCTGGTACAGTTGAACAGTTCCCACGCCAGGGTGGTAGAGCCTGGGCCTGCGTGGCTGTCCAGCCCAGACAGCCCTGCGATCGGAAGCCACAGGAAGACTGCAGTGCCCGGGGAGTCTTGGGAATTTGGTGATGGCACTCAGGGTCTTGTCCACTGCAGCAGCCCAGTGGCTGCGCCGGTGCCCAAGGGTCCCTGAGCAGGATGAGGGCCCCTCTTACCACCTTAGCCTCCAGAATTCATCCTGGGGATGGTGCCCAGCGTCACTGGCGGGCGCTCCCTGGGAGCTGTGGGGCACAGGCAGGGCAAGGGCAGGGCACGGGATCTCCAGATAAACAAGGATGCTTCATGACATCTGAACTTCAGACTCACAAGTAATTTTTCAACTCAGTTGGGTCCCATTTAGACCTTCTGGGGGGACATACTTGTACTAAAAAACAACTCATAGTTTATCTGAAATTCAAATTTTACTGAGTGTAAAAATTGTACTATTCCTACTCTAAGTCTGATGAGAAAGGCAAGAAGGGGTGGGTCATTTGCCATCGCTACAGGTGGTTTCTGGCTGCTCCTCCCCCTCGGCTTCAGAAAGAAGGGCTTGCTGGCAGCTTCGTATTGTGCACGAAGAGCCTCTCTCAGATTTTTTTTTTTTTTTTTTTTTTTGACAGGCAGAGTGGACAGCAAGAGAGAGAGACAGAGAGAAAGGTCCTCCTTTTGCTGTTGGTTCACCCTCCAATGGCTGCCGCGGCTGGCGCTCCACGGCCAGCGCACTGCGCTGATCCGAAGACAGGAGCCAGGCGCTTATCCTGGTCTCCCATGGGGTGCAGGGCCCAAGCACTTGGGCCATCCTCCACTGCACTCCCTGGCCACAGCAGAGAGCTGGCCTGGAAGAGGGGCAACCGGGACAGAATCCGGCGCCCCGACCGGGACTAGAACCCAGTGTGCTGGCGCCGCTAGGCGGAGGATTAGCCTAGTGAGCCGTGGCACCGGCCCCTCCCTCAGATTTTTAAGCAGCTCTTGGGGCAGGCACTGTGGTGCAGCAGAATAAGCCGGCCACCTATGGCTCCCGCCTCCCATAATGGAGTGCCAGATGGACCCAGCTCCCTGCTGATGCACCCTGGGGGCAGCAGATAATGGCATCCATGTGGGAGACTGGGATGGAGTTCCTGACTCCTGGTTTCAGCTGGGCCCAGCTCCAGCTGTTTTGGACATGTGGGGAGTGAACCAGCAGATGGAAGATCTGCCTCTCAGGTCGACGGGAAAATAAACATTGAAAAATAAAATAAAATAAATGGCCGTGTGATAAAGTGAAGCAGGCTGGGAGCGGTGTGTGGATTTCCTGAGTCGGCTCTAGCAAATGACCACAAACACAGTGGCTAAAAAACGTACTGCTTATGATCTCGTGGTTCGGAGACCAGAAGTCTAGCAGGCCAAAAGCCAGGACAGCCGCCATCCCTTGTGGGGAGTCTGGAGGGAAATCGGCTTTCTGGCACTTGCCAGCTCCCAGGCCGGCCATGGTCAAGTCCTTCTCACATCGCGTTCCTCAGACGTGGCTTTTTCTGTCTCCCTCTTCCACAGGTTTCAAGGACCCTGTGATTACATGGGGCCCACCTGACCACCCAGAACAATCTGCTTGTTTTAAAAGCAGCTAATTCGCAGCCTCCATTCCCTCTGCCACGTCTCAGAACGCACCCCAGGTTCTGTGGGTTAGCTGGCGGCATCTCTCGGGGCGGGGGTGGAGCCAGGGTTCTCAGGGTCGCTTCTCCTCCCTGCAGTTTGCTCATGGAGTCCCGGACCTGGCGCTGAAGGACATCGCCTGCAGCGAGGCCCTCCTGGACCGCTTCCTCATCTTCAGCCAGCGACGTGGGGCGCAGACCGTGCGTGGTGCCCTGTGCTCCCTCTCCCAGGGCACCCTGCAGTGGATGGAGGACACCCTCTATGCCAACGTGGACTTCTTCAAGCTCTTCCGCGTGGTAAGCGGTGGGGCTGGCTGCTCGGCCCTCGGAAGGTGATTCGGGGGCACTCATGAGCCCATGCTGTGTCTGGGACTGTGGCTTGGGGACCTGGGAGTCACTGCAGGTCCACCGCTAGGTGTGTGGTTGTGGCAGGTTTGTGTCTGCTCCAGGTGGAACCCGTGCTCCCCACTGCCCCCAGCAGGGTGGCCGATAAAGGAGCTCACCTGCAGTTTCCCAGCCAGGTGATGGCGGGCAAGACGTTTAACCATTTTGTCCCATCGCTCGTCTGAATGATGATTATGGTGTGTGGTAGTAGGAAAGGGATTTTTCCACAAGTGACGGCTTTTATCCTCCTTCTTTGGACTCTGATCCTGACCCCAAATGTTGCTGCTGTTTCACAATAGAATAAAAAAAAAAAGTCATCATCTCAACAATGTAGACAGACAGCCCTGACCTAGCTCACCCTATTCCCAGACAGACGGCACAGGACCTGATCAGCCCCCCTCCTTTGCTGCCAGGGGACGATGAGGAGGAATTCTACAAGGGAGGTACGGGGCAGAGGCTCTCAGGTTGCAGAGTGCATGAAAGTTACCAGGGAAGTTGGTAAAAGATGCAAGTTCCGAATTCCCAGCCCCAGAGACCCTGCAGGAGGAGAGCTGGGCTCGGCCGGAATGCGCCGTTGGCTTAGGGGATCCTGGTGGCGGTGCCCAGAGGTCCCACGGTCAGAACCGCCCACACCTGGTATCCTTCCACGGGGACACGTCACGTATGTCTAGCCTTGAAGGGTATACTGTGCTGCTTTGGTGTCTTTTAAATTTCTGGAGCTGTTGTGGGGCACATCACTCACTAAGAACTTAAACGAGGAAATTGTGTTTTATGTTTTTTCTCCTTGGCTCTCTCAAGTCCCAGAAAGCCCACTGTGCTGTTCTGAAATCAAAGCAAGCTGTGCGCTTTTCAAAATGAAACAGACTAAAAGACCCCACCCTTGCTAGGAGAGTGTGCCCTTCAGGCCTCTGTAAGGTGACTTCCCCTGGGCACGGGGCTCCAGAGCAGGTGAGAGCGCTCAGGACCTGGGGACTCCGACACGCGGACGCTCCCCGCACTGACTGCCGGAGAACAGAAGCCTCGCTGCCTATTGCCCTGCCCAGAGTTTCCAACAGAGCCGGCCCGAGTTCACACACACACACTCCTTGGTTTGTTTTCAGAGGCAGACAGAGGAGGGTAAGAGGACAAGGAGCCCTTATTCCGAGCAGCTGACCCTAGCACGGCCCAGAGAAGGAGCTGCCGAGGCTCCGTGTCCGGGCAGTAGTGCCTGCTACTACGATGTCTGTGTGCCTGGCCTTTGCGGGCAGGTCTCAGGCCACCAGGGCGCCTGGGACATGCAATCGTCCTGTCACTAAGAAGGATTGGGCCTAACTTCTCTTCTTGAAGCACCTTGGCCATTGATGTAGGGAAATGTCCCGCGGGGGGCCTGACCCAGAACCCTGGACGTAAGAGGATAAAAGGGCACTGGGAGAAACTTTCCATTCGTGACCGGACGCTAAGCTCAGGCCGCTGACAGTGTTTACTTGTCAGACCAGAATGTCTGTCCTTCTGCCCTGACCTTGCTGCCCTGGCAAGTGCTCAGGTTCAGAAAGCAGAGCCCAGTGCTGACCAGTTGCCCTCAGCGACCTGGGAGAGGGTCCTGTGTGCTCGCTTGCTGCTCACAGCACCTGCCGGAAGCCAGACACTGAGCTGAGGCCCCGGCTGCAACCCAGCCGCAGGCAACACAGGGACCGGACACAAGCAAACAGGCCACTTCACAGCAGGGAGGCCTGGGGAGACCAGCAGCACCTGCCCCTAGGACAGCCCCTCCCAGGCTTGGGCTGCACCTTGAACCTCAGATGAGCTTTGAGAAACCACCAGTGCCTGCACCCACGCCCAGACATTCTGACTCAGTTGGCTCAGGGTGCAGCCCAGATCTCAGTCATTTTTTTTTTTTTTAAGATTTATTTATTTAAGCCGGCGCCGTGGCTCAATAGGCTAATCCTCCACCTTGCGGCGCCGGCACACCGGGTTCTAGTCCCGGTTGGGGCGCCGGATTCTGTCCCGGTTGCCCCTCTTCCAGGCCAGCTCTCTGCTATGGCCAGGGAGTGCAGTGGAGGATGGCCCAGGTGCTTGGGCCCTGCACCCCATGGGAGACCAGGAAAAAGCACCTGGCTCCTGGCTCCTGCCAGGATCAGCGCGGTGCGCCGGCTGCAGCGGCGGCCATTGGAGGGTGAACCAACGGCAAAAGGAAGACCTTTCTCTCTCTGTCTCTCTCTCTCACTGTCCACTCTGCCTGTCAAAAAAAAAAAAAAAAAAAAAAAAAGATTTATTTATTTAAAAGGCAGAATTAGATCTTCCATCCACTGGTTCATTCCCCCAATGGCCACAATGGCCTGGGCTGGGCTGGACCAGGCCAAAGCCAGAAGCCAGGAGCTCCATCCAGGTCTCCCAGATGGGTACAGCATCTTTCGCTGCCTCCCCGGGCACATCAGCAGACAGCTGGCTAGGAAATAGAGCAGCAGGAACTCGAGCCGCACCCATATGGAATACTGGCTTCGCAGACAGCGGCTTAACCTGCTATACCACAATGCCTGCCCCTGGACGTCAGTATGTTTTAAAGCTTCCCAGATAATTCCAAAGACCAGCCAAGGCTGAGAATCACTGACGTGGAGCCTAGGAGTTTGACTTATCAACTTCTGTAGGCCAAGCATGATAGCGGCAGTACCCCAAATGCTTCTGAGGCTTCAAGGCGCTGATCACCCCTAAGATGGAAGTGCTGTATAGACACGTCCTCCCTCCAGTTCTCTTACAAAGCCAGCACGCTTCAGAGCCTGGATGGACGTAAGGAAGAAGCCCAGGTGGGAAGTGGCCCCCCGGCTGTCCTGTCCTCTGCTCGGGCTCTGGGGTTGGGGGAGCCCTGGCCGCAGGATACCCAGGTCTGATTTTCTGGTGCCTTGGCAGTGTGCTTCTCCCCTCGACAAATGCATAGAGCAGCTGAACAATTTAAAAAAAAAAATTGACTAATAAAGGAATCAAAAAGAAATTACAGGCATTAAGATGGGATTTGGCTTTTATTGCTCCCGAACCCAGGCTATCAGTAGTGTTCTTTGAAAAAAATGACCTTGAGGCAGGCCAGGACAGACCCCCTGATCCTCAGAGGAGGCTGGGCCAAGCAGGGCCGCTCTGAGGCGGGAAAGACCTCCTGGGCCGGGCTGTTGTTGCAGCTGCTTTGGCGGGCAGCCACACTCAGCTCTGGTGTGGGAATGCTGGCCTCTGCGCCGGGCCTTCCTCATGCGCACGTAGGCCAGTGTATAAATAAGGTTTTATTAAATGCACGCCAGTTCTCATTAACCAAGAGGGAGAAATGTTAGTAAACCACTGTGATGGCACCTGCCCCTGTTGTGGAAGGAGCCAGGGTGTGGGGGAGGAAAGTGGGGGGTGCAACCTTGAGACCCTGCAACCCATGGAGCCCAGCGATTAGGGAGGTGGGGGCGGGGGTCCTAGGGCCAGCACCAGCTGGGACCAGCTGTGTTTTCCCCTGGTCCCTTGGAGATCCCAGTGAGTGTTGTCATCCTCCAACAATGCAAATGTGGCACCCATGGCTGCGTGCACACTCACACACTCACATGTTCTTGCACATGGCACAGGCAAACTGGTGACCCAGAGGGGCTGGGCAAACAAGACACCAGGTGCCTGGATTTTCCTGAATGAGATGTAGCTTCTCACTTTCACCGGGTTGAGACGGCTCCAAGGAGTTCCTCTTTCCTTGCCCTTTCCCACCTTTCCCAGCTGGAAACCCAGCAGCCCAGACCTGGGCCCCAGGTGTCACCTCTGCCAGTACCACCCGAAAGGGTTTGCACCTCGTAAAAAGCCTCGGGGCCAGTTGCAGGTGAGGGGTTGGGACGAGTCCCATCTGATTTGGCCCCAGCCCGCCTGCCCCTGCTCCTCCCGCTCCCCCTCCCCCTCCCCCGAGGGCCTTCCTGTTTTCCCTCTGACTCTGTGTGCAGCTTTGAAATCTTGCTGAGAAGCAAATCTGTCCCTTCTGCTTTGAATGTTTATTTGTGGAAGTTCAGCAGGGGGACCGAGGGGGGTGCCAAGACCAGCCACGCTGCTGGGAAAGTGCAGTCACCCCCCCTCCCCACCATGGGCCTGGGTTGAGGGGCTCCGCACACCCATGCTCGCGCCCACACCCATGCCCACATTTGGCTCCAGCTCACTTTGATCCTTTCTTTCCTTCCCCCCACCATATTCGGGTGCAGATTTTGCTTTTCTGACTTTGTTTACCTGTGGCTCTTGGACCATGGGTGCTGAACACTGAGCTCCAGGAGAGAAAGGACTTAGTTTTGGGTCCTGACTGTGAGCTCCCATCGATGTCCGGCTTGGTGCTTGGCTCTGCTCCCTGAGTTCCTGGGTCACGAGGAATAAGCAGAGCAGATCACCAGCTGCCCAGTGAGAGCCACCAGTTTTGTGCTCAGGGTCATTGGCTGCCGTTTGTTAAATTTCAGCTCCGCGTTTGCATTTGGGGTGAAGTTTCTGGGAACGCCCCCTCCTCCAGGATTTTAAAATGAGGCGCCCTCCTGACTTGCATAGGGATTTCCTCTCTCTTCACATGTCTAAGTCTTTGGATCCTGGATTTTCCCCCCTTCCTGGGTGAAGGCTTGGGGAGGGAGGAGAGAGGTGAAGGCCACGGACTGGCACCACCCGAGGGCAGCAGGGCTGTTGGCTGGACACAGAGCTAAGTTGGAAAATGGGTTCCTTGTGCTCTTGAAATGGATGAAGCTGCTGCAAGTATATCTGATTCTGAGCACTCACACTTGCTCTGCCTGCATCTACAAAAATTGTTACAGCCGACATGCCCCCTGGGCACATGGATTTCAATAAAGAAGACTTAGAAATAAGAGAGGATCCTTAATGTCCACTAAATGGGTGCAAGGCCTATCGGCCTGGCATTTGCCTGCCAGGATTTGTTTTAGGCACCAGGTATGCAGTAGGCCAGATTTGCTTTTCGTGACAGATCAGATGTTGTTACTATGGATTTCAAAAGAAAGAAGTACTGAGAGGTCAGAACTCAAGTGGCTTAAGACATGAGCAGCCCCTGGGAGGGCAGTCCTTCAGGATAGCAGGGCCTGGGGTCCCGGCCTTTATTCTCTAAGTGTGGACCCAGCACCTGCAGCCAGGCCCAGGCACGTTGTTTCTAAGAAGTGTTTCGGCTCCTGATGTTTCTTTACAGAACAGGAACCCTTCACCTTCGTGTGGTTTAAGATGACCTTGAATAGCCGTCAAGTGCTCCAGACTTTTCCTCTAGGGAAATGCAAGTTTGTATAGACACAGACACACGGCAGATGGGAGGTCAGGGAGCTGAGGCAGCCATGCCCCAGGTTCAGAGCTTTTGCATCAAACCCTTCCCCACCTACCACCAATGTCCATCCTTTCCTGAAAGGTCTCAGCACAGCCACAGAGTCTCCCCCATCCCTATGAACTAATCAGTGTCTGCTTGCTGGGGCACACAGGCACCTCCCAGTGGCGGGAGCCTGGGTCCTGGCTGTGGGTCAGCACCTACCTTGCTGCCACTGAGAAGGGACCTCAGCCTCCCTGTCTGAAATGGGGATCCTAAGCCCTGGCCTGTGTGTCAGAGGGTCACATTAGAGAAGAGCTGGAAAAGCGCCTGGAAGCGCAAAGGCTTTGCTGGAACCGAGGAGAGCGCAGCTGCCCTGCAGAGGATCCCTGCTCCCCCATCTCTTCCGTCCCTGGCCCCCTCCCCCCGGGTGGAGGCCTCGCTCACAGAGGCAGCTTCCGATCCCAAGCTCCCTCTTGCTTTCATCAGCCACGGATCCGAGGAGAGAAGACACTGCAGGGTAAAAGGGGCTTAGAGTCTGTTAGGCCAAGGAATGTCCCCTAACTGACCCGTGCCCACAGCCCAGAGCCCAAGCTCAGGTCACAGGCTCTGCCCCTCCAGGCCTGGGAGACAGCAAGTCTCTGGAGCCTCTCCCAGCAGAGACAGTTTGGCGAGTCTGCCCTGCCCCCAGTCCCGGTGGCCGAGTCTGAATTCTCCACGGGTGACGCATTTCCTAGCACTCGGGGTGTCCCCTCCTGGCTGCCCCTTCCCCACCGAAGCCAGCTTCCTCTCTTTTCATCTGGTGCTTAATGACTGTCAAGTTGCAACAAACAGGCCTCAATGCCACATTCTCCCAGTTGCTCAGCAACGACTTCCCTCCCGGATGAATCTGGACTTCCTGTAGCTGCAGCCCAGGACCGCACAGGGTGGCTGCCCTTGGTTTGCTTTGCGCCTCTGGCCGGGTGCTTCCGAGCTAGCAGCCTAGCAGCCCTTGCCCCAGAGCCTTCCTCTGGCTCCCAGAGGCCGTGTCCTCCCCGCGAAGGCTCTTGGAAGCCGAGGCTGCCCGTGTTCCCTTGTGTGTCCTCAGCCTAGAAGCGAATACTGCTTCCAGACAGTCTGACTCACAGAAAGTAAAACTCCTGAGACCTTCCTTCGTGTGTGGGTAGAGTGACATCTGTGTGATGAACCCACTGCTTTGAAAACATCAAGGGCCAGCACTCAAGGTGTGTTGGAGCTGATGTGCTTTATTCTATGTATGTGTGAAATAGGACACAACCTCAGGGAAAAGACCTGGGTTTTTTCCTCTGATGACCCAGAGATCAAGGCTCAGGGGCTGCTCAGACCAACCACAGTGGGGAGGGGGACCCCTTTCATAGTCCTTTTATGCCTCCTGTCTTCCTCGGGAGGTCCCATCAGAACTTGAACTCGGGCTGACAGTTCTGAGCCCAGTCATAAGTCATGGAAAGGTTACTCATTATTTGGGAAATTAAGATAATGTGTCTGACATATAAAGCTGTGTGTGTGTGTGGGGAGAGAGAGAGAGAGAGAGAGAGAGAGAGAGAGAGAGAGTGAGAGTGTGTGTGTAGGGCTGATACTTGCCATTTTTGTCTGTGACCTTTTTTTCCAAGAATGCTTTCATATTTCCATTCAAATAAACAGTGTCTCCCAGTTCTTCAGACAGGAACAATTTATGTGCATTTGGGCAGATAACAGGAGAAGGGACCCAAAGGAAGAGGAGAGCCCTGGGAAAGTTCTGGTACAAGTTCCGGCCACGTCAGTGAGGCAGCTGGGGGCTTGGCTGCAGGTGGAGGTCCCTGGGGCGGGCCCTGTTGTGAGATGGAAGTGGTGTCTCAGAAGAAGACCCTCATGATTCAGCACCTCCACTGCAAAGAGCCAGGAAGGGAACAGAGCGAGGGTGCCAGGGACGTAGCTAGAGTCCAGGAAATATTTCATCAATGAGTATGCGATCAGAGAACATCAAAGAAGAAAGTGTTTACCAGGCATGTACGGATCTCAAGCTGCCGGGCCCCCTGTTCCTTCTCCCCCATGTTCCTGGCCTCACTTTTACCTGGCACTCTCTGTTAATTTCTCTCTGGCTGGCTCTCACATTCCTCTCCCTATGCAGAATCCCTGGCTCTCCTCTTCCATCCATAGACGCTGCCCTCCTCCTCAGGATCATTGCAGGTGATTGTCACCTGCCCCGCCCCCAGATAGAGCTAACCACCCCTCTGGTGGGTTACCACCAATTCTGGTAGAGAAATCTCTCATGGAACCTAAAACCTCAGCAGATTTCATTCCCCTGCCCCCTTTTTCTGACTAGATGATAGTTTACTCGCAAATTGACACAACACTTATTTATTGAGCACCTACTGTGTGCTATGCCCTGAAAATATAAAAACAAAACAAAGCTATCCCTCTGCTTAATGAGTTTACAATTTACTGCAGAGACAGCTGCCTAAAAATAATAGCAAACCAATCTAAAAGTGATCAATAAATGCACTAGAAATTTATATTTTTATTTATTTGAGGGATAGAGTTATAGACAGAGAGAGGGAGAAACAGAGAAAGGTTTTCCATCCACTGGTTCACTCCCCAAATGGCTGCAACAGCCAGAGCTGAACTGATTCAGAGCCAGGAGCCAGGAGCTTCTTCTGGGTCTCCCACATGGGTGCAGGGCCCCAAGGGCTTGGGCCATCTTCCACTGCTTTCTCAGGCCATTAGTAGGGAGCTGGATCAGAAGAGGAGCAGTCAGGGCATGAGCCCATGACCACATGGGTGGGATGCCAGCGCCACAGGTGGAGGCTTAGTCCTCTGTGCCACAGCGCTGAGCCCTGTCCTAGAAATGTTCAGAGCAGCCTGGAGGGGCACCTAACCCAATAGCAAGGAAGGCAGGAAGAACACGGTGATGAGGAGAGAAGGCTTCCTGGAGGAGGTGGACTCATTTCCAGTGACTTGATTCTGGCCAGGCATGGTGTCTACAGGCCACAAACTTTGCAGAGGTTACAAAAATGTTTGAGACTTGAAATGAAAAAAAAAAAGCTTCTAAAAATAAAAAATATAGAAATTGAACATTTAAGGAAGGTTGTGTTATTCAGCTTTGCTGTGAAATTTAGTATTTACAAAATGTGAAATTTAAAAGCCAGTTTACAGACGAGGCTTTCACACTTTCTCAACCTTCCTACTGACTCTGATGGCTGAGAAATCCTACGAGATCATTCATTGAGTTACTAGAGGCCAAGGAATTTCAAGAGCAAAATTAAGAGCCTCAAAAATGTGCATTGATACAAGCATAGAAAAAGATATATAAATAGATAGAGATATAAGTGCTTTCCAATCTGTTGAGTTTGCTGTGGGATAAAACCTACAGGTCATGTATGCCTGGATCCAGGCATGGAGAGAAGACATCCACTTAGGTAAAATGCCATGGACGGTTGCCAGCCACAGTCAAACGAGGAGCTCAGAACAAGCGGTAATCAAAAGTATTAGGAGCTGGTGACTGAGTTACTTCATGTCCAAATTCTCTGGACGCTCGAGTGTGACAATCCCTTAGCGTCTGTGCCGCTGGGCTCCTGGCCCCTTAGGAGCCTTCCTGTCCATCAGACCACGTTGCTTTTTCCCTGCTAGCCTTTTGGAGCCCGGTGCTGGATTTCAGGTCTTTCAAGGGTCCTATGGCTACCCTGTCTGCAATCTGAGTGCTCGTCCTTCCTAGACTCACATGTAGCACTGGTTTCTGGATCTCTGGGCTGGAGATTTGCACAATGGGATAGGAATGGGGCAGAGTCACTGATGCTTCCCAGGCGGAAGGTGGTGCCATCGGCTGAAGGAGGGCATGCAGACACAGAAGCTGGCTTGGGGAAGGTGATGTGATCAGTTTGGGAAGTGTTGGATCCAAGCAAATGTCCTGCATTTGGTTGGATGTGCGGGTCTGAAGCTGTGGAGGGAAGCTTGGGCTGGAGGTGCAGATGTAGAAGTCATCAACAGAAGGGTAGCAGGTTAGGAGGCAGGCGTTTGGTCTATAATTAGGATCCTGCTTGGGACTCCCCTTTCCCATATTAGAGTGCCTAAGTTTGAGTCTCTGCTCCCAATTCCAGCTTTGGGAAGTGAAACAGCAGATAGAAGATTCCTCCTCCCCCCCCCCCCCTTTGTCTTTGTTTCTCTCTCTCTCTCTCTCTCTCTCTGCTTTTCAAATAATTTTTATTTAAAAAGTAACAGGTTATGTAATAAAGGGAGTGAGACTACCCAGGGAGAGAGTGCAGGCCCAGAGGAGCAAGGGTGAGGAGGCCCTTAGGATCTTTGATATTAAGAAGAAGGAGAAGATGGAGGAGATCCTGGGAGAGGCAGAAGAAAGCAAATCGAATCAGGCTAGAGCAATGTTCTGATGGCGACAGAGAGAAAAGGGCACCGTCTAAAGCTTCAAGATGGGATAAGCATTCAGTGCAGTGATTAAGACGCTGCTTGGCATAAGCGTGTGCCAGATCAGAGCGCCTGGGCTCCAGTCCTGGCCACTCTGCTTCCAGCTTCCTGCTAATGCAGACACCGGGAGGCAGCGGTGATGGCTCAAGTACTTAGTCTTTGCCACCCACCTGGTAGACCTAGATTGGTTTCCTGGCTCTGCCTGGCCCAGCCCCAGCTGTTGTGGGCATTTGGGGAGCCAACCAGTAATAGACAATATCTCTGTCCATTTTTATCTCTGACTCTCTGCCTTTCAAATGATTTTTTTTAAGTGTCAACAAAAACAGAGAGACCTGAAAACACAAAACCGGAAATATCCCATTAGATTCCCGCAGGAGGAAACTGGGGGTTCTGGCTACAGCATCTCGCTGCTGGTGGGGGAGTAAAGATGAGCAATGTGGACTGCGCTCTAAGCAGTGTGGGGTTACAGGGTGCAGGAGGAAGTGAGATGCAGCCATGGAGGGGGCGGGATCCGAAGGAGATCCCTTCTCCCCATGATGAGAATCCCGATCACCTACATGAGTGAACACGGCGAGGGGCAGGCTCAGGTACACCAGTGAGATCCTTGAAGGTGCTGTGTCCACAGGCGATCAATGTGATCTGTGTGATGACATCACTTAGAAATGGCCATTGGCTGTGAGTAACAAAATGCTGGAGTCCTGTGCGGTCACCCGGGAGAGGTGTGGGACTGACTCTGGGGGTCTCCTTGCCAGCCTGGGCTCCTCTCTATCCCCCTCAGCATCCCCAGGGTGTGATGCCTGCCCCCCCTCCCCCAGCACAGCAATGCTCGGGGCAGGCAGTGCCAGGGCAGAGGGCTCTCCTGTAAGAGATCAGTTCCAGAAGACCACGCCCCTGCCATGATACAGAGTTTGCAAGGAGGGCTGGGAGGTGTTTAGTAACCAGGTGTAACCAGGTGTTATCATCTTCAGCAAAACTGATCAGACAGTACCCGACTCTGTTGTAGCACGATGCTGGTCACGCAGTGCTAGGTCGTGTTTGTGGAGGAATGCTTCATTCTCTCTTGTGCGGTCTTTCTTATGCTTCCTTTATTGATTTATTTAGAACTCTTAGTAACAGGGTGATGAGAATTCAGGTGAGGTGAATGTCTCCCCCCAAAATTCATATGTTGAAATCCTTGTCCCCAAGGTAACGATGATAAGAGGCAGGGCCCCTGGAAGGTGACTGGGTCATGACTGGGATGAGTGCCCTCAGCAAAGAGACCCCAGGAAGCCGGCTTGCCTCTCCCACCACATGAAGACCCTCTGAGAAGGGGCCATCTGTGAAGCAGGAAACCCACCCTCAGCACCCACTGTCCCTGCCAGAGCCTGGATCTTGAACTTGCCAGCCTCCGGAACACTATAAGCAATAGATTTCTTTTTGATACTTTGTTATTGTAGCTGGAATAGGCTTAGGCGGTTCTGATCTCCTGTATTTGGAACAAACACTTGCCCTTTAGGGAAAGCAGAGACACCGTTTGGGGCGGGTGTTCTATGAGCTCCATTGTATTAGCTGATGTGACTGAAGCACAGACTGGTCACAGTGTGGACGTCTGTAGAATTGTCAGCTAGAGGAAAATATAAAATTGAATCGAAAGCTTGATGCTTGTGGAAGGAGATGTGTCAGTGTTAGCAGTGATGACCCTGGAGAGGGGAAGTTGTGGGGAGAACTCTTCATGGTTCTTCCTGGAAGTGAGCAGTTATTATTGCGGGAATATTTTTTTAAAGATTTATTTATTTATTTGAAAGGCGGAGTTGGAGACATATAGACACACACACACACACACACACACACACATACAGAGAGAGAGAGAGAGAGAGAGAGAGAGAGAGAGAGAAAGGAAGAGGAAGAGGAAGAGGAAGAGGGAGGGAGGTAAGTCGGTTGATCGGTCGATCGGTCGATTGGTCGATCGGTCTTCCCTCTGCTGGTTCACTCCCCAAATGGCCACAACAGTTGGAGCTGGGCTTCTCTGAGGCCAGGATCCAGGAGCTTCTTCCCAGTCTCCCTCATGGGCGGAGGAGCCCACAGACTTGGGCCACCTTCCTTTGCTTTCTCAGGCACATTAGCAGGAAACTACATTGGAAGTGGAGCAGCCAGGACTAGAACCAGTGCCCATATGGAATGCTGACACCACAGGCAGCGGCTTTACTTGCTATACCACAACACCAGCCCCAGGGATCCTTTTATAAAAAAAGGGAAAAAAAACTAGGTGTTCCACATCTGATTCAGAACTTCTGGTCAATAACATTGAGTTAGTGAATTTGAATGACTATGAATTTTCAGAAAGTCATTAATTTACTACTTCTTCACTGTATCCAAATCTAATGAGACATCAACATAGAGGAATTTGACTATTTACTCTTCTTTTAAAAAGAGATTTATTTGAAAGGCGGAGTTACAGAGAGAAAGGGAGAGACAGAGATTTTCCATCTGCTGGTTCTCTCCCCAAATGACTACAATAGACAGGTCTGGGTCCACAGAGCCAGGAGCCAGGAACTCCATCCGGGTCTCCCATGTGAATGCAGAGGCCCAAGCACTTGGCCCATCATCTGCTGCTTTCCCAGGCACATTAGCAAGGAGCTAGGTCTGAAGTGGAGAAGCTAGGACTTAAACTGGCGTTCATGTGGGATGCTGGTGTCACTGGGGCTTAACCCACTGTGCTGCAACACCGACCCCTCTTTACCCTTTTTAAGAAAGGCAACTTTAAAGAAGACTTGTGTGGCAGGGCTGTGACTAGACATTGATGATCACAGCCTTCATGGTAACCTTCATTCTACTACCTGGCACGTGGGTTTATGATTTGGTCTCCAGATCTGCTGTAGAAAATGCAATGGATGGGATGATTGGTACAAAGACAAAAAGACATCCTTGTCCTTAAGGATCATACCATCTCATTGGGTGTCGGGGGCATAAGCAATTATAATCCATCTGCTTGTTGCTATAATAAGAACATTCGCTTACTCATCAGATACTCTCTGAGCATCTAACATGAACACAGCAGCACAAGATGCAGTTCCTGTTTACACAGAACTTAGAGTCAAGTGACAGAGACAGACAAGAGGCTAATTTCCAGGGCTGACAAGGGCGAGGAAGGAAGTAAACCGGGCTCCTAAGAGAGCAGAGAGAGGTAGGTACTTTTGATCGTACTGAAGATGACCCTCAGGGGAAAGCAAACACTCTACACCCCAAATTTCCACCGGGACCACCCTGACTGCCTAGTAACCCATCAGACTCTTCACACTCTCGGGGCCAGCGCTGTGGTGTAGCTGGTAAAGCCGCCACCAGCAGTGCCAGCATCCCATATGGGCACTGATTCCACTCCTGATCCAGCTCCCTGCTAATGCACCTGGACAAAGCAAGGAAAGATGGCCTGAGTACTTGGGTCCCTGTACCCTCGTGGGAGACCTGGATGAAGCTCCTGGCTTCTGCCCCATCCAACCCCATGGCTATTTGGGAAGTGAATCAACAGATGGAAGATTCTCCTCTCTCTCTCTCTCTCTCTCTCTCTCTGTAACTCTTTCAAATAAATAAATACATCTTTATTTAAAAAGAGAGAGAGAGCACAGCAGGGCCTGGGCAAGTTGCAGCGTGGAAGAAGGAGCATCTGGACCCCTGGGGTCACCTGTCTTTCACAGGGATCACTGTGCTAGGAATGAGGCTGGATGGACAGTGGAAATGTTCCAGGCACACAGGGTGGGAGGAGGGGGAGGTGGGAGAGGAGGCTGGAGAGGGAGCCAGGGGCAGCTTGTGAGAGGCCTCTGTGTTCAGCATGGCCGTGACCTCCCCTCCTGGAAATGGGGGGGGGGGGGGGGGGCTGGCTTCTGAGCAGAGAATTGGCATAACTGGATTGGACTGTTAGAGAGCCCTCGGCTCTTTGTGAGGATGCTTTGGAAGGGAGGGGACATGGGCCAGGGAAGCAGCAGGAGGGCTGTTCCGAGCACTGTTCTGGGAAGGAGGAGAACAAAGGCAATCATCCTATCAGGGAAGACAAAATAGGGGGAGCATTCAGTCAGTGTTCATTTAAAGCTCTATCCATTTTGTGTGCAAACAGCTTCTTATTTATGTTTAAAACTTTTTATTATAGAAGCGTGTAAAGAAGTATAATCACATCATGAACCCCCATGTACTCGTCACCCAGCATTGACTACTAGCCACATGCGGCTGTTCTTGTTTTAATCATTCTCTTCCTACCTGCCCCCCAACATCCCCGCTAAAGTTTTTGGAAACAAATCATAGATAACATAGCAATTATTCCCACATACTTCCCTAAGTATCTCTAATAGATCAAAACGTGTGTCATAAAACCACATGGTGTGGTCACTCCCAACAAAATCAGCAGTACTACTTGCATATGATCGAGTACCCAGTCCATGTTCATGTCCCTCCAGTGGTAACAGCTGGGTTGTTTGGATCAGGTTGTCGACACGTTGCTTAGGTCTCTAGTTAGAGAGGGAAGGTGGCTGGGGGAAGAATGGACAGGACTTGGTGATACCTTGCCACTGGCACAGGTGTGCACCTGCTTCCTTCCTACTCGCTCTTCTCAGCCCCACCCTCCTAGGGGCTAAAACGGGAATGAAGGTGCTTTGCCCGGCATTCACTCAAACTATTTCCAAGGTGCTGGCCAGCCAATGCTGAGGCCCAGGGTCAGGTTAAAGAGGGAAGCTGCTTCCTAGCGTGCAGCCTTCCACCCCCTTGGAAAATTCTTCCCCTGTCTGCTTTGTGTGTCCCATGCCCAGAAAAGCCTTTCATTACCCACTCAGATGCCAATGTCCCCTGACTGTGTAAAGTTTTTCCACAGTTGCGAGTGAGAATACAAAGGCCCTTGTGCCCACCTGGGGAGAAAGTGGGGCAGAGTCAGGGCTAGGGAAGGGAACCCGGGCAGTCCCGGCCTGGCTGCACCTGCTCCTCAGCTTGGCTCATTTGAGAGAACCACACTGGCAGTGAAGAAGCCACCGAGGCCTGTGGCCCACACATTCTCCGCTGAGGATTACGAGTTGAGCGTATTAGAATGCAGATGCCAGGGCTCACTTCTGACCTCCTCACAAGGCACACTTGGGTTTGAAACCACTATCTCAAAACTGAGAACTCGGTCCCCAAAGACCCGGATGGGATCAGTGATTCCGTCAGTTTTGGAACGACAAAGAATGAAGTCAATCAGGACTTGACGTCAGCTTCTGGTAAACCAGGGATTCACCCTGGGCTCTGGGGCGCGGGGGCAGCGGAGCTGTGGGCTTCCACGTCCCCTGTCAGCATGGAAAATGCATGAGCACCCTGAGCTGTTGCATGGGCCGGGATCAGGGAACCCTGCTGTCAGGGGGCACATCCATTGGGGAGCTTCTGGTTCCTGCCAGCAGCAGCATTAAATGTGGTGGGTGTGACTGGCGAAATCTCCTAGAGACAGTACCGTGAAGTAGAGGAAGACACACAGCTGCCTCGGAAAGGAAGCTGGGAGAAAGACATGAACAAGGAGGCAGCCCCGAGGGGCACAGTTAGGCACCTCCTTCCCGCTCGGGCAGCTGTGCGCTGTTTTCCTTCCTCCAGGAGTCTTGCTCGGTGTTGCTAAGCCAGCAGTCAGAGTGTTACTTTAGTGTATTAAATGTCACCATGAAACTATTTGTGACTGACCAGCTCAGCGGGGTGACTTGGAATAAGAGCCGTTGGTTTTCTCAAATAGATAAGAGCATCTGGTTTCTGGAAGCAGAAACGGTCCTGCGGCAGAAAGAGAGCAAAGAGTTTTTGAGCACACAGAGCAGAGGCCTGTGTGTGTGTGTGTAGAACCCTGGAGCACACTCTGATACATATAACTTGTTCCTGTCAATTACAGCTTCCCACAGTCCTAGACAGCAGATCTCAAGGTATCGATCTGAGATCCTGGGGAAGAATATTATCAGACATGTCACCGAGAATTCAAGAAGTAAGTGGCCCATTGATGGTAATTATAATTTCATTGTTTTCTACCATTTTGTCATATATATTAAGTAATTGTACCTCACATCTGTTAAAGGAGAAATACATTTGATCCTTCTATCCAGCAATTTCAAAGCACCTGTTCATATTCCAGATTATCCATGCTCCCAGGTAGGAGGCAAAAGGAAAGGAGCCATCATTCTGCTGCTCGACAGAAGTAACTTGCCTGGCGTAGCCCAGGCCAGAGGGCTGTGCTAGGTCTCTAGTACTGAGGTGATCTTACAATCCACACAGACTCACACTGCCAGACACAATGGCACTGGAGGCACTGTCCCAACTGCTTGATCTAAACTGACTCATTTCATCCCTCCAAAATAATTTACTTTTTTTTTGTTAAAGATGTACATTTTTTTAAAAGATTTTATTTATGTATTTGAGAGGTTACAGACAGTGAGAGGGAGAATCAAAAAGAAAGGTCTTCCGTCCACTGGTTCACTCTCCAAATGGCCGCAACGGTCGGAGCTGCACTGAGCCAGGTGCTTCTTCCCGATCTCCCATGTGGGTGCAGGGGCCCAAGGACTTGGGCCATCTTCTACTGCTTTCCCTGGTTACATCAGAGCAGAAAGCTGGATTGGAAGAGGGGCAGCCAGAACTAGAACCGGCGCCCATATGGGATGCCAGCACCGCAGGCGGAGGATTAACCTACTGTGCTACAGCACCAGCCCCAAGATGTGCATATTTGAATTAACGTCTGGTTGTCAAGCCTTCTCCTATATAGAAGACAATCCTTCTGGAGCCAGTGCTATGGCACAGCAAGTTAAGTCACCGCCTGCAGTGCTGGCATCCCATATGGGTGTCAGTTAATGTCCCGGCTGTTCCACTTCCCATCCAGCTCTCTACTGATACACTTGGGAAAGCAGTGGAAGATGGCTCAAGTGCTTGAGACCCTGCCACCTATGTGGGAAACCCAGAAGAAGCTCCTGGCTTCGAACTGGCCAAGCCCTGGCCATTGCAGCTATTTGGGGAGTAAACCAGAGGATGGAAGATCTCTCTCTCTCTCTCTAACTCTGCCTTTGAAATAAATAAAATCTTTTTTAAAAACCCAATTCTTTCTCTTGATGGTTGAGAAGTGCTGGGGATATGATGGTGAACTGTCAGACGTGGTCGTGGCCACTGCCCTTGCACGCTACACAGTCCAACAAGGAAGACCTGGGCAGTAAGTGCTGCTCGTCCAGTGTGGTGAAGTGCTGTGACAGGGAGACAAAAGATGGAACATAATTTCCCCTGATCTCATTCCTCGTCAGTATTCCCAGCTGACTTAGGCTCAGCCAACTTGGGAAACCCCCTGGTCGTCATCTGTTTTTCTGTAACTAAGCTGAGCGGAGCAGAGCAGCAGTGCGGGGCAGAGCACGTTGGAAACGAGCCCACTGTAGCAATGGCCACCTGCTGCCGTGGGGGTCTCTGTTGAACATTCCTGTCTTCATAGCATTCAAAAAATGCATATCAGTGTGATGGGGTTGAAGTTGATAGAGAGTGTGAAAAAAATCCCCACGGCATAGCACCGCTCTGAGTTCTGGGTAGGAGTTCCAGAAGATGTCTCGCCTGTCTAGATAGCAAGTCTAAGCATTTGTGAACTAGCCTGAAGCAGATGGTCCACTTTATGTTAGTGGGTATGAGGCCATTTGACCCTGGAACAGCCCCCGCACCTCTAAATGCTTTGACTAGATGGGCAACCTCATAATGGTAAAAGCCTCTTCTAAGACTGCCGTAAGGCTCGCTGCTGTTGAAGCGATTCGAGATTCTGACTTAATTGCTGAAGCACAGACTGTGACCCCAGACGTGGCTCACTGTGTGGACTGCACATGGCACTCCTCAGCTTCCCAGGGCAGGTGCTGGCGCGTGGACAGGGAGAGGGACGGCAGGTGAGCATCCCTTCCCACGGTGTGAGAACTGTCTTCAGGCTCATCTCACCGAATCCTGATGCTTTTAAAAACCCCCAAGTGCCCCTGAGAGTGAGAATATGGTATGCTTGGGGAATAAAAGTGGCACTGTTTTTATTTTGTGTTTTTCCCTAAAGCAAAGCTAAATGGCATTACAGAAACCAAGATACCCCGGCAGCTCCTACAAACTTGCACGTGGTTCTCAGTATTACAGAGCAATTTTCAAAGGATGAGGCCAACCTGTGCTACAGACACCTGTGTGCAGAGGAGGCGACCACCAGCCTCTTCTTAGTGGGCACGGAATTTAACAAGTGTTTTCTTCAAGAATGGAGCCTTGATTCTATAGTTGCAGGAAACCTCTCTCTCTCTCTCCCTCTCCCTCTCCCTTTCTCTCTCTCCCTCTCCCTCTCCCTCTCCCTTTCTCTCTCTCTCTCTCTTACTCTCTTTCTCTCTCTCACACACACGGAGAGAGAGAAAGAGAGATCACAAGCCACACATTTAAGGGAAAATAGAAGAGTTTACATTTGACAAAGTTAAACTAATAAGAGGATATTTTCCAAATATAAGAAACTACATTCTGAACTCTTTGGACAAAGAAATTGGCTCTGACCTTGACTTTCTGGAACAGAGCCGCTCCTCCATCCTTTTATTTCCCCAGATTTTCCAGCCCCATCTTGATAACAGACCCCAAGACCTGCTTGTGGTCCTAGGCTTCTCTGCATTTCCCCCAGCACACATTTCCAGGGAATTAAAGGAGACTGGAAAGCACAGAGTGCTAGTGGCATGCTCTAGGACTCGCTCTGGGACTGTCTTTACGCCTTGTCCTCTTTGAGTCCCTGAGCAGATGGCCACAGGATTGGCTTTTCTTGCTTTCCACAGCAGGATGGATGAAGGATGGCTGAGAATACGCATGTTTTCTTTTAAAAGGTAGAAGTTGCAAGGACAGATACGGGGAAGTCTTGATTGAGACTGCCTTAAGCTAACTGGAAGCCTTCGCTTTGCCCTAGTTCGCCCATCGGCCGAGTGTTCAGGACTTGCTGTGGGTGACCAGACCTCTGCTGCAGGACGGCAGCCCGGAGAGCTTCCCACGGCTGATGGGCGCGCTGTCCGACCTGCTGTGTGGCTACCCGGAGGGAGGAGGCTCGCGGGTGTTCTCCTTCAACTGGTATGAAGACAATAACTATAAGGCCTTCCTGGGGATCGACTCCACGAGGAAAGACCCTGTCTATTCTTACGACAAGAGAACAAGTAAGTGTCCAGGGTCTTGTGTGCAGATCAGCCGCTGATGTTGGGTGTAATGAGAGTTTAACACCTCCAGGTGAGGCCAGTTCGGGGCGTTGGGCCTCTCTGGGTCTTGGGCAGACAGAGCGCTCCTGGAAGATCTGTTTCCCCTTGCAGACAGGGGCAACGCTCATGCAGAATACTGGGTGAGGGCTGCGGAAAGAATGGAGGCCCCTTGGGGAAGGGAGCAGAGGGGCGGCTTCCCACCGATGTAATTGAACCAGGGCTCAGTTCTAGAGGAAGGGAAGAGAAGAGTGATAGCAGAGGAGGCAATCCCCAGACGCATGCCAAGCTCGGGTCAGAAGGGCCTGGCACGTAAACACGGCTGGGGCCGGGGGGAGGGGTTGTTTTCACAATCACAGTGCAATGAAAATCTGTGTGTGTTGTGTGTGGAACGGAATTGCATTCCACATGGCAAGTCCCTGGCAAGGAATGTGCCCCTTCTTCCACTTCTTTTTGGCTCCTGTGAGGTACATAAAGGAGGGTGGGGTGGGGAAGGAAAAGCAAGCGAGTGGCCTTCTAGTTAAAAATTGAAAAGAGGCAGCAAGGGACACACCAGAAGTTGTGGGGCCCGGAGACAGCTACACACAACAAAGAAGTTAAGCAGCTAATTGAAGGGAAATTGCGAGGCTAAAGCTGAGCTTGGCGGGGGGGGGGGGGGGGGGGGGGGGGGGCTGTTTAGCCACTCAGTTCCTTTCATCTGAGAATGGCCTCTGTCCCTTGCAATAATGGCAAGCGGCCTTCTCAGCCTCCCTGTTCTAAAGCAGCCTAACCCACAGGGCAAGCCCCTTCCTTTATTTCTCTGAGGAGGTCATGATCCAGAGGCACGGTGGCGTTTTGTTACTAACGATGAGCTCGCCCATGGCTGGGGCTGAGCCTGTTAACTCGGGTGACTGGCCAACTCCCCAGCGTGGGGTGGGATGGGACATGTGATCTGGCTCTACTAATCACTTTGCTCAGCTACCTCCGCCATGGGGAAGAGGGAAGAGGGGCTCCCATGAAACCTGTCCCTTCTTTCTTGCCAGCACCCTTTTGTAACGCGTTGATCCAGAACCTGGAGTCCAGCCCTCTAACCAAAATAGCCTGGAGGGCCGCAAAGCCTCTGCTGATGGGAAAAATCCTCTTTACTCCCAATTCCCCTGCAACACGAAGGATACTGAAGAATGTAAGATCCCAGCCAGCCTCGTGGCTTCCGCCTCAGACCTCCAAGAAGGATGCGTGGTGCATGAGTGTGTGTGTGTGTGTGTGTGTGCAGGCACAGGCACGTGTGCACCCTCCTGGCAGCCCGTCTCCTGATTGCTCTTTGCTTAGTGGACTTCCAGCCTCCCACCCCCGGCCATTAATGGAATGCTTGGCCCCACTGCCCCTGCCTGGGCCCTCCCCTCTCCACCGCGGCTGACAGTGAGGGTTCTTTCCCTCTGCTTGAGTTATACCCCTCCTGGAAGGGATCGTGCGTCTCTGCATCCCTACTCCCCCAGAGCAAAGACAGACAGGAAGGGGGAGGAGTATTTCTCCAAATCTAGTCTTCGTGAGGCTCTGGGACAGTAGTGTCGTCAATATGGGGAATGGTAGGTGGTTCTGCAAAATATCTCACATGTCCTTGAGAAGCCTTTCCTGAGCTTGAAGGGTTTGGGGGGCAGGGTGGGGTGGGGTTAGAGGTAGAACAGGAAAGACACAGCCAAAGACCCTTCCTCACTTTATTCTCTTCCTTCTTGCCTCTGTCTCTGTCTCGTGGTCTCAGGCCAACTCGACTTTTGAAGAGCTGGAGCGCCTTAGGAATCTGGTGAAAGCCTGGGAAGAAATAGGGCCCCAGATCTGGTACTTCTTTGACAAGAGCCCACAGATGCACATGATCAGGGTACGGAGGGCATGGCAGGGCCAGGGAGAGGGGGACACAGGCTGGGGAGGCTCCACTTGTTTCCCTTTCCCTTGAAAGGGCCGATCACTGCTGTGGTTCAGTCAACATATAACCAGCAGGGCCAAAGGCACTAGTTCTGAATGTGGACACCGTGACCAAGTGGAGCCCCCAGCTTTGGGAGGGAAGCATCTTTCGTAAATGGTGGAGGAGAGCTAAAAGCTGCCGCAGCTCCAGTGGCTTCCTGGGGTGCCTGCTTTTATGAATTCACATAGGGGCTCAGATTCCAAGGAGACTGTCCCCCAAAGGGCTGGCTCTGGAACTTCCAAGATGGTTGAATGTGCCTCTCTGGGCTCATATGCAGCTTTGCAGTGCCAACACCAGAGCCTCAGAAAGCAGGGATAATGACAAGAGAACAAAAATTACACAAGGAAAAGTCCCCTATACACCGTGTTAGTGCCCCACGCCTGCCCCTCCCCCACCCTCCACACACCTTCCCTCTGTTATAGAGATCCATCTGTTGGGGCAATAGGGATAGAAATAGGTATGCGTTTGGTGGAAGAAAAGCTGCCAGCTGTTTAGGGAGGTTTAGAGTCTGTAACCCTCGCCCTTGAAGATTGGAAATGGCTAAGAATGAGACCAAAGGTCATGTGGGATTCTAAGCTGGGACTGTTTCCTCCTTCCCAAGAATACCCTGAGGAACCCAGCGGTGAAAGGTTTTCTGGACAGGCAGCTTGGTGAGGAAGGCCTTGCTGTTGAAGCCCTGCTGAACTTCCTGCATAACGGTCCTCAAGAGAGCCAGGCCGACGACACGGCCAACTTCAACTGGAGGGACCTGTTCAACGTCACTGATCGCACACTACACCTGGTGCACCAATACCTGGAGGTAAGGGGCGGCAAGGAGTCCACAGAGGACCCCTTGGAAATGGCCCCGTGGGTGTGGCCAGATCCCTTAGCAAGTGGTCTCAAGTTGAAGTTTTCATTTTCCCAGTGAAGAAGCAAGAATTCAGGGGCCAGCGCAGTGGCTGACTTGGTTAATCCTCCGCCTGCGGCACCAGCATCCTATATGGGCACCAGATTCTAGTCCCAGTTGCTCCTCTTCCAGTCCAGCTCTCTGCTGTGGCCCGGAAAGGCAGTGGAGGATGGCCCAAGTGCTTGGGCCCTGTACCCGCGTGGGAGACCAGGAGGAAGCACCTGGCTCCTGGCTTTGGATCAGCGCAGCACTGGCCATGGCGGCCATTTGGGGAGTGAACCAATGGAAGGAAGACCTTTCTCTCTGTCTCTCTGTCACTGTCTATAACTCTACCTGTCAAATAATAAAAAAAAATTCCCCCAGTCCCCAGACAGGCATCTTCTCTAACAGCGTGATCTCGCCACACTTCCTGCTGCCAGCTGCCCTTGCCTCCTCCCTTGTGGATCCCTGAGAGAATCATCACTGTCCTAAAACCTCTCCTGTTTGCCACTACCTCAGTGCCCACCTACTGGCCAGGGCCCATCAACCTCCATGTTGCTGGAGGCTCCCACACATGAGTTCTCTTCAGAGTCAACATGTCCAAACACTAAACGTGCGTTCTCCCTCCCTGTAAAACCCGTCCTCCTGCATTTCTTGTCCTGATCAAAAGCATCAGCATTTGTCCAAATTCTCAAGCTTGGAAAATTTTTTTTAATTTGTTTTTATTCGGAAGGCAGAGAGAGAGAGACAGAGAAAGACAGATCTCCCATTAACTGGTTCACTTTCCAAATGCCCACAATAGCCGGGGCTGGGCCAGGCCAAAATCAAGAGCCAAGAACTCCATCTGGGTCTCCCATTATGGATGGGAGGGATCCAAGTAGTTGAGGGATCACCTGCTGCCTCCCAGGGTGTGCATTAGGCAGAAGCTGGAATCAGGAGCAAGCCAGGACCGGCACCTAGGCACGCTCATAGGGAATTCCGACCACCAAAGCAGCATCTAAACCTCAGGCCCAACACCCATTCCCAAGCTAGGGAATTTAGGGTCATCCTTGGTTTTCTTTCTTTGCCCTTCATACAAACAGCTATCACTCTCATTTACTGAGTGGTTCTTGGTGTCAACACTGTGCTAAGTACTTTCATGTATGTTACCTTCATTTATTTCATTTTTATTTTTAATATATTTTATTTTAATTGACAGAGTAATTATGCATATTTATGGGGTACCGTGTGCATTTTAATATATGTATACCATGTGTCATGATCAGACCAGGGTAATTGGCATATCTACTAACTCACACATTAATTTTTTTTTGTCATGGGAACATTCAAAATCCTTTCTACTCTTTTTGAAATAGTCAACTAATTGCTGCCAGCCATAGTTATCCTGCTATCGGACTTGACCCCTGTACCCGTTAACCAACCACTTTCCATCCCTCTCAGCCCTATACCCTTCCTAGGTTCTGACAGCCACAATTCTATCCTCCCCTTCTTTGCGACCACTTTTTAATTTCCACAAATGTGGGAGAACATGGATTGACTGATTTTCTATGCCTGATTTATTTAACTTAAAACAATGTCCACCATCCATGTTTCTGTGTTCTCATTCTTTTTTTTTTTTTTTTAAGATTTATTTATTTATTTGAGAGGCAGAGTTACAGAGAGAGGGAGAGACAGAGAGAGAGAGATCTTCCATCTGCTAGTTCACTCCCCAAATGGCCACAATGGCCAGGGCTGGGCCAGGTGGAAGCCAAGAGCCAGGAGCTTCTTCTGAGTCTCCCACACGTGTACAGGGGCCCAAGCACTTGGGCCATCTTCCACTGCTTTCCCAGGTCATAAGCAGAGAGCGGGATCAGAAGAGGAGCAGCCAGGATACAAACCGGCACCCATGTGGGATGCTGGCGCTGCAGGCAGAGGCTTAACCTACCGTGCCATAGTGCCAACACCTGAATCTCATTCTTTAATGGCTGAATAATATTCCAATGTGTGTGTGGGGGGGGGTCAATTTATCCACTCATCCATCGAGGGTACACACCTAAACTGATTCCATATTTTGGCTATTGTTAGGACGCACGTGAGTGCAGATGTCTCTCTGAAATGCTGGCTTCAGTTCCTCTGGGTGTATACTCAGTGGTGGGATGGCTGGATCAGATAGAAGCTTCAGGCTGTTTTCCACAATGGCTGTGATAACTCACATTCCCACTAGCAGTGGATGAGAGTTCCCCTTTCCCCACATCCTCACCAGCTTTGTTTGTTTGTCTTTTTGATGATAGCTTTTCCAAC